>NC_081137.1:17451832-17799332 GCF_958295425.1 Solea solea | reverse complement strand
GGAGGGCGAGTGCCAGCTCAACAAAACACGGCTGCGACTGGGGACAACAGCGTAAACAGATTTTGGCCACTTAACAAGAGGCTCACCTAATAAAAGTAATGTTTGTTTTAATGTGCGACTTATATTTATTTGTTTACCGGTGCCGCGCGACAGCCTTTTGTGACCGAAAAGCTGAAGTTTGCGTCGGCACCAGAGTCTACCGACAAAAACAGGACGTACAGGAGTTCATTTATGCCACTTAAGTAAGTCTGGGTGTGTTTTTTTTCCTCAATGGACTCCATCGCGACGAGTCATGGGAGCGTAGCAGAGACTGAAGTAGAACTAGGTCACAGTGTTTGTTTTTTTTTTGTCCTTTCTTCTTTTTTTTTAAAAGGAAAAAAAGGTATGCTATAAAAGAGAGGCAGGCTTTACTGCTGACTGTTCCTCTCTGAAAGGATGTGGAGAATAAAACAAAACTGAATGAAACTGATCCTGATCCGTAAGATTCACTATGTCACACGAGTATGACAATTTCGTTATGTTTGAGATGGGACAAACTCATTTTATGGGGGAAGAAAATCAAAAGAACACATAAAAAGTGTTATACTGATGATACATTCTGCTTAACGACTTAAAACAATCATCATTCATTATTTTCCTTCTGTAATTCAGGTGGTAAAAGTCCATTTTAGCATAATTAGCAAAAACGATTTATGTTCAAATAATATTGACAATATAGTGAAATTCTTATGCCACAGTTGCAGTAGTGCAGAAGCAAAAAGGATGTGCAAAAACAGGACTAGAACTCACAATGGGACAATGAGGATATGACTGCTGGTTTGGTGCGACACACGGACAGACCTCGAAACCCCTCCTACTTCTCTGAAATCACCGGTGTGGAAATATTTTGCGTTCCCCCATGAGATTTGTCGACGTCGTGAACGAAAACCGCGGCGTTTAAGCTATATGTCATGGGCGCGTAGCATAGCACAGGACGTCTCCGCGTGCGTCATTAGGACATTAGAACGACGAAGACAACTCCGGGGCAACAATTCTGTCCTCCTCGGAGTGAAACACCCTCAAAATTCAACTTGCACAAAAACAAGAACTAGCGCTATGGGCGTGTTCGTAGCGTCGGACACGTGACCTTATTTAGTGGTGGAAAAAAACCCTGGATTCAAGCTTTTCATTAGCGGAATGCCAAGCACGTCACATCTAACTATAAAAAGGTGTTGTCTTCCATGTATGATACTGTCAAGGAAATCTAGCGACCTTAACAACAGATTGCTGGAAAGCAACACAGAGCTCAATGACCTCTTTATGACTTCTCTTCTTTTTACAGTACTTTTCAAATTGACTAGTTATTGTTACATTGCTGCTGTTAATAAATGACTCAAATTTGACAATAAGGCCTTTCGTGGGGTACATTGCAAACAAATGGTGGACATTATATCTGTCATTACAAAATTAAATGAGTTATCGTGACGTAAAAACAACGATCCCAGACTAAACCAGACGAGTCTAAAAATGGCAGACCCATCTGGGATAAAAGGCAGAAAAAAAAGTAAATATGTGTACATACATATACATATATATATATATATATATATATGTGTATATATTTATATAGCTTTAGAGTCAAGCAAGGTTGTACTCAGTCTGAGTCATCATCAGTATTTGCTTATCAGTCTTTGAATCATCTTCACTCCATCATTTCTAATGAGGACCGCAGTTTAAATAACCTTTAACATGACTGTCTGTTTGTTTTTTCAGCGTATAATTAATATGCAAAATATGGATATAAGTGCACTCTTATTATTTTTAGGTCTATGCAATCTGGTGTTAAAGCTTGCCAAAGGGGAAAAGTATACTGTATGTTATATCAGCATTTGGTACGTGACAGATCTCAAGTATTTGGAGGCGAAAGTTTCTCATTTAAACTGCAAAAATTAATTTTTGATTAGAATGTTTCAATTTACTTTATTGTCATGTTTGTTATTACAGAAGTTTAGTGAGGAAAGTTGTTAATGTTCCCAAACTTCCCACCCCCAATCCGGTCAGGGATTCCCTGCTCACCTTTACCGGGCTTCAGTTCCACCCTCCCGGCGGAAGCGTCACCGTCGCCGCGGCACCTGCAGCGGATGGCTGGTGAAGCTGAAGGTCCACCTGGCGTGCTCTTCATCACTCTTCATCACAGCGTGACATGGGTCCCGGTGATGCCTGTCGGATACCGATGGCCGGCTTCGATGAGGGTTTCCGCCCCCTCTGCTCTCCCCGACACCCGGCCGCTGTGCCGGGCTCCCCGGTCCGAAGAACGACAGGTCCCAATCCCCGCCAGGATTTGCCAGATAATCGCTTTTTTTTCACTCAGGGATTTCTTCATGTCCCGTGATGTGGATTTTATCCGCGTGATGGAGACATGGCTGCGTGTCCAGCGTTCTTTCTGAACTTTTACCACCTGGTTGCGATTGTTTTGATTCCCCGCGGACGTCCGGTCAACGACGACGAGGAGGAACAGCAGCTGTTTATAAAAAAAATAAATAACTATTAATGTAAGCAGCGCCCCCTCCCGTCTTTGACATGACTTTATTTTGAGGTGGGTCTCCTCCCAAACATAATAAGGACTTTTTTAAATGACTTCTCTGAACTTTTGTCTGAAATCGTTCCAAACTATGATTGTGTCCTTATTATTGGTGATGTTAATATTCATGTGTGCTGTGCTGATAAGCCTCTGGTGGAGGACTTTGTGGGCCTTATGGACTCTTTTAATCTGGACACACTCCCATGGTTTGTCTGCTTTAAACCTGGAGATCTGTGACTATCCCATCACAAGGCTGTGCTATTCCAGGTTGGATTATCCTGCACTGCAGTTGAAACTCCCGCTCCGGATTCTTAACCCTCTAACTGCTGCTCAGTTCTCCCTCTGCTTTTATCCAGTGCTGTGTCCAACATGTCCCACAGGCTGTGTGTTTGGAATAACATGCAATAACTTTCTGAACTTTTGCAGTCTATGTACCTTTTTCTGCTGTTTTTAATCAGTTTGAGCCTGTGACGCTATCCATGGTTGGCCACATCAAACCTTCTGGTTCCCCTAGTGATGCTGTCCCTCCTCAATTGTTTAAAGAGGTTTTTAAAGAGGTGCCTGCAAACTTTAAACGTGCAGTTGTGCAACCCTTGGTTAAGAAACCGGGGTCTTGATAACTCTGTCTTGGCAAATTTTAGCTGTTGCCTTTCTCTCCAAAATCTTGGAGAAAATAGTTTATGGTCAGCTAAAGTTATTTCTGGTCGAGCATTCTATCTTGGAGGTGTTTTAAAACCTTTCATAGCACAGAATCAGCATTATTAAAGGTTATCAATGACATTTTTATAGTTTTAGTGTATGACTTTTTCATTTGTGTTTTTATTAATACTTTCTACAGTATTGTATTGTTTGTTGTTAGGCCTATGATGTCATTTTTTATGTCTTATTTATCTCTGTCGTACAGCACTTTGTTTCGGCTGCTGTTGTTGTTTTTTAAAGTGCTTCATAAATAAAGTTGGAATTGGAAATGAATGATGCAGCTACTACGACGACGATAATGGAGAGGCTTGATAAAGGATTCTGATGCTCACCAGTGTTGTCAAATGTTTTGTTTACTCCAGACTCATAATCAGCGCTATTCAGTTGCACAATTGCAGCGAATTGATCCGCAGCAGCGGTGGAGCCGAGACAGTGGGCTCGGTCCCTCGTTTATTGATGCGGAGGAAAATTGCACTTGGTGGGTCTTGTTCCACAGCTGAGCAATAACACAAAACCAACACAGGTGACAGCCAGACATTTTGCTTGTGATTACGCCGTAGGATAAACACTGACCCGGGCTCATGCTGTGGTGTAAAATGGCTGCCGAGGAATATGATGTTAATGTTTTTGGAAAATTCATATTTTCAGCCTGGGTTGAATTGTAAAACTTTGCTATTTTGCTTTATACAAATAAAACAAACTGTAGAGAAAATAATAGGTGATCCAGAGTGCTTATTTGAGGGTCAAATCTCAACCAGAGCTGAAACAATTCATTGATTAATCCATTACTAAATGAATCGACAACTATTTTGATGGTTTGAAGCTTTTTTTCATGATTAAAACAAGATTTTAATCTTTTAAAATGTGAATATTTTCTTAATTTGTTTGCTCTGGATAGCAAAGAAATCATTAAAAGTGAATCATTTTGGTTTGTGGACAAAACAAGACAATTGAGAACATTGTCATTTCCAGGTTTGATGAACACAATCAACATTTAACGATTAACTGAGAAAATAATCGACAGATTAATCGATTATGAAAATAATCGTGAGTTGCAGCTCTAATCTAAACCACATGCTTTTTGTGCCTATAACTTATCTCCGGGTTACTCTCTGAGTAAGAGGGACCTAAACCAGCTTTTAACATTCATTTAACACCAATTTTACGTACAAAAGTTCATGAATGATTGACTGGTAGAGGAAGCTTAGGGGGTAGGATGAAATTTCTGGATGCATCACCAGTAGTGCTCCTCTAGATCTTACGGCGTTTTGGCCTTTCACACTGTACACATCAGCCCTCAGCCTGCGTCCCATGCCCAATTATTCTTGAGAGTCACCTTGTTGTCAAGTGGCGCTCTCATGGGACTATGCGTGGCACAAATTTTCAAACCAATAATATGTCAGAAAATAGAACCAAAATCTCAATTCTCCCTCTTTCACTTTAACTATGTAGTGACTTAAGCCAGGACATTCAGACAAGAGGCAGAAACTGTATAACTGGGACTGTAGAAGAACACAGAAACAGAAGAAATTAGAGGTTTTTTTTTTTTACAAGTTCCCAACCAAAGAAAAAAAATAACTTACTTAATTGGCTCTGATCCTGATGGCAACAAGTACTAGCCAATGAGAAGCAAGGGTGCAGGTGAGGGAAAACTCTGCTGTCACTCTGCTGTTTGAATAACATGTCAAAAATATCTGTCCGACAAATTATGGAGCTGGGAACAAGCCCAAAAAAGTCAGCAACTACCAATATTTTTAAGCAACTCTACAGATAAACAAGCCCTAAATTGGCTATAATAATTGGACTTGGCAACTATGTGTGCAGGCTGCTACAAAAAAAGATGTTGGTGCAAGATGGCGACCTATGTTCAGACTATAAACTTTTTTTTTATCATTTTAAAGTAATTACACTCTTTTACAAACGTACTTATTCATAGTATATTCAGTTTCTGACAATAAACTGTCCGAAAAGTTATCTAATGGATTAACACAGACAACCTGTTTAAAACCACCACGCTCCCCAGACCTGAACCTAACTATTCCTTTGTTATTGTTACAATGAGTTACCATTTTTTTTGCAAATTTGTTTTGTAATTTAATAGATAGATTTCAGTTATTGTATTGCTTTTTTTGTACGTGCAAAAACACGTTTTAAAACATGCTATTGAGGACAGATTTATGGTTATTACCAAGTGAAGCCCCTTAGAATTACACAGTCACGCCTGTGCAAAGTGAAGGGGGTGTGAATACTTGAGTGTAGCCTCCGATAACTGCTGAGCTTTTGTTTTTTTCCTGCACAGTCATTTGTCTTACCACACTGTGACATGCCATGCCTGCTGGTTTTAACTGGAACCTGATCCAAAAATATTTGCACGACATGCCCAAGAGGGAGCCGATTTAAAAATAAATGACCCAATAAACAAATAAAACAGTTGAATGACTGCTGGTAAAAAAAAAAAGTTGCATATTTCAACAATTTTACTGCTTCTCCTGGCCATTAACTGTCATTAAAAAGCAAAACAAACTGATCATGATTTAATTTGGTCTCCAGTGTTTCATGTACCTTGAGTAGCAAAGACAAGGCGAGTAATTATTATTATTATTCCCCCGTTAAAAACAAACCTTTGCTGCAGGTTCTGCTGCCTTGGATTGAATTCCACATGCACACGTTTCCCATGATGCTTTGCTTCATCCTCTTGCCCTTGGCAGTAACAAACTGATGTGAAGAACAAAGCTGTTGTTTTATTATTAGTATTATTAGTATTATCTTTAATTGTACCATTGTTATAAAGAGCTCTTTGATATCCTCTTTGCTTTCATGTGCTACTGAAGGTGAAGCAATCTGCCCGGAATACAGGACTCCCAAACTTTATATATATATATATAAAAACACTAACACAAACAATAGTGTTTTCCTCGGTTTTACTGTGTTTCTTTTAGCTTGTTTGTGCTCCTCGGTGGCTGCTTGGCATTCCTCTGTAGTGGTTTCCCCATCTTTTACGTGGCAATTTCTGTCTTTTGGTGGGTGTTTTATGTTCCTTCTGCGGCCGTTTTGCATCTTTGTCGACATTTTGCACATTTGACTGTGGCGTATAATGACTCCGAGCCCCATTCAGCCCCAACACGGTGCCTTTAAACCAGCAGACCTTTCAGTAATCCATCCACGGGTTTACCTCTGTCACATCTCATCATAAATTATTCCACAATGACTCAGTTCATTGCCTCTTGGCCTCTGACTGATGGATTCGCCTTGTCCATTTAGTTTGATATTAGCAATTTCCTTTAGCTCTTTTTGGGGGGCATTTTATTTATTGTATTTAACTTTACTGTTGTACGGCATGAAACATATATAATAATAAGTTATTTTCCCACCAGCGACGTGAAAACAAAAACTAAAACAGGGTTATACCTAGGGCTGCAACATGTATTCCATTATTAATTGATTACTAAATTAATTAGCCAACTATTTTGATAATTGACTATTCGGTTAGGAGTTTTTTTTGTTGTTTTTTATCATTTAAACAGCTTTAGCTTGTTTTAAATGTGTAATTTTCTGGTTTCATCACTGAGTCTGACATAATTTTGATGTTAGGGAAACACCAATCAACATTTTTCAACATTTTCTGACATTTAAAAGGACCTAAAAAAAATACTCAATTAATCAAGAAAATACTTTTTTGTAATTATGAGAATAAACAGTCACAGCTCTAGTCATATCTTAAATATGAAACTTGTTGTCAAAGAAATGATTGAATCAAATTTGGACTAATTATCAACAATGAATTGTAATACAAGTACTAACTGCTACCAGTTAGTACACAAAAACATGTGTAAAGACCCATATACTGTGAAAACTGAATGATTAATAATGTAAATAATTATTAAACTATTGCTAAAAATCGCGAGTCGGATATAAATTTTCAAGACGGGGTGCAAAATGACAGCCAAATTCAATTCAAATGAAGACATCAATCTGTGGAAATCTTCACGTCCTGACTGCAAGAATCAATCAAACCCTAGTAAAGAAAAAAAACATCTGTACCATCAGAAAGTTTCACATTCACTCGAGTTCCCTGGTAAACCTCTACCTATGCCTCACCTTTTATCTCTCGCACACATAGCTGCTGCTGGTGACAAGAGCAAGATTTATGCCTCTGCAGTGGCAGTAAACACAACCCACAGGACCACTCCCCACAGACACATGCATCCAGAGGTGCTCGCTCAGCTCCGACGAAGGGATCCACACATTGACTCGTGTCCAAAGGGCCCTCAAATGAGCTCTGTGACCGTTAATGAACAGTGTTAAGTAGGTTCTTCCCATGGCTGATCAGTTCTCTCCATGATGACTTCTGGTCAGTCGTGTGTGTCTCTCGTGTCCTCTGACTCTTTGACACAGAACACACATATAGCCGTACGGTCCCACCTCCCACAGTCCCTGGTTATGTTCTCGCTGTATGCTACGTGGAAAGTGCTTCCGGGAATCCACGATGTTGCAGTCGCAACAATTCATAGAAATTCACATATATTCATATATATATATATGTGTATATATATATGTGTATATATATATATATATATATATATATATATATACATACATATACATACATACATACATATATACATATATATACATATATACATATATACACATATATACACACATATACATATATACACATATATATACACATATACATATACATATATACATATATACATATATACACACATATACATATATACATACATATATACACATATATACACATATACATATACATATATACATATATACACATATACACACATATACATATACATATATACATATATACACACATATACATATATACATCTACATATATACACACACATATACATATATACATATACATATACATATATACATATACATATACATATATATCCAACTTGGGCTAACGAAGGATAAAGATTTTGACCCGAGTGTGCTGATCTCATCATGTTAGATAGTGCAAAGTAATAATTCAGCATATTTTAACCATGATTTAATATATTATTGGACAAGCAAATTATCATTCATGGTTAAAAAAAACAAACAAATAGAAAGAAAAATCAACCAACAATTAACACACTGTGTGTTCCACCCCTGCTGCACCACCCCGCAGCACACCCCCCTCCCCCTTCCCCGCTGGCAATACTCTTCAAATTGGTCTAACTTTCTCAAATGATAGGTCTGGAGGAAAAAGGTCAGTCATGGGACTGGACAATAGCGTTTACACCAGGATATACTGCATCCATCAGCTCCTCTCTGTTCTCCACTGACAAACAGTGCTGCAGGACACTCTCCTCATCATCATCACAACCTGCGAGCCTCCGCCTGCGCCTCTCAGCAACCATCCAGCTCGTGTCTCCACCGAAAACTGCATTTCCAAACAAGCATAGATCAGTTTGATGTCTGTAAACGAAACGGTGTGTTTACACAAGAGAGGAACACATGATTCTGATCACTGAACAGCGGTTACGATGTGAAAGAAAACGGTTGAAGGTGTTCATCATATTCACGATCAACATTACGTTAGTAGCGTAAACTAGTAATACTTTCATTTTGCTGCATTTGTTTAGAGACATCCATAACATTATGAAAATGAACCTAAAAGTGGAGTTATAATGATGATGCAAATATGTAGATTTTGTTTATTGTCCCTGAAGGGGACAGGCCTGCTGTTAGCCTTTGATTTTCCATTATACACAAAAAAGTTTGGTTTTGTTGCAATTTCTTTCCCGCAAAATCATGGATTTCACAAAATCACAAAAACAGCTCATGAAAACCAGAAGGGGCTGAAAGAGCAAATAAAAAAAATTATACACTGCATTACTTTGTATGAATGGATGGGACACAGAGCCCGGTGACACACACACACACACACACACAAATGGAGAATGAGAGGAAGGTCACCCATTCCCTTTAATTCTGTGCTTCCACTGAGAAATCCACAGCATGTTTTTGGATGGAATTCAACATGGCCTGATGAAATTTGACTGGTAGAGAGTCACGGCCTCGACCTGTGCCAATGACATTTGAGTGGTTGACTGAATGTGTACGCATTGTGCATCACGTCCTGTACCGTCCACATTCTGCTGTTTGATGAGGGGGGGGGGTTACTGGAGAAACCTCAATACTGCCGTTCCATTCCACGATTTATACTGTGCAGACTCTGGCTGCAAAGCAATTTTATTAAGTGTATAGTTTGCTTTTACACCGGACACAAAGGGGATCTTTATTTCTGACTTCTCTGGGGGCAGCCTTAATTTAACTTGGGGTGATGAATAGTTTTAATTCTGCAAGGCAAGGTCTTCACAGGTGTATCCGATTAATACTCATTTTCTTCACGTTGTGATTGAGTTATTCCTGTGAATACCATTTAACAAAATGCATAAGAAAAGTTGATCTTTGGCACTGACTGATAAAAGAAACTCTAAAATGAAATTTTAATACCCGTGGCCTGTATAAGTATGTCTCAGAGGCTCAGTGCTCGGGCTTCAAATTAATCTTCTACTATTTTGATAATCGAGGAATCAGTTTTTCAGTAATTAAAACAAGCTTTTATGACTTTTCCAGCTTCTAAAATGTATATATTCTTTGGTTTATTTGCTCCATTTAACAAACAAATCATTTAAACTGAATCATTTTGGTTTGTGGACAAAAACAAGACACGCGAGAACAACGTGGATCAAACAACTACTCAGTTAATCATGAAAATAATCCACAGATTGTGAGTTGAGTGTCGTGTCGTGCCAATTCTCAAGTCCAAAAACCCATCCAGCGTTAATTCACAGAACATTTAACCATTTCAGACATAAATGTCAAGTGAAACATCAAGTGAAGTGGTGCAATATATATATATATGCTATATTATATCTCTTCCAAGAGCCCGAATGGCGGCACCAGGCCATTAACTGCATGCAGCACCATACAATTTAAAATGACAATGAAAATAAAAGTTTTTTCGGGCGCTGGGCACACATAAAAATAATATGGAACATAAACAATAAGAACATATTACCATGCTGTCGTAAAGTTTTCCATTTCATCCACCTCATGTTCTCGTCACAAGAGACTACATGTCACAAATCTGTTAACATCGGAGCAATTAAGACGACAAAGATTGCATTTGACACTCCTACGCGACTTTTAAGCATATTTTACCTCTGAAAGGGCCTGAAGCAGGTGAGCCCCTCTGTACTTCCTGGTTGTCTTTTCCTACATCCTGTTTAGCCTCCGCCATTTCCCTTTTAAACTGGGAAGACTTGAATGGCCACAGTGCCATCTCGTGTTTTAAATGGGTTCTATTATAATGTAAGGTCTTGACCTCCCTCTGTGTCTCACAGATAATACGATGTGACTTGCCGCTCGACAAATACAGCCGAACTGAATCGAAGCAAGTAATGCACGGGGAATCGGATGAAATGATGCAAAGACGGATCCGGTCAAATCTGAAAATAGAGAAGGTTAAATGATCCGAGAATTGAATGTTGACATTGTTTAATGGAATTGTCCAAGGGCCACTCACAACCTACAGCATTAAACTGTAATGATAACCAGATATGGAAGCAGTTCTGTGTGCTTGGTATCTCTGTGGTAGTTAAATGTGAGGTAATCAGTCAAGGTTTGTTTGTGCTGAATAACACATAAAGACATAAAGCTGATCCTATTCTGGTCACAGTTGGCCCCAGCTGCTCCTCTCTTTCTTTCTTTCTTTCTCAGTCTCTTCATCTTGTTCTGTAACTTCTTTTTTTTTTTCCCTTACCAAGGCTGAGCTTTGATTGATGCAGTCTCTAAATCTTCGGTGGTGAAGAAAAACACGGGCTCACTTCACGTCGGTATCTATATGCAAAACTTACCGACTTACACCGGGATCAGAACGGAAGAAGCCTCTTTTATATGCGAGGCAGGAGTGCCGCGATCTCGAGGATTTAACCACGCGATAACTAGCGCTATAGGGCGTGTTTGTAGCGCCTGACATGGGACCTTATTACTTACTACTGAAGTATTGTTTTTTAGTGGCTCCGTGTGACTGTCTGTCTGTCCGTTTGTTTGTGTTTTCCGCACTGCCACTTAGCCAATATGACCAGCAGAGGCCGCCAGAGGCTTGAATGCGTGACTGGGGTGAAGTCTGCCATCTCTGATTGCCTTGCTCGGTGTTGGAAGAGCCTGGATTTAAGCATTTACTGGTTGTTGTTACAGTCATACTGTTACATACATTATTTCAATTTGACAATAAGGCCTTAGTGTGGTACATTGCACACAAACGATAGGCGTTACATCACTCCAGACAAACCAATGACTCTAGACCAGGGGTGTCAAACATATGGCCCGAGGGCCAGAACCGGCCCGCCAGAGGGTCCAATCCGGCCCACAGGATGAATTTGTTTAAATTTCACACTACGATTACAATCTAAACGTAATGTCAAATACAATATTTTTCTCTTCCAGATACCCGTGACTAAATGTTTGTGCCTTTTTAGATCCAGTGTGATGTGTAAATAGTACATTTAGGCACGATATTGTTGAAATTGCACTTATCTCAAGAAATTTCATGTTTTGTAAAAATATCCTTCATTAAATGTAAAACAAAGGAGAAAAAAAGCAAGGAGTTCTTGTTGTTCATAGGTTATTATGCTATTATTTTACTATTTTTACTGGTCCGGCCCACTTGAGATCAAATTGTGCTGTATGTGGCCCCTGAACAAAAATGAGTTTGACACCCCTGCTCTTGACCAAACTAGACTAATGTCTAAAAATGAAATGAAAAAGAGAGAGAGAGAGAGAGAGAGTTTCCTCCTTCCCCTTTAACATGAAGAGATGCTGGCAGTGTTTTGGTAATGACTCAGACTTCCTAATGGAGCACCTCAAGTTTCACACTGGGGCTTTAATTGGAGAAGGCTATATATAGAAGGAACAAAAATGAATATTGTTTATGAATTAAATCAGCAAGGGGGCGGGAAGCATGGGCACTAGGAAATGATAACAAATTGAGTTGTTCACTTGACGCCGGGGGTTTATGACACAGCAGCACCTCTGAGGAAAAGTAGCAGCATCCGTACCAGTGTCTTGTTACTGCTGCATTTTTTTTACAACAGTTAACAAACATCTTCTCGGGAAGAAAGTTTCGCGTCTTCAAATCAAAAGCACAAATCAATTGTTTCGCACAATTAGGCACAGAAAACGCAATGACCGCACTGAGTCTCCGAAACGTCCGCGAGCAGAAATCAGTAGAAGCCTTGAAGTTAACAAGCCCCGCGTCTGCAGTCTGACTTCCTCAGCGCTCCCAATTGTCTCCTCATCATTCTTAAGTGTAGAGGTCAGTGTGGCTTGACAAGAGCTGGTATCAGCAGCAGCAGCAGCAGCAGCAGCAGCACAGTATTGGTTTGCAGTTTGTAGCGCGGCAACATCTTTTAGCAGGAAGTGCTCACTGCCACGAAAAAGACCTGAGACAAAGAGAGAGAGAGAGAGAGAGACATAACTCTCTCACGGCCGACACTTAAATCAAAGCCAAGCTTTGTGGGAACTGTAACCGAAATGAAACATGTCCAGTTGTGTTGGTTTCATTTGGTTGGTCTCTGGGAACACACGAAGCGAGAAGCATCGCCTGCCCACTGCCGCTGATTTACGACTGACGACACTGGAACATAAAGCAGGTTAATGAAGGGAAAATCATCCCCTTTATTTACGCGCAGATGCAAAACAACACTGAAAGAAGTGTAGAAGTACAAGGTGGACGGCAAGAAAAAGTTACTCGTGTTGATTTATGTGATCGATCGAGTGATTGATTGTTTCGAACGGTGTGGTCTTTACATGCTGCTTTCCTCTTCACGACCACTTTACAGTACAGCCGTGTTCGCACGCGTTCAGTACAAACAACGTTCACCGCCTCCCGCCACAGCTGTCGGGAGCAATTTGTGTTTTAGTGCCTCTCGTTATTTGTATCTTCGCTTTTTTTCCGGGAGAAGTCCCGAGCAGCTCTGCGCTCTTTAAATGATTGAGTTTATCTCTGTGATTTGTCGTCACTTTGACTATGCAGTTTGTTCTAAGCTACTGTAAGTGATGGTCTCATTTCAGCGTGTGTGTGTGTGTGCGTCACTGTTCCTTAATTGGGGATGTTATGTGCCTCCTCCAGCTGCCTACAGTTCAGCGGCGGGTTCAGACTGCTTCCTGTTCAAGCTGTTACATTGCAAATTAAGAGTGGCTACGCCGTGATGCGAGGCACGAAATATCCAAAGTGGAATTTTGCTGAAGAAAAAATGGGGATGGGGGGGATGGGGTGTCTCTCACATCCCGGCACTCATCGGTCAGAAAGTGTTGAGCCAGAGAGAGTGGAGCGCTGCTTCTCCAGGAAATCACACTGTTGTCCAGGATGGCACAGGCCAGCGTGATGTGAATGCAATGAAAGAAAATGATTAACTGTGAGGTGAAGCTTTTAAATGGCTGTTAAAATACTGTATCCCACACGGTAACATTGCAGGTTTCTCCATATTGGACGATTCATTATTGTGTGTCAGTGTCGCCACCTTTGCATTAAGTGTTGAATATCAAAAACAGCACCAATCTTGGCAGAAAGTTGTGCCGTTGGAATGGGGCGAGCATTTCAGCGGCTCGCCGGGGGAGAATCAAAGAGATGGATCGCTGCCATGAAACGTGCTCGGAGCAGCTTAGAAGATGGAGCAACGGGAACGACGGAATCTTCAGGTACAGAATGTACAGAAAGCCCAAGATGTCACAACACAACCAGTGGTCGTTTTCCTCTTTTAACAAAAAGGACATTTCATAGTATCCAATTCAAGTCCACCATAATCAGAGTTACGTTAACATCATCTACCTCCACCAGATTATGAATGGAACAGAGGACATGTTGGTGTGATCCTATGGGCAGTTTTTAAACCCTGGTCTTGGACCTTTCCTCACTTTGTTCCATCATAGTGAGGCTAAACTTTATCAGATCTTGTAGTTGTATCTGTGTCGTGTGTTAACCCCAAGCTCCTTCCTTGTTTTGCTGTGTTTCAGGTTTATTGCCTCCTGCCTTCCACGCGTGCCTGTCCAGTTCTCGCCTGCTGAGTATTCTCCACCTTCTGAGCTCCACTGTCTGTCTGGCCCTGGCTCTACCGCAGAGAATTCCGCTCGCGAACAATTCCGCAGCAGATTGACCTTTCTTGGCCTTTATGTTCTCCTCCATGTCAGAGCTCTACATTAAGGTCCAGCACGACGGGGCGCCGAGTGTCAAAGCACTTACAGTGTTGTAGAGCACGGAGGAAACACACGGCAGCTTTTCCAACAACACAAAGACAACTGTGCGGTGGAACGCCGTTTGGTTCAATTAGTACGCAATCTAAAAGTGATTATGAATTATAATAATGTAAAGAAATCTGTGCCATGCTGTCAAATTCAATTAAGTTTCCAATTGTTTTCATTCATGACCTCCTCGATGTTTTCACATAAACAACTGCATTGTCATTGGTTTTTTCTTGTGTTTTCCATGTTTTTTTGTTTTTTTTTTCCTTTCCAAAAAGGTTGAGAACCTCAAACCTAGAAAACTACGATAAAATAAACAACAATAAACCAAAGTGATCTTTCAGTCTCTTCTCCACCACCTACAGTCCCAGCCAGCCTCACCTCGACACATCGCGACATGGCACGGTCTAGGTTGGCTTTCCACTACAAAACAGAACCTATTCCACACATGTGGGCGGAGTCATCACTGCACGGCTGCATGAAACTGCCGTGACTTTGTTTTAGTGACTTGTAAAGCAGTTGTTTTCAGTGTAACTGGATCATTAGAATCAGTTAATTCAAAATATTTGTTCAGTACTTCCTCCATCGTCGCTAAACACACCACACTATTGAGATTTTAGACATTTCTTTGCTAAATGTTGGACATTAACCCACATTTTTAGGATTGTTAAGTCTTTTTAACTGATCTACAGCTCGGCATTGGACGTCTTGCTCATGACTCTTCCTGTGACGGCACTCTGACCAATCGGTGGCCGACAAGTGGCCGCTCGCTTGGAACCTCGCCAGAGCAGGTGCTAAAAAAAACGTACCAGGTACTATCGCTAATGGAAACGCACCAAGAGTCTTTTTTAGACCATTTTCTATCAGTAGAACAGGATAGGAGTGCCTTCCCTATCTGAACTGCTCTGTGACTCAAAGTCAAAGTCTCCTTGTTTCACTCAAGATTCCTCCATGACTGGAAACAGGTGCCGTCTACTAAAAAGTCTAGTTCTTAGATGTTGAAAAGACGTAATATAAAAGCATTGCTCAGTAAAAGTGTGCTCATCCCAGCTTTAAAAGGAGGAGTTTGTCGGTGCAGATTCAGCAGGAACAGGCTTTTTTTTTCCCAAGGAGACAGTGGATCCTAGCTTTGAAAACAACAGCAGAACAGGTCAAGGCAAAGCAACATGTGCAACAGAGGTGGAGTTGAAGTGGGGGGGTGGAGAGGAAGTGACAGATGTTGCACAAGCCCGTTTGGAAAGCACTGAGAGCCTGGAGCCACTTGACACTGGAGTGGGTTTCTGAGAGGAGATGAGAGATGGCCAAAAAACCTGAAATAATAAATCACTTTAAATACAACTCTTGTTTTTTTTTTGGTCATGGAGTATTTGAGGACATTTGATCATATATATGTGGGTGTGTTTCCTGTCCACACTGCTGAGCACTGACAGATTCACCAGCACTTGACACCTGAACACAGGAAATGTGATGAATCTGGATTCCTGCTGAGGCTGCAGATGGACGAATCCGATTCTGATTAACGGCAGGAAACCACGCACCGAGCCTGTCTCGTGTCAACTGTCTCAGCGTGTCCACGGCGGCAGTAAACACCTCTGGGATGTTGTGCAACAGGAGACTGGCGGCGTGAATTTACATCTCACAAATCGGCTGGAGCCAATTACACCAAGAACAGAAGGTTTGTGCAAAAATAAACAAGGTGGAAGTATGCAGTGTTAGTAAAGGGTTTTTCAGTTAGGGGTAGATTATTTTATGTGATTCTGCCTCGTTTCCCAGGGGATTCACCTGTGAGGTTAATAAATAAAGAACAACGCCAAAATGTAAGCGTACAGCACCTGGGCCGGCCTTATCCGTTAAATCACAATAACCAGCAAATGTGCTTCTTCATAATTTGGTAATTTCCAGGATTTGGAAATTCACTTGCGATTCCGTGAGATGTGCTGTGGTGCCAAGCGCACAGGTGGGACGATATCGAATTAGAGCAGCACAAGACGCCGGTGCCATCGGCCTGTGCTGAAACTACAATAACACGTCGCACATGGGCTTATTTGAACAGCGGTCTGTATTGTTTTGTGTATGATGAACAAGACAAAAAAGAATTTCTGCTCAGCAAAAGCAGAGTTAATTGTTCTGTTATAGTGCTTATAAGCAATTTTGACATGTTATGGCAGGGTAAGCACAGGTGGTGCTTCACGTGTGTCTAGTGTGGAAACCACAGTGAATGGAATTGAGCCACCTTTAATTTCAGTTTTACACCTGTGGAAAAATTGTGCTTCCCAGCCTCAGTTTCCCTTGAGTTAAGGTTATACTTCCCCTATTCTAATAATACAAAGGTAAATGCAAATCGGTATTAAAGTATTCCTTTAAGGTGTTCTTAATCTTCAGAGCATCTCTGGCTCTTTTTGTATTTGCTGAGTTGATGTTGTTATAATTAGCAAACCAATGTGACTGGCTAAGACTCAATTAATCATTGTCTTCATTGCACCTGATTGAAATCAAACTGTAATCCAATTACCTGCATTGGCACGGACACAATCGCGCTTGTTGTCACAGCAGTTTACAGAGGATTTGCATATTACATCGACGCTCATACACACACAGGGCATTACGCAGTCTCATTTGAGTACCCTACAATTACATCATGTTATTTTTAGGCGCTCTCCCTCAGACGTTGGCGGGCAAACACGCGTTTGGCTGCCAGAGGAGCTGCGGTCCCTTCGCCGAGGAGCACAAACTGCCAGTTTTTCTTATGGGATTAGCACCGAGATTAGCATCAGAGACGTCAGTTTTTATGCTCCCTCGTCAGCTTCAATCGAGTGAAACCCATCCTCATGTTGCAAAAATTTGCGTTCGTTTGAAAGCCTTTGGAAGATTTGAAAGATTTTGCCAGACTCGGTTTGATAGCATTTCTTTTTCCTGACATCAGAGGATTGTGATTTGACTGGCACCATGTCAATATGTTCACAGAACAGACTTTACCAGCCTCACATCACACTAATATGCAATATGTATCTTGCTGTATCATCTGTTTTCTTCTAATACTGGAATATAATTTACAAAATTGACACGCTGTCCCATTGAAGAAGACCTGAAACTAGCAATTGAGACCCTTAAAAGGTGAGAAGTAGGCTCACTTATCCATCATTTCTATTCAAACTGAGTTAATTTTGCAAACCAGTCACCCCCTGGTAGCTAAAGGCCCTTGTATACTACTTTTGCGCACTTGGACAACGCATGCGCAAACTGATCTTCCAGCCCACCCATAGGTGGCGTATTAAGCCACGGTCACCAAGCAGAAAAACCATTTCGGCTACAGAAGAAGTCGTCGCCAAGGACAGTCGTCCATAGTAACCCACAAACCGGCTGACACCGCGACTCCCCTGCCCTTTCATCTGTGAACCAGACGTGTCCGAGGGAGCTATGGCATTGTTTTCTTCTTCTTTTGGTAGGAATGCTTCCTATTCCCTGCATTCAGACTTGTACCGCCACCCGATGGTGAAGTGGGATACTACAGGACCCTGACGCGCGATGTACACCAGGGCCCTAAACTGTGCTACTCCTGCTCTACTTCACTTTTCAGGCTGTAAAATGGTTTGTATTTATAATTTCATAGCGCTTTTCTAGTCTTGATGACCACTCAAAGCGACGCGATTGAGACCGCTAACCTTTTATTGAAATTTTTTCAACAGAGACTACAGACATTGTTATGTCTACTCTCTGGACCGCAAAACTGGACTCACGCGCTTTCACTTGCCTTTAACCAAGTGTGCTGACAAACGAAGGGACAACAGCGATTGGTAACAGGTGATGCTCAGTGATGAGAATCCCCAAACGCTGGGGGCAATAAAAAAAAGCAGCTGCTCGATGGAGAAATGACACCATAATGGGGGCAAACTACATCAGCAAACGGTTTAAGAGAAGCGGACCCCAGCCGTAAAACAAAAAACAACTGTAAAAAAGAACAGAAGAGAAGGACACATCAGCTGCATCTGCAAAACATTAGAGGAGGAGGATGGAGGGAGAAAGCTGTTTTCCACCTGCCAGTGAATTATAGGTCATTTGAACATAAAAAAATGGTGTGCCATGAACTGTGTAATCTACAAAAGCATCAAGAGAGTAACACTTGAGCAAAAGACAAAAAAAAAACACCCTCCTGAAACCACGGGCATGGAAAAAAAAGTCCTGCAGGGACAGAGAAGAGTCATTTTAATTCGTTCTATGCCAAAGCAGAACAATGTCAGCGTCAGTCAAAGACAGGGACGCGGTGGAGAGCGAAACCTTATCAAATTAGCAGAATGCCCCTTAATTAAAATCGGCTGAACTACATTCGCTCACATAAATGCAGACGAGGACGGAAACAAGTGAGACTTTCAGCAGTGAAGTTTCCCAAAGTCTGAGAGATACAGATTTAAATTTGCGCCATATACATATATATATATATATATATATATATATATATATATATATACATATATAAATATATATTCTTTATTAAAATAACTAAAAGCTGGACGTATGTTTCCCATTTTGTGAACTTCAACCACAGTCTATTTTATTTGGTGTCCTGTTATATTTCTGCCGTCCTCCATGGACACAAATGTGTCAGTGAAACAAAACGAAACATTAATGAAAAACAATTTTAATAGATATTGTTCTTCTTCTCCTTCTTCTTCTTTTGGCCACAGCGGATCGTCTGCCCGGTTTAACAATAAAAAAAACTAAAAACAAACCCAAAACCAAAACCGTTTTCAACCCCTTTCATCTGCCTCGGCTCCAGTCTGCATTAATGAGATCCCAAAACCCAGATGAACACTTCAATGTCCTCTTTGTCTGCGTTATTTTGGGCCGCATGCCATATCTCTGCGTAGTTTCTGGCACAACCCTGAGACACGTATTCATTTCCCGACTGTCGTCGTAGCAGTTTGCCATAAATGTTTGTATCTTCTTCCACGTCCTTTAGCGTCTTGTAAAAGCGCAGTGCGATTCCTGAATTGTCCTTCACATAATATTTCCCAGACAACCGTCCACGTTCTATTGTCCTTCCTTGGTGATCTGCTACACGTGTGCTCACTCCTGCTGTCTTCATCTGTCCTTGTCAGCCAGCCCCGTCTCCCTGAGTACCTGCTTGTTCGCCCCGTCTGCCTTAATATCTTCATTAAAAGCAATTTCACTCCATCAGCCCGCATTTAGGTCGCCCTTATCTGTGTTATTATCACAAAACATTGACAGCGACGCTCGGGGGCTCCTTGTCAAACTTGCGATATCACGCGTTTCTCCTCAAACGTGTCCTTTCTGTCTGTTTGGCAGTGGCACAGCTGAGATTTTTCCCTTTTTCCCTCCTCTCCTCACATTAGTTATCTCACGATTCACATTTATCTGATGATCGTTTAAATGGCCCCAAACCCTAATTTAGGAACTGCTGCAGAAAAATCCAGCGGAGGCCTCTTTCACACTGAATGTGTGTGCGACACATTTTTCTTTTCACATATTTGGCACACATTAACGAATGACACCATTCACACCTCTTTTTTTCTGCAAACTGCACGTCTCACAATTTTAATATGCTGTGCAGAATTATAACTTTTTCTTGTAGTTTGAGAAATTATCTGTCACGTCCTGTTTCTGTATCAAAGTAGAAGCAGTACAGTGTTCCCTGTAATGCCTGACATATAAAAGAGAACCTCAGAAAATTCAGATTTTTTTGGAAATGAGATGTATGGAAGTCTGTTTCTGCCAGTAAAAAAAAAAAAGGTATAAAAAGTCATAATGATGAGATAAAAAGTCGAAATTGTGAGATAAAAAGTTGAAATTGTGAGATAAAAAGTTGAAATTGTGAGATAAAAAGTCGTAATTGTGAGATAAAAAGTCATAATTATGAGATAAAAAGTCATAATTATGAGACAAAAGTTGAAATTATGAGATAAAAGTCATAATTATGAGATAAAAAGTCAAAATTGTGAGATAAGAAGTCGAAATTGTGAGATAAAAAGTCATAATTATGAGACAAAAAGTTGAAATTGTGAGATAAAAAGTCAAATTATGAGATAAAAAGTCAAATTATGAGATAAAAAGTTGAAATTATGCGATAAAAAAGTCATATTTATGCTTGTTCTATCATGGTTTCACAACATCAACCAGCTCCAGTGTAAAATGCTTCCTACATAACGACAGTATTTATCATTACAGCCTATTCATTTTGCAGAATTACATTTACTTCAAGGTGCAAACACCTGTATGAAAACCGCGCCGTCTCAAGATCAATTCCAAGCTTAGAGCTGACAGCAGATGCAAGTAGTTAACGCATAAAAAAAAAATTATGAATAAAAACCAAGCACACACACACACAAATAGATAGAAAACTCGTTCCGACCTAATTACATCCTAAAAAAAAAACATCACACCATTTCTATAAATGGCATTGATGTGTCGCCAGTTAGCAGCACAAATTATCCTTAACCTTGTCACTGGAGGTGATTCACTGACAGGAAGCGCGTTCGACTCAATGCTGCGAGATCAATAATGTGAGAATATTCTGGATGAGAAATTTCTCGTGGCACCGTGTGAGGGCTTCTTTGCTGGGAGAGAGATTAATAGTAAATATTGAAGTTGATGAAGGAGTTTTACTGGAAGGGCTCACAAATCAGACCCCTAACATAGACTGTAAAGCCCATTACACAATTACTATCTATCTACTGTATCTATCTATCTATCTATCTATCTATCTCACACACACACACACACACACACAGAGAGACAGAGTTCTTAACAGAGAAATCAATCATCACAAACATCAATATGTGTTGCAACTTAGAGTGTGAAAAACACAATGGTTTATTGATAAGTTCAATATAAATGTGTTTTTCTGAGACAAGTTTGGACCGAACAAACAATCAACTACAAACAATATTAGAGAATAAAACAAACAAAAAAACTATATGGTACCATATATACTTATATATCTGGTATAATGTGCAGAGAATGCCCGGCTGCTCTCATGAGGTAAAGCTACATCCACGCAACTGTGTTTGTATTCAAAAACGCACAATCTGGATAAGTCGACCCATGCACATCACACGGGTGTCTTCGACTTTAAATGATTAAAATGGCCGCTGGCTATGTTTTCATTTGACTGTGTTTTAATATAGACGGTGCAAAAAAAAAACCCCAAAGACAACAACTATCAGCTATTGGCAAGGATTGCTAGCCCAGTGGTGATATGCAGTAACCACATATCACCACTAGGACACGCCAAAGCACCATTCTTACGCCTGATACCATTATTTTGAAAGATTTATCACAAAAATCTTTATTTATTTATCAAAAATCACCGACTGAGCAGCATTTTAAAGTACTACAGGTTAATCGTGCAATAGTGAGGGGAGAAACCAGAGTGATATGAGTCAGGTTGGGACGGACAATCACAGGTAAGAAATAAAACACAGGGATGGAAAACCACAAACGCACAAAGAAGAGTTGAGAAGAGTATTTAGTGAAGACGCAGGTTGTGAGTCATATTATGTCTTGCTATTTTCAAAAACCCATTCGAAATTCATTAAGCATATATATATATATATATATATATATATATATATATATATATATATTGTTTTCCACAATAGAAATAATACAAGCATTTTTCCAAGTGTGTTGCGCCTAATGCAGAGCCGGCCCTGGGCATAGGCAGTATAGGCAAATGCTAGGGGCCGAAAACGGAGGAAAAAAATAAAAAATATATATATATTATTTTTTTTTAATTATAAATACTTTTTTTTTTTTTTTTTTACCAGTGCCATTATTACTATTATTTCGAAATATTATATAAGCCCACAGCGACATAAAGTCATAGCAAAGATTATTAAATAATGCATCGTAGTTACCGTTGTTGGATGTTGGAGCAGAGTGTTAGCTTGCTAGCTTACTTCAGACGATAGCAACATTGTTTAATAATCAATAAATAGCTGAGTCGACGTGTGTTAATGTTACTCCACCTTAAATTCATCAGGGACGTTTGGAAACTTAACATTAGGCCTGTTCAGGTGTTATTTTACAGGTGTCTTTCCTGCTTGTATGTCAGTTAAAATGCTTTAAGTTGTCCATCCCCTTTGTAATAGGGTAGTTGTAAGCCTTTGGTTTTATGTGTCACAGTTTATGTTTGTTAAAGTTTACATCAGTGTTAAAGTGCAGTTAAAGTGTATTACTGTTAATATTTCATACCTTAGCTTTCCCATATCATTCATAGGCTATATATACATATATATTCATTTCACTGCACTTTACTGGTTTTTGCACTCTGGTTAGACTGAATTGCATTGCAATGACAATAAAGTTGAATGAATCTCATCACATTTTCATTATTAGTCTATATTAGTCTCATGTATAGCACACCAAGCATCTGTTTTTTTATTAAAATGTAACATGCAGTCGTCACATATACTTCTCTTCTCTCTTCAGATGCACTTTTAAAATATTTCAGTACCACCCCCAGTGACACAGCATCAGGTGCTGCTGTCCCATCTACCTCTGCACAGCCCAGTGACACTTTTTAATTTTATCACTTGTTTCTTTCTTTAGTTTTTATTTGGTGTGATATTTTTTACTCAAAGAAATAAAATCTTGAATACACACATGCAGTTTCTGTGTGATTGTATGAAAGTTGATTGTGAAATTGACTGCTGCGATGCAAGGGGGCGCCAACTAAAATCTTGCCTAGGGCACCAAATTACTCAGGGCCGGCACTGGGTGGAGCTGCTCCTGCACAAACACACACTGATTTAAAAGCCTTTATGTAGTTTCCGTGACTTGGTACATTCCACTCCCCCCCTCTGTGTCGATCTATTTGGAATGTTCCACTTCCTTTGTCGGAGGCGGAGCTTCTTCTGCGCAGAGACAGAAACAGCGAGAGGACGAGAAGCAGCGGGAACTAACATGTGGACAATCATGTGAACAAACGTGGTAACTGCTGTTTAAAATGATCCACACATTTCTTAGATTCTCTGTTGACGCTCTGTTCACATCCGACCACAGGTGTTCAGGTTACAGCTGCTAATGCTAACGTGACGTCACTGCTCCGCAGCAAACACACGTGTGTTGTCAATGTGACAGTATGTCGTCAGAGCTGTCCAAATATGTCGTTTCCGAGTGTAGTATGTCCTCAAAAACGTTTAAATTTAAGTTTAAATTGTCCACATATGTCAAAGAATGTCCTCAACACAAACTGTCAATAGACCATTAAAACTGTTCAGAATGAGTATCTAGTCTGGCCAGTAGCAGGTTAGCTGCTGCTAATGTGACGTCACTGCTCCGCAGTAAACACACGTAAATGTTTTCAAAAAAGTGACTCAGTGTCAGATATGTCATTATGTAGTATGACGTCATACTGTCAACAACTGTCCAAAATGTCCTTGTATAATATGCAGAGGTGGGTAGAGAAGCCAAATAAATGACTCAAGTAAAAGTACTGTTACTGTAAGATAATAATTACTCAAGTAGAAGTAAAAATAAAATAAAAATACTCGAAGAGTAAAAAGACGACTCAAGTACTGAGTTTCTCTGGATTTATTTTTGAAATATTCAGCGCAACACAAATAGTACAAAATAGACACAACATAATATAAAACAACAATGTTCAAATGTTAAATAATAATATTCTAAATAAAACAATAAATACAGCCTTTAAAATAGGAAGAGAAATAGATCGCGCATGTAATAAAAAAAGATTTTTAAAAAATTACGTAACGACCGTCACTTTGCCAAATGGAACGGCGTCAAAGTAACGTTCTTTCTTATACTCAAGAAAAAGTAAAAGTACGTTAAAAAAAAAATACAAAAAGATCCAAAAAGTTACTCATGTATTTATAGTGGTGTAAAGGTTAAACTATGGACTGTCTAAAAGTGTCCTAGTATGTCCTAAAAAAATATCTTCATTATTAGTAAACTGTCAAAAATGTCCAAATATAGTACATCAACAAAAAATTCACTATACCATTAAAACTGTTTAGAATGAGTATCTAGTCTGGCCAGTAGGGGGCAGATTAAGTAAAAAAAACTGTTGACGAGCAGTGGTTTAGCAGAATTTCAAAATAAAAGTGTCCTTGTTGATATGGATCAATATATAGTTGACAATAAAAAGGTTTTTCTGTGTTTTCCTCACATTTCTTCACTCATTTACTGCAGTGAGCACATTTGAACACTTTAAAGTGGACACTGCTTTGTCTCATCATGTCCTCTGACTGAAGACCTGCAAACAGCTGCCGTTAAAGGCACAGTTCATGTGTTTTCAAGTGATTCCATTCACAGCCGTCACTAAATACGTCAGAATCCTCTGTTAAATATTAAGATTTTACAAATGTTTTCAGGATTTTTAAAGTCTTTGTAACTGATCTACAACTTTGTTTGGAACAGGACCAGGACCAGGGCCAGGAGCCGGAGCCAGGATCAGGACCAGGACCAGGAGGAGGACGAGGAGCAGCGGGGACAGGTGTGTGGTAACTGCTGCTTAAAAATGATCCGCACATTTCTTAGATGTTCTGTTGACGCTCTGTTCACACCTGCTGTTAACATCTGACCTGAGGGATCCGATCATAGGTGTTCAGATTACACCTGCTAATGCTAATGTGACGTCACTGCTCCACATGTAAACACACACACCTTTCATTTCACTTTCTTTATTAAAAGGAACAAAGAAACCGGAAAATGTTCAACATTTGTAATAAAACAAAAAACAATTAATCGATTATTAAAGATATTTGACAATTAATTTAGTAATGGTTTAATTATGCAGTAATCGTTGCATCTCTACTTGTTTTATATTTTTTTAAATAATCATCACAGACACCATGAGATATACTTAGACAACAGCGCTCGTGAAAGTGAGCACTTGGCAGCACCTAGTGGACTGAAATGTTCATTTATTTAATTAAAATAATTTTTAATGACGTTTATTTGTAACATCAGTTAAAAAAAACTATACACTAAAAAAAAGAATACGCCATATTTCACTGTATTAGTTTTTCTACTAATAATTCTCTCAAACAGCGTCACATCCTGTGTGTAACCGTAGCAACAACAACAACATTAGCTGGAAAAGTCGCACTATTGTATCGATGCAGTTTCACGTCAGACACTGGAGACGCATCAGAGACTCGTCGCATTTAAACTTGTGTTTAGCACACTTTCTGGAGCAAACCATCACTCTTTCACCTGTGATTTCATCCCCTCACACGGACGTTAACAACACTTGTCAACAGAGCCTCTGTTTAATGTGTTCACATTATTTTTTACATTGTTAACCAGTGAATACTGTGGACGAGTCAAAGTGGCAACATTCAATCAATAAATACACTATTAAATAATGATGTGTGTCATTCTATATGTTGTTTTTACATCAAATGAATTTGGTATTTGAATGAATGAATGAATGACACATTTAATAATGAGACATTTATGTATTTAATTCCAATGTGAATGAATGAATGTGAGACACATGTGAGTCATTATTTAATGGGGTATTTATTGATTTAATGTTGCCACTTTGACTCGTCCAGTTTTCACTTGTTAACAATGTAAAAATGATGTGAACACGTTAATCACACAGAAGTCTCATTCATGTGCTCATCATTTTTAAGCAGCAGTTACTGGACACCTGGACCCAACTGTGTGGTCAACAGTCAAGGGAGTGAACCCCTATCATTATTATAAATTTTTTTTTTTTCTTTTTGTCTTTTTTTGGCCAAAAATGTGAAATAAAATGGTATAACCCCCTGCTGTCATCTGTGCGGGGGGCCGGGGGAGCACAGCCCAGCCCCGGCCCCAGTCAGACCCCGGCGCCGGGGCCAAGTATTCGCAGCGTGCTGGATTGGAACCAGCCACAGCCAGACTGGCGCAACCTCCTCGCGGTTGCGAACCAACCCACCACGCCACAAACCCTTTGGAGGTTTGGGATGGAGCTCCGGGCGTTTTTGAGTTTTAACTTTGGCTGTGGAACCTTAAACCTTGACCTATAAAGGAATTGAACCGTCAACATCAGGACTGAAAGGCTACTCTCTAACCAGCTGAGCTAACTGTCCATGCTTTTCCTCTGGTTTTCTCACACATATTCACTCTCTGTGTAGAATATTGGACTTAAAAAGTTGCTTCATCTAAGATTTGAACCTCTGACCCCAGGAACTCCAGTCTTTGTCTGAACCACGTGAGCTATTTGTACTCACACACTTCTTCTTCAACGTTGGACGACTTTCAATAACAGATGAGCACAAACATGACTTCAGAAAGACCTCAGACTAATGAGGTATTTAACGATACATGTCCTCCTTAATAGCCCAAACAGTTGGTTCAGTGGTTAGTGCTCTTGCCTTTGAAACAAGAAGACCTGGGTTCCAGACCCAGTTGGAACAACGATCTTTGTGGAGTTTTTCATGTTCTCCCCGTGTGAGAATGTGGCTTTTCTACACATTGTCAGGCTTCCTCCCACAGTCCATCAATCATCTACCACTGTGTCGTGGGGGCTGCTGTGCCAAGCTCAACTGTCATAGGGTCATAGGCGGGGTTCACCCTGGACTGTTCGCCAGTCCATTCAAAACACGCAGTACAGTGATGAGGTAAATTTCCGCTTAAACAATGACTTCATGTAAGATTCGAACCCCTGACCACAGGAACGCCAGCCCAAGTCTGAACCGTGTGAGCTATTTGTCTTTGCAAGCTTTTCGCACAATTTGGAAGTCTTTCAATAATAAAGTCCATGACTTCAAAAAAATGTCAGACTGAAGAAATATTTCAGAACGTTTGTCCCCGAATATGGACAACGTGGTTGGGATAGTGGTTAGTGCTCTTACCTTTGAAGCGAGAGGGTCCTAGTTCAAGCCCAGCTTGCAACAAGAGTCTTTGTGCATGGAGTTTTAGAGACTAACAACCTTTCAACACATTTACAAGTGTTTCAGTAGCAGATTCACAGAACTCAATTGGTCAATTTAGAGTGACCAATTAACCTCATCGCCATATTGCATGTTGTTGGGAGGAAGCCAGAGAACCCGGCGAAAAGCCACGCACACATGGGGAGAACATGAAAAACTCCACGCATTAGGACACTTGTTCAAACTGGGTCTCGAACCCTGTAAGTCTTGTTTCAAAGGCAAGAGCACTAACCACTACACCAACCACGCTGTCTAATTTCAGGGACAAACGTTCTTCAATATTTCATCAGTCTGACATTTTTTTGAAGCCATGGGTTGTATTATTGAAAGACTTCCAAATTGATTGAAAAAACATGCAAAGACAAATAGCTCACACGGTTCAGATGTGGACTGGCGTTCCTATGGTCAGCGGTTCGAATCTTACATGAAGTCAATGTTTAAGCAGAAATTTACCTCATCACCGTACTGCATGTTTTGAATGGACTGGCGAACAGTGCAGGGTGAACCCCGCCTATCACCCTATGACAGCTGAGCTTGGCACAGCACTCCCCGCAACCCTCCAGTGTAGGACAAAGCGGTAGATGATTGATGGACTGTAGGAGGAAGCCAGAGAAACGGGAGAAAAGCCACGCACACACAAGGAGAACATGAAAAACTCCAGAAAGATACTTGTTCTAACTGGGTCTCGAACCATGTAAGTCTTGTTTCAAAGGCAAGAGCACTAACCACTACACCAACCACGCTGTCTAATTTCAGGGACAAACGTTCTTCAATATTTCATCAGTCTGACATTTTTTTGAAGCCATGGGTTGTATTATTGAAAGATATCCAAATTGATTGAAAAAGCATGCAAAGACAAATAGCTCACACGATTCAGATGAGGACTGGCGTTCCTATGGTCAGGGGTTCGAATCTTACATGAAGTCAATGTTTAAGCAGAAATTTACCTCATCACCGTACTGCATGTTTTGAATGGACAGGCGAACAGTGCAGGGTGAACCCCGCCTATCACCCTATGACAGCTGAGCTTGGCACAGCACTCCCCGCAACCCTCCAGTGTAGGACAAAGCGTTAGATGATTGATGGACTGTAGGAGGAAGCCAGAGAAACGCCACGCACACACAAGGAGAACATGAAAAACTCCAGAAAGATACTTGTTCTAACTGGGTCTCGAACCATGTAAGTCTTGTTTCAAAGGCAAGAGCACTAACCACTACACCAACCACGCTGTCTAATTTCAGGGACAAACGTTCTTCAATATTCCATCAGTCTGACATTTTTTTGAAGCCATGGGTTGTATTATTGAAAGACTTCCAAATTGATTGAAAAAGCATGCAAAGACAAATAGCTCACACGGTTCAGATGAGGACTGGCGTTCCTATGGTCAGGGGTTCGAATCTTACATGAAGTCAATGTTTAAGCAGAAATTTACCTCATCACCGTACTGCATGTTTTGAATGGACTGGCGAACAGTGCAGGGTGAACCACGCCTATCACCCTATGACAGCTGAGCTTGGCACAGCACTCCCCGCAACCCTCCAGTGTAGGACAAAGCGTTAGATGATTGATGGACTGTAGGAGGAAGCCAGAGAAACGCCACGCACACACAAGGAGAACATGAAAAACTCCAGAAAGATACTTGTTCTAACTGGGTCTCGAACCATGTAAGTCTTGTTTCAAAGGCAAGAGCACTAACCACTACACCAACCACGCTGTCTAATTTCAGGGACAAACGTTCTTCAATATTTCATCAGTCTGACATTTTTTTGAAGCCATGGGTTGTATTATTGAAAGATATCCAAATTGATTGAAAAAGCATGCAAAGACAAATAGCTCACACGGTTCAGATGAGGACTGGCGTTCCTATGGTCAGGGGTTCGAATCTTACATGAAGTCAATGTTTAAGCAGAAATTTACCTCATCACCGTACTGCATGTTTTGAATGGACAGGCGAACAGTGCAGGGTGAACCCCGCCTATCACCCTATGACAGCTGAGCTTGGCACAGCACTCCCCGCAACCCTCCAGTGTAGGACAAAGCGTTAGATGATTGATGGACTGTAGGAGGAAGCCAGAGAAACGCCACGCACACACAAGGAGAACATGAAAAACTCCAGAAAGATACTTGTTCCAAATGGGTCTTGAATCCTGAAAGTCTTGTTTCAAAGGCAAGAGCACTAACCACTACACCAACAACGTTGTCCATTTTTGGGGACAAACGTTCTAAAATATTTCATCAGTCTGATGTTTTTTTGAAGTCATGGGTTCTATTATTGAAAGACTTCCAAAGGTTGGCACACACCATGTGAGGACAAATAGCTCACAAGGTTAAGAGAAAGACTAGAGTTCCTCAGGTCAGGGGTTCGAAACTTGGATGAACTGAATTTTTAGGCATGCTATTCAACGCAGAGTGTAAATAAGTCTGAGAAAACATAAGGAAGAGTGTGGACAGTTAGCTCAACTGGTTAGAGAGCTGCCTTTCAGTCCTGACGTGGAGAGTTCAGTTCCTTTATACTTCAACGTTTAAGGTTCCACAGCCAAAGTGAAGAGTGAAAAACGCCCGGAGCTCCATCCCAAACCTCCAAAGGGTTTGTGGCGTGGTGGGTTGGTTCGCAACCGCGAGGAGGTTGCGCCAGTCCGGCTGTGGCTGGTTCCAATCCAGCACGCTGCGAACACTTGGCCCCGGCGCCGGGGTCTAACTGGGGCCGGGGCTGGGCTGTGCTCCCCCGGCTCCCCACACTGGTAACAACAGGGGGTTATGCCATTTTATTTCACATTTTTCCCCCAGAATATTCCCAAGAAATCCCATAAAATCACAAAAACAAATGACAGGGGTCCACTCTCTGGACTGTTGACCACACAGTCGGGGTACCGGTGTCCAGCAACTGATGCTTAAAAATGATCAGCACATCAATTAGATTTCTGTGGGATTAATGTGTGCACATCATTTTTACATTGTTAACAGGTGAAAACTAGGGAGCGCTCAAAGTTACAAAATTCACTCAATAAATAAATACACCGTTCAAATAAGGACTACAATGTGACATTTATTCATTGTTCAAATTGGAATGAAATACATACACGTCTTATTAAATGTGACATTCATTCATTCAAATACCACAAAACATATCTAATGACTTGACTTTGACATGAATGATGTCATGGTCCTGTGTTGCAGTGCATCATGAATTGATTTAACGTGTCAAAGTCACCCATCAGCATCAAATCAACTGATGATGCACTGCAACACAGGACCATGAAATCATTCATTCAACAGTCAAGTCATTCTATATGTTGTTTTTTACATCAAATGAATTGGTATCTGAATGAATGAATGAATGAATGTCACATTTAATAAGACGTGTATGTATTTCATTCCAATTTGAATCAATGAATGAATGGCACATTGTAGTCATTATTGAATGGTGTATTTATTGATAGAATTTTGTGACTTTGAGTGGTCCCTAATTTTCACCTGTTAACAATGTAAAAATGATGTGCACACATTAAACAGAGGCTCTGTTGACAAGTGCTGTTAACATCGTCCGTGTGAGGTGATGAAATGACAGGTGAAAGAGTCATGGTTTGTTCCATAACAATGATTTGAACTGATGTTATAAATAAACGTCAAACTTTTTTGTGGATTAGCATTACAAATAAACAAAATAAATGAACCTTTCAGTCCACTAGATGGTGCCAAGTGGTCACTGTTGTGTCAGTGTATCACAATGTATCACAATGTATGATTTTGCAAGTATCGCAATAAATCATATGATGTCTCTGATGATTTAAAAAAAATATATATATAAAGTAGGGATGCAACGATTACAGCATTATTAAACGATAACTAAATGAATTGTCAAATACTTTAATAATAGATTAATTGTTTGTTTTTTATTATAAATGTTGAACATTTTCTGGTTTCATTGTTCCTTGTAACAAAGAAGGAATTAAAACTGAATAATTTTTGGTTGGTGGATAAAAAAAGACATTTGAGAATCATCATTTGACGTGATATTAGCAATAGCAGTAGCAGGTGTAATCTGAACAACTATGATCGGATGACTCGGATCAGATGTTAACAGCAGGTGTGAACAGAGCATCAACAGAACATCTAATAAATGTGTGGATCATTTTTAAGCATCAGTTACCACACATTTGTCCGTGCTGCTCCTCGTCCTCGTCCTCGTCCTCGTCCAGGTCAGCCAGGTCCTTCTGCACCTGCTGCAAACAATGCTGTAGATGAGTTACACTGTAAAGGACTTTAAAATCCTAAAAACATTTCTAAAATCTCAACATTTAAGGATTCTGATGTATTTAGTGACAGCACTGGTGAAAGCCTCTTCTTACTCTTCACTGTAAAGTCATGGCTTAGGTTTTTCTTCTCTTATTGCCCTAAATTCTGATGATAATGACCTTATTCAACGATGCTTGAAAACACATGAACTGTGTCTTTAACTGCAGCTGTTTGTAGGTGTTCAGTCATGGGACATGATGAGACAAAGTAGTATCCAGTTTAGAGTGTCCAAATGTGGTCATTGCAGTAAATGAGTGAAGAAATGTGAGTAAAATACATTAAAAGGTTTTTATTGTCAACTATATATTGGTCCATATCAACACGGACACTTTTATTTATTCTACTAAACCACTGCTCCTGAACAGGTTTTTTTTTAAAAGATATTCTAGATACTAGATACTCAACAGTTTAAATGGTATGTTGACATTTTTTGTTGAGGACATTGTTTGACATTTTGGACAGTTTACTAAATAATCGATATACTCAGTTATATTTACATAAACAGTTCATATTTTAACTTTTTGTTGACATATTATTGGACATTATGGACAGTATGAAGAGGCAGTTGTTGACATCATACTGTATCATGACATATTTGACACAAAGTCAGTTTTTTGAAAACACACACGTACATGGTTAGACGGTGATCGTGTGTTTACTGAGGAGCAGTGACGTCACATTAGCAGCAGTAGCAGGTGTAATCTGAACACGTGTGATCGGATCGCTCAGGTCGGATGTTAACAGCAGGTTTGAACAGAGCGTCAACAGAGAATCTAAGACATGTGGGGCTCACATTTAAGCAGCAGTTACCATGTGTTTATTCCCGCTGCTCCTCGTCCTCTTCCTGTTTCTGTCTCGGCGTGGAAGAAGCTCCGACAAGGGAAGTGGAACATTCCACATAGCTCGACACAGAGGGGAGGAGTGGAATGTACCAAGTCACGGAAAGTACACAAAGGCTTTTTAAATCAGTGTGTCTTTGCGCAGGAGCAGCTCCACCTGTGATTAATCAACGTTCATGTCCTCGCTCAGAGCCGGCCCTGGGCATAGGCAGTATAGGCAAATGCTAGGGGCGCCGTCATCCGCAGGGGGCGCCGAAAACGGAGGAAAAAAATATATATATTATTTTTTTTAAATTATAAATACTTTTTTTTTTTTTTTTTACCAGTGCCATTATTACTATTATTTCGAAATATTATATAAGCCCACAGCGACATAAAGTCATAGCAAAGATTATTAAATAATGCATCGTAGTTACCGTTGTTGGATGTTGGAGCAGAGTGTTAGCTTGCTAGCTTACTTCAGACGATAGCAACATTGTTTAATAATCAATAAATAGCTGAGTCGACGTGTGTTAATGTTACTCCACCTTAAATTCATCAGGGACGTTTGGAAACTTAACATTAGGCCTGTTCAGGTGTTGTTTTACAGGTGTCTTTCCTGCTTGTATGTCAGTTAAAATGCTTTAAGTTGTCCATCCCCTTTGTAATAGGGTGGTTGTAAGCCTTTGGTTTTATGTGTCACAGTTTATGTTTGTTAAAGTTTACATCAGTGTTAAAGTGCAGTTAAAGTGTATTACTGTTAATATTTCATACCTTAGCTTTCCCATATCATTCATAGGCTATATATACATATATATTAATTTCACTGCACTTTACTGGTTTTTGCACTCTGGTTAGACTGAATTGCATTGCAATGACAATAAAGTTGAATGAATCTCATCACATTTTCATTATTAGTCTATATTAGTCTCATGTATAGCACACCAAGCATCTGTTTTTTTATTAAAATGTAACATGCAGTCGTCACATATACTTCTCTTCTCTCTTCAGATGCACTTTTAAAATATTTCAGTACCACCCCCAGTGACACAGCATCAGGTGCTGCTGTCCCATCTACCTCTGCACAGCCCAGTGACACTTTTTAATTTGATCACTTGTTTCTTTCTTTAGTTTTTATTTGGTGTGATATTTTTTACTCAAAGAAATAAAATCTTGAATACACACATGCAGTTTCTGTGTGATTGTATGAAAGTTGATTGTGAAATTGACTGCTGCGATGCAAGGGGGCGCCAACTAAAATCTTGCCTAGGGCACCAAATTACTCAGGGCCGGCACTGGCCTAATGAGTTATATTCCAATATTTAAAGGGACGTCTAAAGGTCTGACAAGAAACCAACAAAGAAAACAAAGCCAAAAAAGCTAATTCACGAGTCAGTCGGTTATGTTTCATATCCCATCAGTATTCTTTACATACACAGGTCAAGTGGACCTGTCATTGGCTACAGCAGAAAGAAAGTGAAGGTTCTGGAGTGGCCATCTCATTCTCCTGACCTCAATATCATTGAGCCTCTTTGGGGAGATCTCAAATGTGCAGTTCATGCAAGAGAGCCCAAGAATTTACAGGAACTGGAGGCTTTTTTTTTTTTTTTTTTGCCAAGAAGAATGGGCAGCTTTACCATGTGAGAAACTAAAGTACCTCAAACGACTTCAAGCTGTCATACATGGTATTAAGAACTATACTTTTACTGAGTCAACTTTTGATCAGGCTAGTTTCTGTTGTCATTATGATTTAAAAAGATTAAACACAATTGTCTGAGAATAAATGGCTTCACTTGACCACTATCATTCGATTATCATTCAAAAAAAAAATCACAAATTCTGCCAGGGTATGTAAACGTATGAGCTTATAAACAAAATATAATTGCTTACTTCCTTACTTTGTACATGATAGAGGTCTTTATTGAAAGGTATTATCTTTTATACATATATGCCAAAAATGATGCATGCAACAAAAGCATTTTTCTTTATCCCAAGGCAGACTTTAATTAATGAAAATGGGAGTGTTTAAATATTAACAATGCACTCCCTTTCATCCCTCTCCCCACAATGTGGCCCCACTGTGTTTTGACAGCGAAGCGCCTTAAGCTGTTTGCATGAGATTCTGCAGCCTCACCTTGAGGCAAGGAGGCTGTCCCTTCATTTCGCCGCACAAATCACACACAGTGGGAGTGGGATGCACGAGACGACCCCCACCACAACAACAACAACACGAGTGACAGCAAACGTCTGCAAGTGGAAAGCGTTCCCCGGCAACTGCAGATTGATGAGCGCTCTCGAAGAACCTGTCATTTAATTTTTCTGCTTTAGACACAAGGCTATTTTTGTGTATATATATACACACACACACAACAAGAACTTTTCTTTTTTTTTTTTTTCAAAATTGCAAAAAATCTCTTGGGGCTCGCTCTGAAGGAGAAGGAGGGCCCGGGTTTCATCCATGCCTTCCCTTCATTGCTCTTAACTTAGCAGCAGCACATTAGAAGTAAATGGTTTGTCCGTTTTACGACGAGGCTTGGCTTCCCTCGCGGTTTTAAGAGTGATGAGATTCCGATCCCTTGTGTGGAACCATTAGCTCCTCTCGACCCCCATTGCACAGATGGTGGTTCACACTTCACTCTCCATTTGGCCATAGAATGGGACGCCGGAGCCCGGCAAGATGAAGAGAGGAAATTGTAGGCACAAGGGAAGGAAGCATAAAGAGGTAAACATCTCCTTCTCCGTCACCTTCGTCATGGCAGATTCATCACAACCGCCGGTAGTGAACATTGATTAGCACGCACAAAAGACCAGTGCAGCCCGTTGCCAAGAGCAGATCCATCGCGTCGCGGCGCGCTGAGCGTTCCCCCGATTCCATCTGTGAAATGTCCTGTTCAAAATGGCCAGTCCACAAGCACAAGCGCTGCCTAAATATAGGTTTTAAATATGGTAATTGTATTCTTCCATTTAGCACAAGCGGCCGCGAATAAACTGCAGGGACGCTAATTAAAAACAAGAGTGCCTCGACTTTGCCGGCGTGGCGGCGCGGGCCTTGCGCGGTGAAGTGGCAGCATCGACAGAAGCCACCGCCTCCGCCTCAATGTGCATTCATTAGGAGACGTGCCAAATATCTTTGAGGTCTTTGAATGGCGTCTTATCATACTCTCACTTTGGAAAAAGGAGACAGATGACTTGGGTGGGGGAGGTGGCAGGCTAGAGACCTTGGGCAATGGCAAATGTAGTTCATAAAAGACAATCTCTCTTACTAGTGTCTCCTATTGTCTTTCGTCTAACTTATCGCCTTCACCTTCTCTTTTCACTCCCCGGAGCACAAGTGCGCTTTACGGGTTAATATGTTAATATGTCACTCTGAAGCGACGCGGCGCTCACAAAGCGCTCGTTGCCGCGGACGGTTCCTCGGGCGGTCGCCTGGCTTCACCTCGGCGGACAGAGGCGGTAATTGGGCATCAGCAGATTTGTATAAATGCGGGGAATTTCAAGTAGCGACAGCAAATGAAAACAAATTCCCTCCGCTCAATTTGCAAATACATTAATTTCTCCGCGAACCCACAATGATAAACTTCTGCTAATTCAGTCCATCTGAAAAGTACTGTGCCGTTTTGCAAGTGCACTGATAGCAAGTTTTCCAATTGCAGGAGGGGAAAAATACTTTTGCATTCAGTTAAGCTCTTAATCCATGATGTAAAAAAAATAGGAAAAGAGGAAGTATTGGAAAGAAAAAGAAACAAAAAATGAAATGATCTTGAACCCAGCATTCTCTGTCTGGGTTAACCGAGTATGTGGCCCACTTTACTGACTAGGAAACCTTTTCCCCTGCACATGAGGATGTCACTTAACACTTTTAATGAAGCCGTGTGTGTCTGCCTACACGCGGCGCTAATTGGCCTCATTAGGGTCATTTATTCATAGGGTGACCCATTTAGGCGATGTTGTGTTTTTTAAGTAATGATTCTTAAAAACGGCGTCGATCACACACAACAGCAGACTTGACAAGGAAAGTGCTCCTGAAGGTGACGCCACTTTTCTCAGCACTAGTGTAATACACACCTAATAATTTGACTGTCATTCCGTCTGCTGTCACTTCACAGTATGTGCTTGTGGCCCTGAAGAAAAAGGGGGGGCCCCCTGGGTACATTTTCAACGACAACCATAAAGCCCCCTAATATGCAGCTGGGGCCCTTTTATGAGTATAGTGTTGTGCAGAGGCACTTCTGGGGCCCCCAAAGAAACATACAATAACAAGTGGGGCCTCCAAGAGCTGGTCCGAACGGTATATTTTGCAATGACATCCATGAAGCCCCTTAAAACCCCACTAATATGAAGCAGCTCACCACTGCTACATCAAAAGCCCCTTAACCCTTTAACACCTATGCCTCAAAACTTCTTCTTTTTTTTTTTTTTTTTGCTTATTTTAACCTTAAAATGGCCAGAAAAGCGCTTTTGCCCATTTTTCCCCAGAATAACTTTCAATATCTGGCATTTATTTACAATGTACTGTATGTTAAATAGTGTATCGACAATTTAAAATGAAGAAAAACACTGTGGTTGTACATGAACACCAGATTTTGTGTGATACATTTGAAATTTGAACAGCATGCAACATATTTAAAGTGAGTTTTTTGTCTCAATGTCCAAAAACAGGCCAAAAAATTGAAACGGCGTACGGGCATTTTTCCAACTCACTCATTTTTCCCATCTTCTATCGCATTAACCTCCACGTGAGGGTTGTTGGGGGGCGTTGGTGCCAATATCAGCCGACATATGGACAAAAGGCAGGATACACCCTGGACGATAGAGACAAATAACCCTCCACACTCACACCTACGGTCAATTTTAGATGGTCCTATTTGCCTCATCCACTAATCTGCATGTTTTTTAGACTGTGGGAGAAAACCTGAGTAAAGCTCTCACCCGTCAAAACACACTGGCCAACATGAGCCATGTCCTAGACTGACCCACGAGTGGCAATAATGAGCCCCTCATTAAAAGCACTTTATGAGGGCTTAGGTGTACAGGTAGAGTCTATAGGATCCCCTCTTGAGTGTGTAAAGGTCAGTTTTCAGATGCATTACCGCCAAATCACCCCATTTTTCTGCTTGAATCTATGTTAGTGTGATATTTTACTCGCTTCCTTGCTCATTAAAAAAAAACCACACAGTTTAACAGTCGGAGAGTGTACTGTAGCGCCCCCTATGGAGGAGCCACCACTGGTCGCGTTGAAAGTATCAGATATATTTGTTTTTCTTGGTTGTGCCTGTGCTCATCCCCGCAAGTAATATCTGCTTTTTGTCAACGTGAATGCACTTTAGCAGCCTTAACAAAAATAGACATTTATGTTTAACATGTGTCCGTGAAGCAGCAGAACATGTATTCATGCACTGTGCCAGATGAGTATACTTTACTCATAAAGGCTGAATCGTTTTAAGATACTGCAGCTTGTTTTTCTGTCCTCATTACCTTGAGACTAATGAAACATGTTTTTTTTACTGTCACACATTTGGAATACGAGAATAAACACAGCTTATTAACCAGCTTATTAACCACGGCCACAACCCTTAGCAAGTTTAATACCACTGCCCTGTGATATTCAAACAATAATAATAAAAAAATACACATTAAACCAATAAACTAAATAGAAAATTGCTCAACTCAACAATTGGAGAATTTAAGGGGCGGCTTTGGCAAATGGTAAATGTCATTATTCTGCAACTCCGCTTTGCTGAAAATAAATCCCATCAATATGATTCTCCAACGTTCGAGGAGGAAACTATTAAAGTTAAAAAAGAAAAAGAAAACTGTTAGTCATACTTGAAAAGAACTAATGCTCAGTGACACTGCGAGCGCAGCATCTGAATCACTGCACCATGTAATTGTCCTTGCCAACTCAATAAAGTTTGGTGAGTGTGTGCGCAGAGGGAAATAAGCATGTGGTTGAGAGCATTTGAGGATATCCTGACATAATTACACGAGGTCCCGTCACCAATGGAAAGCTATACACACAATCCCAAACTGGTGGTTATTAATTTGGATACAGAACAAGAGGCAGATGAGGCAGGTAATTGTTAAGAGTCGCCGAGCAGACAGCAGAGTGTTTAATGAAATTAGAATGTAGATTTTTGCCCCAAAAGGCAGTAAATCTTATCTAATTCAAAAGGATTCCCGTCCAGTATAGTGACTATCATGATTTCCACATGTTTGTGTGTTCACAAGTTTGTGACTGAATGAAAGGGAACCGCGACAGTGTTGTTTATTGTCTGCGCTAATGTGTCCCGACATAACACAAATACATCACATAGATAATGCAAACCACGTCTTCACTGCTATAAGCAAGAAGATATACTGCACTGTGAGAGTAAACACTGCCGTTAGTGTGGCCCATGGTTCTCCTCCCTTAAGCCACAGCCACCTCGAGGCTCTCCTCCACCTCATTCCCCTTAGGGCCCTGGTATACTCGCACGTCAGGGTCCTGTAGTATCGGACTTCACCATCGGGTGGCAGTACACGTTTGGACACAGGGAATAGGACGAATTCCGGGAACGATGCTACGGCTCCCACGGACACGTCTGGTTCAAGTGGCCCACGGCTGAAAGGCCAGTCGGGCAGTCTGGGTGTCTGGCAGTTCCAGGGTCGCCAAATCTAGGCTCAGAGGACTATCCTGAGCAACTGATTCTGCTGTTGTCGAGAACCTTTATACCCAGCAGGCTGAGAGGGCTGTGAATAGATATCGGGCTGCAAAGCCATTGCATCCAACCTCCATTGGCAAGCATCTCGCTCTCCATCTGCCTCGTCTACGTTCTCTGATCCGAGCATCTTCTCTCAAATGCTTCTATGAGCAGCTCCTTCCACAGCAGTGTCAACTCCAGGAGCACGAATGATGCGAGCCTGCGAGCCAGTTCAGGCAGTCAACTCGTGCTGCATCTTAATATCCATAGGACATGCCTCACATGCACTCCCTCTCAATGTTTTCCCCATCTCTCCCCTCTGCATGCCACTGCTACTGCTACCCTGCACTCTTCTTGCCACACATGCTTAAGCCCAACATCCACCCCAGCATCCACCTGCAGGCTCCAACTGGGGGGGGGGGGGGGGGTTAATATGTTTGCTCATCACTGCCCGATAGGTCAATGTAAACATGTAAACTATGGGGAGCGATTAAGTGGGACTAAACAATGTGAACTGTGACACCAGAATCCCATCAAATCCCTTTGCCAAAGCTAGTATTCTTGCTTTCGTTCGTCTGTCATCTCAAAAGGTTGCGGGTTTGATTCCCGGCTCTGCTAGTCTACATAACCCCACGTTGCTGGGGTGCGAGTGGTCACCAAGACTAGAAAAGTGCTATATAAATGCATTTACCAGCTAACAGGATAAGTTATACCTTTAATGTTAATGCTTCTTCACTCCGCCATGAACAGATGGAGTGTTTTCAACGGAGACTACAGCATATGTTGTTGTTTGCATTATGGCGTGTTTCCACTCTCCAGTTCCAGCGCGGCTCGACTATGACTCTGCACCTTTTTTTTTGTTTGCTTTTCCATTAATCTCAATATATAACAGAGGAGTCTGGTGTATTTAGCGACAGCACTGGCGAAAGCCGCGATGGCGAAGCTGTAAGGAAATGGCAAAATGTTCATTATCAAGTCAAAAATACATGAACCCAACAACAACTGTAGCTCTTTCCTGTCTTGCCCAAGGACACAAGGAGTCAAACCCGCAACCTTTGAGGTGACAGATGACTCGCTTAAATCTTTTTTATCCTTTCATCTCGTTTTTTTGTTCCTTTTCTGTGTATTTTTCTGTTTTATTTTTTAAGCACTTTGTAAATTGCTGTTTTTAAAAGGTGCTATACAAATAAAGCTTTACTTAACTTACTTTATTTTCAGTCAGTCTGTCCAGCTCCCACCAATTCACCTGTGCTCTTATTGCTCACCACTCATCAAACGTCCCTTCAGTTCACAATAGTCCTGCACTTTGCTGTAGCAAAAACGCTTGTTCAGTCTCTTCCTCTGCTTCCGCTTGTTCCTCTGATTCAGGTTTGGCCCCTGTGGTCTGCCACATCCAATTACTTCCATCCTCTTTGCTGCATGTGGATGGCTGATACCCTTGACTATTGTGTGCCCACTCTGTCTGTCTGTCTGTCTGAACTCCAACCCAGTCTCACTTCTTTTTTTTAACTGTCTGTCAAATTCTGTGATTATTGGCATTTGGATTGGGGAAAAATGTGGCTGACGTAGTGCTCAAGAATGTCTTGCAGAAACCTGGCATAATAGACATTCTTCACATCGGATATATATCTATTTCAGCACTGGACAAGCAGAGAGGGTAAAGGTCTGGGAAAAAAAGATGTAACTACCGTTTTCGTGTACTTGACTCGATATTAGTCGACAGCCTGCCCTCACTGTCTTCAGTCGGACAGTATTTCGTCTTGGGCATCAAACAGCTTGGAGATCCAGGAATTAATATTCAAAGCCTGGTCACCGCAAGATTTAGTATGCTAAACATTTCCCCCCCACATTGTTCAGAGGAGAATTCGGCAGTCAGCATCTCACTGCAGAATTCATTTGAAGTCGGACTTAAAGATTTATGAAAGCATTAAGAAATGTGCGCCTCAACTGGCTTTCCTGTCCAGATCAACTCATTGAACTGGGAAAAGGGGTTTCATATAACTCAGTGTACTAAAACTGTAGAGTAAACACATCACATATGAGCATCTTTCCCAAAACTAGGAGCAAATCAAGATATCTCGTTGCAAAGGGGAAACAAAGTCCGGAGATGTTAAGCATTGTTTCACTGGTATATGAGAACATCCCGGGGAGCAAGTATGGAGAGGATGTTGATGCTAACAGAAACCTGAGGTTTCACTTTTTGACTGAAAAGCTCACCAAAAGTTATTCCACGAAAGTTTTACCATCACCCTTTTTGAAGCAACAGGCAATCCTGGCAACTGGGCTATTACAGTTGAATATATTCATGATCGCAGGGGTAAAGGAGATTCTGTTGTATTCTTAAAATCACCAATTACATGTGTGTTGCATGCACACTTTATTATTATTATTATCATTATTATTATTATTATTATTATTATTAGTATTTTATCTGCCAAGGAGGTTATATTTTCACCCTTGTCCAGTTTGTGTAGGACTAGATGAGATCTTTGAATTATCCTTGAGCGGCTGCTGTGAGTGGGAATGTTGATGGCATCCAACAGCTTCTTATCCATAACAGGTAGTGGCGGGGGGGGGGGGGGGGGGGGGGGGGGTCAGTGTGCAGCGTCCATATGTTGTTGTTAAAAGGATTACATAAAACCTCCTTTGAAAGGGATGGGAAACGCGCCAAAGGAAAAACCCAATCGATTTTGGGTTTGGTCTTTATGGTCGAGAGATAGAGCTTTAAGAGCATATTCAATCATTTATCTTCTATAATGCTTCGATCCTTATGAGGAAAAATGGAGGTGCAGCTCGGGAACTGGTACATATGGATGTAAAGGCTTGATTGTATGTAAAGGGGTTATTTTAAGCGCTGACACACAGTCAACCCCCACATGGCCCGTTGTCACGGAAGCCAGCGTGAGGCAGGTAGGCCCAATGAAAACAATGCTGTCAGTGGGAACACAAGATTCCCACTTCACAGGCCTTATTACCACCTTATACAATCTATATCAGTACTGCTCTGTGATATTTTAAGAATTTCGTCCACCAGTGTGGATACCAATGGGAAAACAAAGCCATATGTGTAGTTTCTTGGGGTTTCTTGTTCTGCATGAGCTGCTGTAAGTGCAGCAAGAGGGGAAGGGCAAAGTGAATGAGCTCAACAAATCTCTCCACGGTAGGCGATCGGGATTCAAGAACGGGGAAAAAAAACAAAGAAAAAAAACAATCTACTGAAAAGCATGTCAACCCACACATGCATCACATAAAAAGGTTAAAGTGAGTTATCAAAGTCCCAGACTGCGTTCTCCAAGTGAACAAAGCAGCGCGTTGACAAAACACGCTAATAAGATCTATTTGCTTTGAAGAGGGAAAATAATGAAAATCCAGGCCCATCAGATAAATAAAAGCCCGCAAACCTAATTAGAGCCGGCTTTTATGATGGATGAAAGACATCGACTCTGATGGTGTGTTAATAAGACACACAACTGTTCCTTTGCACAACAATGGTCCAATTATGGGAGACTGTTGGGATGTGACCTATTTGGATGAAACATCTGCAGCCGCTCACGATCAGTGTGAGTCACGGCCGTTTGGAGGGCCCAGATAGTGACAGATGAGATGAGGTAACGCTAGGTAGCGGAGCAACACCGTGACTGAGCGTTTGGCATTGTGGGTAGGCAGCCGTGCGCATACTGTGGGTGGACAACGTGGCAGCTTGCCAGGGGTACAATCGAGAGTACAGAGAGCGAGAGAGCTTTGTCAAAAAAACGACTTTCCTCTGGTATTTATCAGCTGCTCCTCAAAACTGGTATCTAATTAGTTAGCATATGGAATAACTGGCAATTATCAGTCAGTGTCCTGTTGTGATGCTTTGCCTTGAAGTGCAGAGCTGAAAGTTTGGCGAGAAGAAAAAAGGGAAAATCAGAGCGGATTTCCGAGTGATTTTTTTGCCTTCTCCTGCCGAGCCGTGAACATGTGAGGGGATTTCAGGATGCCGAGCAGTACGCTGACGTGTCTGATGTGTTTCCTCTGCTGACAGACAGACAGCCTGTAAAACATGCAGAGAGTGACTAAGCATCTGTGTGACTGAAATGGAACAATGATAATATGATGGCCGGTACAAACTGATGCCTTTGTTTGCCTGAAACTAAAAGCTATTTTCCTACAAGAGGACACAACAGACAATTTGAAACTAGAGCGCAATAAATCACTTGAAAATTCCCATCGCAATGCGTGTTGCATATCGCAGACCCTGGTATACTTGCGCCTCAGGGTCCTGTAGTAACCCACTTCACCATGAGGTGGCGGTAAACGTCTGGATGCAGGGAATACGACGCATTCCTACCAAAGAAGAAGAGAACAATGCCACAGTTCCCTTGGAAAGAAACACCTGGATACTGTATCCAACACTGAAGGAGCAAGGAGAGTACACATTCTACTTCACCACTTCATGAACTTTTACAAACGTCTGGAGGACAGGTGGAGGCATTAAAGAAGGTCCTGTTTGAGCACTTTTAATGTCAGGTCACAAACCGCATGCATTCTCTTCAGTTACACATGTTCCTGGAATGCTGTCACAAAAATGGCAACGTGCAAAATACACTGGTGCACAAAGGGATTTTGGCTGTTAGTCTATGAATGAACAACATCCACACCCTTGAAAACACACACACACACACACACACACACGCGTGCATACTAAATTAAATTTAAAAGTTCACTGAGGCAAAGCTGCTACACTCCCATTGAGCATATGCTGCGGTGATGCTCACTGATCCTGGTCTTGGAACAGCTGCTGCATTTTACTGCACAGGCAGGAACATCAGAACATCTGGGTTTGTACTTCACACTGGCCCACCTACAGACAACAAGGCCTCGGATTCGAAAGCCCCCCCCCCCCCACACACACACACAAATGGTGTAAGTCACTGAAAGTCGATATCACCATTTTTGGATAACAAACAGGAAAGAGAATGTGGGGCGACCATTGTTAGCTGATAATAGCAAATGTCATTCTACATAGCCCTCTATAAACCTCGGTCAGATGAGCTCAGTAAGTGGGTCAGTCTTAAATATGTCATCATCACAGGAGCAAGACATGTAATTAAAAAAAAAAAAAGTCAGATACAAAGTCATCTGCAAAGCAATGTCAAGTGCAAGCCATATATATATATATATATGCACACACAGTTGCTCTAAATGATACACCAAAGCTTTAGCTCTGCTGTAAAACCTGTCACATCACATCACATCACCATCATTATAGCTGTGATATTAGTCATAGCCAGCAGAGGGGTGAGTGAAATAATAGGACATGGGAGGACGTGCATCACAGTGGTCTTGCCATCTGGCAATTCTGTGGCATTGTGATATACTCAGGGTGCATTTGTGGCCCCACAAACACTTTAAAGGCTGGATTTATGATAATATGTATAATGTCCCAGGGGTGTGTTTTAAACGAACAATCAAATCTAAAAGCCGCAGAAAATGTAGTGGTTTAATTCTCTGTTATATACTTTAAAAAAAAATAAAAAAAACTCCCCTTTTCAAGTGTATCTGTTGGGATTTCTTACAGTAGGCTACTGTCTCTTTTTTTCCTCGCCCCACTGGGAGTCTCGCTTGGATGGAGAGCAGATGGACTGAAACCCCATTGAGCAGGAGAGGTTGGTTGGACTTGAAGGCTCCTGTTGATTCTTCTCCCCCCCCCCCCCCCCCAGGATCAAAGTAAGTCTGACAAAATGCTCAGCCTGCCTGATCATCTGGAAAGCAAACCCAGACTGGCTGGCTGGTCAGCTGGGACGGGAGAGGCCTGGACTCTTCTCTGCGCTGGGGGTAGAAGGCTCAGGCTACCTGAGGTTAAAGCTTGGGCTGCCCGGTGTGCTCGGTGTCCATGCGTGCTCAGATATGCGTCGTTAAATGTGGATTTTTGGAGGAGGTCTGAATGGGGGAAGACACTTTCAGAGGGGTTGAGTTATAAAGTATATCCCTATGGCAACATCGCAACTCCTTCCTGCCAAGATCAAGGTATACATAGACACTTATAGAGACTGAGGAACTCTCTAAAACTGTCCGTTTTCTTCTGCTCCCTCCTCTGCGTTGCTTTGTTGTCAAATTATTCTGCAAAGTGTATTTTTAAAGGTGATAAAGTTTTTGTTATTATTGTGCCTGAATTACTTTATTAACTTCTTGCAAGCACAGATGATAAGAACAGTGGAGTCAATGGGGGAAAGGGCCACTATTCCGGTTTCTTGTCATTAAGTGTTTGCCTCTCCTGAGAGATGACAGCTGTGGTCGCCCAACACTAATAACACCTTCCTCGCTGGATGCTGTTTGGTGAAAACCTGTCAGATCTTGGAACGGAATGGAACAGAATTTCCAATCCATTAGTGCATGTGTTGACAGTTGCCGTCTCGGCGCGACGGATATGCAAACATCGCAATCCAACAACAAGTCAACAGTAAACATGTTACACCTGTGTATGATGCGTGACCTTGAAGGACAACCGGGGGATAACGAGACTTACCACAGCAAACTTTTTGCACTCGGTTTGATATCGGGCACGACGTGTTCTATTACTATAGTACCTATAGTGGGCGGGGTTTTAAGAGATTTTAAACATGTCTATGCTAAATGTTGGAGATTATTGATGTTTTCAGGATTTTTTAAGTACCAGATACCAGTTCGTATAATAATGGAAAACTAAATTAAAATAATAAAAAAAAAAAAAAAAAAAAAAAAAGTCGAGCCAAGCTGTTGGAAAAGCACCATTAATCTACATATTATGATAAAAACAGTGGTTAGAAAACCTGCTGTGAATGACTATGATGTGACAACATCCTGGAATACTCAGGAACAACTCTGTGCTATAAAACTTTACAACAAGAAGCTCAGAGAGGGCAAGGTAATATAGTCACAAAATAATAAAGTACTGATGGAACGTTCAGGACCAACTCCAAAGCTGTAAGGCCACTTGTACCATGAGGTATTCAACGGAGTTGAAGCCTCGTGGACAGTCCTTGTTGCCCACCATTATCTCCTTTCAAAACAGGTGCTCGGGAACGAAAGGACGCTCTCGTCGGCTGCGTTTGGAGAGCCCTTCAAAAATGCGACACCTGAGTCACAGTTTTTCGACACAGCCTCCCAAACTCAGCATCTGAAGCAGGTGGTTCCCGAATTGAGATTTCACTTAAGAATGTGTCACTTTGCTACAAGAAGCTCGGAAGGTTTAAAATCATGAATTAATAATGAACTACTCGGTGACTAATCTCCATATGATGTGTTACTTTACTTGATAGTGCAGAGAAAGAGAGAGTGATGATGAATGCCACTCAATTAATGAGGAACAACTGGCCTTCACCACGACATTAAAATGATTGATTCCCCCAATGATTTGTTAACAACCACAGTGCACAATTGTATATTCACCAATATAGAAATTAAATAGACAATAAGTTTATCATAATGTACTATTCTTCAGTATAAGCATCCATCAGTTCTAGCCACAAAAGTGGAGTATTTAATTCCAAATATTATATTGCAGTTTTTACTTTCTTTTTAAAGGTGTACTCATTAAAAGCTCTTTCAATATTTTCTAAGAAAGCTTTAAGGGAAGCGGAGATGTTACAAATTTAAGAGACAAAAGGGTGACAGTGCTATTTATTCGAATCGGATAAATCATCACAATAGCAAATGTTCTGACGGAAGAATGGCGTTCTTTGTTCTTTTCAGTTTTCACCATTTGACAAATTAGCCCCGAGGATAGATTTCTCACCTAGCCATTCAAGGAAAAACCTCCTGCTGAAAACTAATGTACCATGGTCAACACTTTCCACAGTCTGTCCACCGCACTTCCCTCCCGAGGTTGGCAAATCACCCCCACGCTGCATTACACGGTAGTTTCCAAAGAAAGAAAGTGGCCCCCGCCATTTCCTGTTCTTTGCAAATCAATTCGATCCAAACATAAGTACACAGTCATCGCTCAAAACAGACAAACAAGGTCAGTACAAATGATTCACTGGTGTCTGACTCGCAGAATTCTACGGTGAGGCGAGATTCACCCAAAAAACCCCAAACAAAGTCGATGTCAAGTAATGTATCATCCCACCGAGTTAAAATTCTTTTCTCACAAACCGCACCTGCAGATTGGTATTATGTTGTTTGACTCGCCACTCTTAAGAAAACGCTCACGACACATCTCGACAGTAAACTAAAGGTTGTGTTGCTTTGTAAACCACTAAAGGCCCTGGTACAGTTCCACGCATAGCACGCGCGGACCCAACGCGCATCATCAGCATGACGCAAATTGCGTAGGCTGCGCGCACGGCTCAGATTTTGGAACTGCGCGCAAAGACAGCGCATGCTGATACCGAATTTCCACCAAGCAGAAAAAACATTACGACAACAGAGGTAGTCGCCAAGTACGGTCATCCGAGCCTCGACCTGGCAACCGCCGAACCGGCTAACACCCCCGACTCCCCTGCCTGACGGACCTTTCAGCTGTGAGCCGCTCGAGCTGAGCTAGCATCGTTCTCTTCTTCTTCTTTGGCGTCCTATTCCCCGCGTCCAAACTTGTACCGCCACCCGGTGGTGAAGTCAGATACGACAGGTCCCTGACGAGCGAGTAAACCAGGGGTCCGCGATATGCGGCGCGTGTGCGGAAGTGTAAGTTCACTCCACGCTGAAGTCCTCAAAGAAACTCTTTCTTTGCAGGAGCTGCGACTAATGCTCCCCTCGTTAAAGTCAAATACATTCAAATGAAGGATTTCAAACACAAGCGGCAAAATAACACATTTTTGAACTCAGAGGCAGCCATGGATCAACAACCTCTGTGTGTGTGCTGTGACACTAAATCTCTATGGACTCAACTTCAGTTTCCAGTCACGAAAAGGGAGTCCGATGGTGAATTTTGTCCCACAACAACAACAAAAAGGGCCCATTTTGTCATTTAGATGGGCCGGTTTGTTGAGAATGTGACACAGCTGCTGTTGCTGGTACATTTATACTGGAAGAAATACAAGGCCAAACACAGGGAGGATTTTATGTTTCCTGTGGGAGAAATCTAGCGCTTTGTATGGAATACACAACAAAGAAGGTAGACAGAGCTCAACTGCACAACATAAAGTAACTGTTCCTTAGAAAATATTAAAAATGATAAAGGGTGATTGGAGCATTAGTGTAGTGTAAAATAAAGGATGCTTAAAGGCAAAAGACAAGAGGCACTCCTGCTGACCTGTTTATTGTCGTTCACTTTGTTTTTGTTGGTTTGCTTTTTGTACTAAGGTTAAGATTTCTGTACTTTATCACCTTATTTAATATTTCCTATGTGCCCATCATAAAATCTGAACTCCTAATGTCTTTGGACTACATGAACAATTGTAATTGAAATTGATTGCTCAGTAAAATATAAATATTAAAATATTGTCAATGAAGAATGTTAGTGACATTTATTGGGACATTTTTGATGCGTCGACTACTTTTTATCTTGGTTTGGGTCAAAATCTATTTGGAACGTTTATGAAACATGACTTTATTTCGAAGGTTATCGCAAAAGGAAACAAAAAACTTTAAAACGGAGACAGATGAGTAAAGTTTATTGGAGGCAAAAGGCAATTCCTCTTCTTAACAGGAATGAAAACAGCTATTTTAATTAAACGCTTATTGATTTACATTTTTTTTTAGGGCCTGTGTTTTTATTGTTGTGGATTTTTATTTATTTTTTTGTTATTAAAGAAATACATTTCCTACCAAAAAAAAAATTGTTCAGAATGCATTCATTAATTTTCAGGATTTTTTAATTAAATGTTCCCTTTCAGCCTGAAAACAGATAATTAAAATGATCACATTAAATTCATGTTTGGCCGCTGAAACAATTCTGGGCCACATAAAAAAAAAGATAAAATTCTAATCAAAGGCAATGCAAATGAGGGTTTCTTGACAGGATAAGCCTTTAATTTCAACACATTCACGTTCACAGGCCTCCCTGTCAACAACGTCAGCTTCACAGAAGCCTCCGTCATCTCCCTGTCACTTGCTGTGGATTTACACAGAGCGCACAATAGGCAAAGTCAATTAGCCTGCAGGTGAATTAATAATGAATATTATTATGAAGTCATCCTGGCTTACATTGTGTTTACCTAACATGATATTCCATTTAGCATAATATTTACAAGAAGACTCTGGACCAAGAGTTTTTTGGGGCATTTTTTTCAGACTGAGGGATGAAGACAGCAATCCCTTCGTCTCTCTCTTCCCGTTTGAGGAGGCAGACATCTCGGATGCATGTTAAAATATCGCACGTATAATAAAGAAGAACAGCCTGGGAATGACAGTGCCAATTGCTCCGATACGTCCCATCGTATCCACATTAGGAGCGGAGCTGCCTCTGCTGTCAGCAGAGTCTTCGGCAAAGGAGAAATTAAAGTAAAAACAGCATGTATGAAATGCTTATAGACTATTGATTGAGATTAATGCACTGGCTTAGGGGAATGAGCTCTAAAACAATAACCCATTACATTGGGTAATTGATCATTCAAAAAAATCTATCGCCGTCCTTTCCCCAGGCAAGAATTAATGTCTCTGTGGACTATAATTCACCGACTGCTTGGCAAACTAGTTGGCTTTTCTTTTTTTCTTCCAAGAGTGAGAAGATAAAATGCACAAAGACCTGTTACATAAAGTCACTGGACTTTTTTTTTTTTCTTTCCGGCAGCTTCTCAATGTCATCCTGCACACAAAAGGTTTTTTTTAGTCTCCGTTAATGAATAAGAATACCAGGGCTGCACCCTGTTACACTGCAACCCTGGGATTCATCAGTGGTCACATCATCACATGCACATTCCTGAAAACGCAGATCAGCACGGCCTCATTTTAGGATGTACCCTGCCTATCGCCCTACTGTACGTCAGCCGAGATTGGCACAGCACCCCCCCCGTGACCCTCATGTGGAGGATACAGCGGTAGAAAATGGATGGGTATTTGTTTTTGTTCAAATCTGTAGGAAACACTAAAAGGTAGGATCGGACACACTGGAAAAAACAGGCTACATTTTCAATTCAAAAGTCTGAGCCCCTTTCTCCAGACTTCCCCTCCAGAGCAAAGGAACGCACAATGCTCGTTCCTCCGAACGCTAACTTTTTTGGATACTTGTTCAAATGACAGCGTGATGCCAAAAAACAACGACAAATACTCTCAAATGATCACAAAGGTAACCTACGTACCAGTCCACTAGAAACAGAGTCACCATGGCATCACTTTGCAGCCCTTTCTGGGCGTTCAGTTGTCGCCACCTTTCAAATGCAGCACCCTTTTACGTTCACTCTGGTCTTGGACCGCTCTGCATCAGCCGTTTTCTTGGCAGTTGCTTTCCCAAAAAAAAAAAAACATGTTTCGCTTGCGACCAACACCTGTTGTTGACACCTTTCCTGTATTAACGTTGCTGCAACGGTTTCGTGTCTCATCTTTTGCGCCGGAAAACCCATCTCCCTCCCTACCTTTAACACAAACTAATCCAAGAGGTAAAAACGGAAGTTCAGTGATAAGATTCAGGTTCATACACGGCGTCTTACGCCTCAAGCATATTCAACTTGTGTGAACTGTGTCTTCTTCAGGCCGCAATCACGTTACAAATGTGGGGCACCTCCTCCGGGGGTGCTCAAAAACACGCTGATGACCTGGTCGAGCAATATTACACGGCTCACATCATTAAAAGACCATGAGTGGTGATGATGATGAAGGAAGTTCAGAAGTTCAGAGGCTGCCGCGGTGGGCGTGAAATGTGGCGCGTGCAGGTAATCGCTTTGCTTCTCGGTAGCAACACTGACTGGCGTTTAGATCCAATGTTACAAATGACGTCCATTAGAAAGGACGTGCATCTTGTCATGAATTATATTTTAAACAAGGCTGGGATTGCCTGTGGGTTTAAAATGATGATCGGATATTATGAATGGTATCCGTAGTACAGCTTGAAGGCCACACCACTCCTGCCACAATGCTCCGACACGACTGAGCTGCAAGAAATCAATGCTTAGTTCATAGGTCCAGTCAAGTGAGCAGACGGCAGCACATGAACCCAGTTAAAAAGAACAGACTGCAGCTAAAGCCGGCCAAACAAGTGTCCACGAGGTGACATACACAACAAGTGTCATGTGGGATTGTTCCGTTTTCGCCAAAAATAAAGACAAATTACACACTATTGCACTACCCTCTTGTACACAGGACTGGGATGCAGTACTGACAAAAGCAAGGAGGCCCACCTGTCACATTAGCAAGGTGGAAGTAAACTCCACCTTGAACAATAGCTTTATAAAACAAATATCCCTTTGACGCCACTTGAATGCACTTATTTGCTCTTGTATAACAAAGTATTTAATATGTGTGTACAAGGACAGGTGGAGGAATCTAGAAGGAGGCAGTGATGCAACGTTTCGGATGCCGACAACCGTTCAATAACACAACATAAGGCTGTGAGATATTTAACCAAATATGTATATATAGTTGGAAATGGGCGTAAAAAGATTTAGAAATGCACGTTTGCTCTTGTCTTGATTGTTTAACCCTTTAAACACCTACACCTTAAAATGATATTTTTTTTTTATTTTTTGCTTATTTTAACCATAAAAAGGACCATAAAATGTTCTGTAACCATGTGCTTTTGCCCATTTTTTTTCCCAGAATAACGTTCAAAATCTGCCAGTTATTTACAATTTACTGCATGTTAAAATAGTGTATTAACAATTTAAAAAGAAAAAACACTGAAATTGTACATTTGCGTGTTACATTTTTAATTTGAACAGTTTTTGTCTCAATGTCTCAACTATGTACAGGCATTTTTCCAACACTTCTCCCTGGCGACAAAGACAGCGATTATCTGGCTTCCTGCAACAGCGCGAGTCAAATAACCATAATAACCACTCGCTGGCTTGGACGTGCAACTTCTCAGCTTTCAGAAAACACTGGAATTTTTCCGATAGCACAAACCATCACGTAATTACGGTCACGCAAAGTGCGCTTGAGCTAACGTGACGGGTTAAAAAGTAGGTTCCTACGTAAAAAAAAAAAAGGGTCACACACACACACAGCAGACATTTCATGGTTTCATTTTCTCCTCTGCTTCCAGCCGTTGCAGTGAGGAGGTAAGCAGGGACTTAACGTTTTTATGTGACTTTTAGTCGCCATGGAGTGGCTCATGTCAAAGTTTAGGGTCTGCACGCGTATTTGCAGGGGCGAGACAGCGGCGGTGGACCTGCGGCCCCTCGACCCGGCGGACGCGCGACCGCTTTGAACTCGTCTCGCTTCTTTCAGTTTGTTGCTGTACGCCAACCACGCAGCACTGCCGCTCAGCCTGCGAGATAAAGAGTGGGGGGTAACAGGTTATGCTTATAGCATTTTATCACGTTAAGTTCACCGATCTAAAAATAGTGGATTACTTACGGTGGACTGTTTGGCGTTAGCGAGCGGTCAGTTTCTTCGCTCCATGTCTGCTGCGGTGAAGCCTCCTATCGTAAAAGAAACATAAATCAGTAAAGTGTATGTATGATGCTCATCAGTTTATTTGACTTTCCCCACCATCCTACCGTTGCCGTATTGCGTTTTGTCGTTTTGTGCGCCGTTCTGAGCACATCCACTGCAGCGCTCCGTGGCGCTCCGTCACGCGCCGCGGCGCCACGCTGCGCTCTCTCCCCAAGTTTCTCGCTGCTGCTGCGCAGGTTGGCGTTTTCCCGTTGCAGAATGTTTATGCGGAGGCCGTTCGCTTGCATCTGCAGCTCCATGTCCAGAAGCACGTTCCCCGTACCTTGTGAGGTTTCAAAAGGACAGCGCGGTAGAAGTCAGAAGGCGGGCGGGTTGGCAAATAATAGGACTGGAGATTCACACTTTACTTTGTCAGGGAAAAGGAAAAGTTCAGGATTTCTGAAGTGGGGTCACATCAGGTACTTGAACATACTCGGCTTCTTACATAAGGCTGACTGTGCTCTTCATGGCCCCCCCATGCTGAGAAGCAGCAGAAGATAGGCGGACACATGCTCAGTGAAAACAAGAACTCTTTCCACTTAACAGAACTGCTCAAATGGAATTACAGCCTTAGTATTATGTCATATTAACCCCTTAATGCCCGAATATACTGTATTTCCAATTATGTTTAAAAAAAAAAAAAAAAAAACTAGCAGATGCTCGTATTAAATTCCTAATGCAATTTGCCTCAAATTTGGTGAATTTCCCCGACATTAGAAACTAAAATCTATGTGTTCTGCAAGGCAACCGGAATTAGTTTACACTCCGACCACTAGATGGTGGCAAAGTGCTCCCAGATACAATCTTTGGTGTGCGTGGAATATCCATCAACCGCTACTGCATTCATACGGAAAATGGTTTGAGGCAAATTCACGACAAAAGGGGTTAAGTCCAGTAGAAGGCCTCTTTTAAGAAGAAACTGAAATTTGTGTTGTTTTACAAACCACTCACCTCCAACACCATATAGTCCATGGAGAAAATCGGCAATTTGAGAATTTAAAAACACAAAAATCACAAATTACATATCTGAACTTATTCACAGAGGCAGCAGTGGAGTAGTAACTCGTGTACACCTTCATGTAAAATGGCTTTGTTTAGAGCAGGGCTGTCAAACACATTTGAGATAATAGAATCATCTCAAAACAACAAGGACTCCAAAACGTTTGCCTTTGTTTTACATTTACTGAAAAGTATCTTTTTACAAAACACATTATGAACAACCTAAAAAAAAAAAGTGGATCTTCAAAGCCACAAAACATTTTGCCACGGGGCATCTGCAACTAAAAAAAAAAATAAGATGGTCCAAGATGGTATGAAAAACAATGGTTTTGTTGGGGTTTTTTTGTCTGGTGTTGCCACTGACCGTGTCTGACTGTCCCGGTCTGCTTCTCAGCACAGGAAGGACACCAAGTATTTTTAGGGAGTCTCATACAAATTCACATAAAAAAAAAAAACAGAAGTATTTGATCCATGAAACAGTATAAATGTAGTCAAAATGATCGCCTACTCTCTGGTTGGGTGCGGGATAGAGGGCTGAGGTGTGGAAACACGACCAGGAGCCTCTCCCTCTCCTTTAAATCTTCCACCAACTCCTTCAGCTCAGCCACACTCTCCACGAGTGCGCCCATTTGGGTTTCTAGCCTCTGTTTATCCTTTTGAAGCTCCAGAGTGCAGTTCTGTAGTGGGGAGGGGGAGGAGAAGAAGAAGATATATTTAAAATATGTCCATCCTCATGCATGAACAAGTATTTGTTGTGGGTTGGGTACGAGCTGGGATACCTGCTGCTGAGTGAGCTGAGCCTGCAGTTGTTCCTTCTCCTTCGACATCTGTTGCAGCTCACTCTGAAGGTCGAGCCGTCTCTCCTCTTGCTCCGCCAACTGCCTCCGCAGCTCTTGGCGCTCTCCGTCGAGTGCGCCGGCTCTCTCCAACAAAGATTGCTGCTTCATCAGCACTGACTGGAGAAAGAAGACTGTTTCCACTCTAACACTCTGTACATTCGTTGGATGAGGGACACTCTCTGTGTCAGTCCCTCAACAGTCCGGTGTTTGCTGCAACACTGACCTCTTGCTGTCGACACGCACCGTGGTACTTGTCACTTTCTTGGTGAAGGAGGACCTTGGTCTCAGAGAGTTCACTCTCCAGTGTCTGGATCCTGTGTTGCAGTTGACGACGGGCCTCGTACTCTGCCTCCGCCGTCTCCTGCAGTGTGGTCTTCTCACATTCTAAAAAAAACACAAAATAATATCAGTTTTGCGTATGTAACGATGTGTATTTCTGTTAATTAAGTGCAAAATATTGTGAGAAGTCCTGAATCGTGCTTACCCAGAGCTTGTAATGCACGTTTCTGCACCGCGACCGTGTCTCCCAATCTGGCGTTACTCTCCTCCAAAGACTCATTTTCTGTTCCAAAAATATTAACCGTGTTAAAGACTGAAGGCTTCAGCGCGGAATTCATTCGAGAGTTTACTTCACCTCTCTTAAATTGCTGTTGCTCCTCTTGTAGCCTTTGCTCTGTTGCTTCAGTGAATCTCTGGGCCTCCCCGAGTGCAAAGCCCAGCTGGTCAATGGTCGCCTGGCGTTTTTCCATCTGGTCCTGCAACTCCAACTGTGCCCTCTCTAGCCGAAACCTGAACCGCTCGCGCACCGCCTCCGCCGCAGCCAGTCTCTCTTTTAGAGGCTGCACCGTGGCCCGCACGTTTTGGAGGTGTTTCCCAAGCCGCCGCACGTCACCGAGCTGCACACTGGCCCACTGGGCGACATCCCCTGCTGTCATGTCATGACCCAGCTCCAGGGTTTCCTCCACAGCAGCCAAGAGCGGCTGCAGGGAAGAGGGCAGACCCTCGCTTTGAAACAGCCCCACCAGAGCGGCCCCCGTCTTCCTCAAAGTCGACTGCACTTGACGACAGTCATCGCAGGGAGCGAGGGCTGACTCCGTCGTCTGGCAGCCAGCCGTGCGGTTGTCCACTGTAGGACCGGACGGGGTATTATGGGAGGGACGTGTCCTCGACATCATCTGGTGGAAGGCGCATGCCAGTGCCTCGGTCTCATCACTGTCCAGAATATTTGGCTCCGTCTTTCTCTCGCTGTCTTTTTGAGTCCCCTGAAAGGAGGAGACAAGCATGAATGAACACCATTGTAGTAACTAGCGACACTAGCACCATCAGGCCTCCAAAATTCCGGAATTCCCATCCTGATGTTGCTAGTTTTTGGTAATGCTGCATTTGTAAATTCTGTACAGAAAAATAAAGAGTTTATGCCAAATTACGTCTACTAACTCTAAAGAGTATAGTTTCCACAGAGCTGATATGATTACTGCAGCATCGTGTTCTGGTCTAAAATGAAGGTTTTTTTTTCCATTTTCCAATATCTGATTCAACGAAAATGTGTACGTTACGGTCAAAATCTGGTCCAGATGTTTTAAGACTACGACGTGAGGAAAAGTGCCTTCTGTGTCTAACTCTAAACACATGGATAAGCAGGAAATAGTAGTTGCCAACACTGCATTTATGCTTTTATGGCAGAAATTAGGATGATTTAATCTGTGGTTTGCAGAAAAACAACAACATAAGAGCCTGATTCCATATCTGACATTACCTGTTTTAAAATCAAGACATTTTTATCGGAAAGTCTTTTCAAAATAAACTGGATTTAAATGACATAGTTTTTATGTTATTCTTAGTTTTGTTTAGTTATTGTCCCCATGTATGAAGGTTACAAAAAATTGTTACTCCATTATTATTATTATTATTATTATTATAATAATAATAATACCATTTTCATCAGTTTGGCCAGTTTTTGTATATAATAAAAAGACACCTACCGTGCGGCTGACAAAATGGAGTAAGTTGCTCCAGTAGTTTCTGACAACAACACCAACTGACAGGAATCCTCTCTGCTGGGTTTGTCCTCTCCGTTGGCCGCGCCACACGCGCTCCACATAAGAATTGAAGCTTTGTAGAAGAAGCAGTAGTCTTGTTTAGGGAATAAATACATAAAAAAAATATGAATAAAATATATTCAGAAGTTCAATTATTTCTTGCCACGAGTGTCGTGTACGGTGAAGGAAATGTACCTGTCGATCACCAGCTCCAGCAGGACCGTATGGGAGTGTTCATTGAACGCACCGTCCCCATCCACAAAGTCGTACTGCTCCAACAGCGCCACCATGTCCAGGTCACAAGAGAGTCTGTCTGGAAACTTCCAGGAGGGAAAACGCACCCTTCCTGTTCTAGAGAATACATCTAAAATGGCGCCTTGGAGGTCGGTTAGCTCTTTCTGGAGGTTTTCAATCGATCCCTGACAATCCAAGGACTGACTCATTGTTTGTCAGTCTGACCTGATTTGTTCAGAAATGATTTATATTACGTAAAACACAAGAATTGCTCAGGGCTCAGCGCTCGGTGTCCAAATAGTTGCATGATTGCCTCTTTTATTCTCCGTCCTTTGTGCGCCCTTCTCTGCCTTCCGTCGCTACAGCAACAGGAATGACTGTATAAAAGACAGATTAAAGAATCTCTCCAAAACGTTCCTTTCATGTCACATACCTGTTTTCAAAAAAAAAAAAAAAAACTTCATTGAAGTTCTCCTCCTTGGTTTGAAAAGGACACACCGACCATCACCGCTTTCTCTTTTCCTCTCAGAGGAAGTTTAAGTTCTCTCCCGCGGAAATCAACTCTGTAAATCGTCATGACAACAAGCTTACTTGAGGATAAACTGATAAAACTGTGGATGTTTGTGTGGTAGATTTTTGCTGGTCTTTGCAACTGTTAAGGGTTTTTTTGAGGGTTAAATCCCGTTTTAAGTTAGGGTAACCGGGCTAGAGAATGGATTATCTATGAGTGACCCTTCTAAGAATACTGTACAATAATAGATGCATACTGTATACATATAAGTTTTATTTTGTGCATATCACAAAAGCTCACTCAAGTACAATGAGGGTTTATATTGTAAGGCATTTCTGAGTAATAATTATTTCCATCTTCAGTTTTTGTGTCAGGGAAATGTTTCTGAATGTTTGTTATTTTTAATATATCTAAATCAATTACTCCTTTTATCGCCTCATGCCGAATGCATTTGTAAGGTCTTGAATATTTTAGTGGCTTCTCACATTTGGTTAATTATACTCTCAAGTGTACACTCTGAAACGGCCTTGCGGTTGGCTCCAAACCTCACAATGTAAATATTGTTCATCATTATTAATACGTTGTGTAACGCTGCCTCTTTGGCTTCTAAAACACATTGCCGTGTGCTGTTTACAGTAAATTAAACCTGAAACTGAACTAAATGGAACATGATGCAAGTTTCTGGACGACTTTTTTTCTGTAAAAATCGACAGTGAAATGAACGAAGCAGCTGAGTATTGCTGCAACTTTCATAATTGTTTAATCTGTCGATTATTTTCTCGATTAATATCAGAAAACCTTAAAAATTGTTGATTGGTGTTCGTCAAACCTGGAAATGATGACGTTCTCAAATGTCTTTGTTTTGTCCACAAACCAAAAATGATTCACTTTTAACGATTTCTTTGTCATCCAGAGCAAAGAAATGAAGAAAATATTCACATTTAAGAAGCTTCAACAAATTGGAAATCTTGTTCTAATCATGAAAAAAAAAAAAGCTTCAAACCGAGGATTGACTTTGTGACCAGTGACTTTGTCAATCCTGGCTTTATAGATCTCATTTGGCCAAGTCACAAGTTACTTAATGTATTTCACCGCCAGACAACAGCAGCAGCGAAGAAAGATGTGAGGAAGTGAAGCGTATAATGAACAAAAACCTGTGAGAAGAGCAAAAAAAATACATGTCACCACTGCTTTTAACTGAAATGAATTACCATACCATATGTGTTTAAATAATTAAAGTAGGCTAATGTTCATTTTGTGAAAAATCTCTCTCTCTCTCTCTCGATGGCAAACGCTGGCATTAATATCCACACACACACACGGTTGTAGAGGTAGTGGTTTTCAGATCATCCGTGGATAATTTACGTAGGTCCCCCACGAACATTGAGAGAAACAGAATGAAAACAAACAACTAAAAGTGACATGGAACCTTTAGCCTTCTGAACCACCAGCAGCATCACTGCTCAAAACCATTCAATATCAATACACTCATAAAGCCCCGCAAACACAACTGCGTTTAGCCAGGTTGTATTTACCCTTTGAATTATAACCGTCGCTGGGTTAGGGTTAGGGTTACGTATTCCGCGTAATATACCTGAAAAACACACTGTCGAAAATCCTTCACAGGCTCTATACCTGCGGTGTCTCTGAGGCCAATGGCCATTTATCCCACTGATGTACCGAAGAATGTGCTTTGAATTTAAGGACGTCCACCCGGGGCACATGAATGCGCACTGAGGGGCAGTTGTCCGTCCGCCACTTTCAAATAAAAGTGGCATCGACGCGACTAGATTAGTGCACTTCCACAAACTCTCCGGAACGTGATGTATGGGGACTGTTGACGGATGCAGATGGGCCAACACTTGGCACCTTTACATCTGTCTTTTCCTTTGCTCCCTCTCTCTCTCTCTCTCTTTCTTAAACAAGTCATCAGTCAACATGAAGCCTTCACTCAGCAGCAGGACACAGGCAGCTGTGATATTTATGGTACGGATGGAATACACACACAATCGCACTAAATCTTCACCGTCGCCAAGACCTATTTTCTGCAGCCCCGCTCCGTTCAAACCACAACAGCAAACCTGGCGTGCCAATAAAGTTCCTAACCGTGACGCACCGAGCCACGCTATAGGCGATGAAATGACGGATTGGACTCCCATTTGAGCCATCCTCACGGTGAGGGAATACAAACTACACAATATCATTCATCCGTTCATTGTTTACCGCGTTATCCTCCATATGGAGGATGGCGAGGGCCGCTGGAGCCGATACCAGGTGACACGGGGCGGGAAGGCAGAGGGGTTACACACCCTGGACAGGTTGCCAGTCCGTCGCAGGGGCCAGAGACGACAAAACAAACTGGAACCTTTATAAAACTGCAATGCAGGAGACACCATTGAGTAGCAGTTCTCAGGAACCCAGAGACGAGACCCTATTCACTGCCACTGGATGTCACACTTACACCAGTTTCTTAAGCTCAAGCAAGTGCTTCATCAAGGACGTGTGTCTGTGGAAAGATTTGTTGCTGTATCTTAATCCGTGACTGCCCAATCATACGAGTAAATATGTCATATAATCTGCAGGCCTGTGCGTAAGAATCTGTATTAGTAGGGGAATTAGTAGAGATTAAACTCATTAAATGTGAGGCTATTGGAATATTTGCATAGTGCAACCACAGTCCACCACCACCAGAGGGAAAGGAAGTGTCCTTAAGACACAAACCTGTGATTGAAACATGGTGTGAGATCTCCGCGGTGAGCGAGGGGGGGGTGGGGGGGTTGTCGTGGTCAACGACGAATACTTTTCTTTTTCAGCCAACTTTCTTCTAATTAGCTCCAACAGCACAAAACTGCCCGAGCGTGTGTTTTCTGCACACTGTGGATATCGGCTTTCATTTAAGGCTCCATCTTTTATTGCACGGCCACCGAACCGAAGGTCACGTCAGCCACGCTTAACGGTTCCCCCATTGGATTCCCGTTTTGCATGCTGTCACCGTGTGAAAGCTCCCCTCGCACGGTGCAGTTATATCCTTGCTTATCCTTGTGTTCTGCAACTGTGATAGACGCGAGTACTTTAGCAGTCAGGTGGTTAATGGCTTGGTTGAAGTAGTGCACAAAACGTATGCAATTAAGGGAAAAGAAAAAAAGTCATAGATCTTCAATCCATCCATCTTCTACCGCTTTATCCTCCACATGAGGGTCACGGGGGTGGGTGCTGGTGCCAATCCCAGCTTACGTGGGGCGAAAGGCGGGGTTCACCGTGTCCAATTTGCCAAATCTGCATGTTTTTGGACTGTGGGAAGAAATCGCAGATCCCTGGAGAAAACCCACGCACACACGGGAATAACATGCAAACTCCATGCAGAAAGAGCCTTGTTGCGAACCCGGGGTCTTCCTGTTCAAAAGAGTCAAAATGCCCTTTTGCAATTATCCATAAATCTTATGGATGGTGTTTTAAAAACACAGGACAACATGGCAAACGTTCCTAAAGTTTCTCCACACTAGATTAGATGTAGGTTGCGAACCGTTGACGAGTGAAAGGCGTGACGTTAAAGCTGCAGTATGTGACTTTGAAATACAAACACAATGCTAAGTCCACCAGCCCCACAAATCTCTCTCTAGTTCTCAGTACAGACGGCTGCAAACAGGTTGGAGTACGACTGAAAGCACAAAGAAGTGTCCACGAAAAGTTCCCCCAAAGTTCTCCCTCGGTCAGGTCTGAGATTATCGCGTGGCATGAGCCACTTCTCAGATAAAAGACACACGTGTGTTTATCATTCCTGTTTACAAAGACGAAATAAAGACGGAATAATAACATCGACAAGAACACAAATCACCCACTGTAGGTTTAACAATAGGTCAGGAGATAAACAAAAAATACTAACCCCAATCTGTTACTAAGATTTGATTCGGACCATAATCCAGGCAGGATTTTAATCACATTTATCAGCATATACATTAGTCTACTGTTTTGACTGTTTTTTATTACAATTAAATTATAATTTGATTGCATATTTTAAGACGGAAAAACAAAGATTATTTACCATATTTATTGGGACACATCAACATTCGTGAACCCCGGGATTATTGGATGTTTAGGCCATAATCCCTATATAGGAAGCTCCTCGTCAGGACTGATCAGTCCCAGGTGTGTGTGTCTCATAACCAATCAGGTTGTTGTTTTTTGTGTCTTACTAGAAATTTAATAAACCACATCTTTCTCGGCTTATTGTACAAGCATTTATAAATTACTTTCAGATTACCTCTGTGTAAGATTTTATTCTCTACTTCTAAGACCGTGTTGGTGGGCGACAATAAACAAGCATTTATTACTACCCGCCTGTTAACATTCAAATTGTTCAGTGGAATTCTACGATTACACACAAGTCGGAGAAGGATTTTAAAGTTTGACTCACCATCTGTCACTCGCACATAGCAGTGTTTGTCACTTTGGTTCCAACTTTCCTGCAACTGCTGCAGCGCTTGAAGTTCGTACTCCGTTTTAAGTTCATGGTAAAAAACAGAAGACGGTGTAGAAAATGGGACGAGTGGCCTTGTGTGGTAACAGGATCGTCTCTCATGGTCTCACATGAAAACAAACCACAATAAAAACCAAATCAAACCTTGGGCTCCAAGAAACCTCGGATTCATTCGAGTACTATTCAGTGCGTCGCTGAAATAAACAAGCAAAACACAAAGTAATCGGTTAATTGCATACCCACAATCCTTAGCAGCCTGAGTGGCTTGAGACAAGGACATTTTATTAATCAGGAAAATGAGTTCTTTCTCGTTAGCCAAATTGTAGATGTAGTTTTTTTTTGTCCAGCTTTGTCATTTTTGTTGTGGTTTCTTGTATTTTCCCTCTCCTGGACTGACAATCGATTCATTACGTCTGCAACAGTATCAGGCAAAGCTTCTATTATTATTATTATAATAATTATTATGAAAAATTGATGGAATTGATTGAACAGCAGCTATTTTGGGAAAAGGACAGGTGGTACTGATCAGTGGGTGTAAGTTGCTGGCTGCTGTGTGAAGGGGCCCATTGAAGGAGGTCTATCTGCTCCCAGCTATGGCTCCACGACGCAGAATTAGGCTGCGTGCGCTGCATAAACGTTACACAAGCACCTGCGTGTGATGACACCTCCGCAGTTAAGACTGGTCACCTTTGCAGTTTGGAGTTTTCTCGCCTTCAAAATCTAAATATCCTAAAGTCCAGGATTGAAGTGCAAGAACAGACGACGGGTTTTTTTTTTTTACTCCTGCTGACCTGCAGTCCAAATCAATGAAGATCACAGCAGTTCCTCCATTTAAAAAAAAACAAAAAAAACAAAAAAAGGCAGCACTCCAATCACAGCAGCGGCAGGAATAGCAGTAGCCTCCTCACACAGACTGGCACTGGGAAATTGGCTGCAGCACAGAGGCTCTCTACAGACTCTGGACCTGGTGAACACCTGATAAGGGCCGATCTGAATGAGACCGCGTTTCGCTTTTGTGTTGATTACAGGGATTTATAAATACCAACGGTGACCCCACGTGTGATGCAGCTCTAAATTAATACACTGCCGTCAAGACAAAGGCGGGCAGGCGGGCGGGCCGGCCTTGTTTCAACGCGACTCGATGATGCCCTCAAGTGGCCTGAGGCGGGAGGCTGCAGCCAAGAAGGACGACTGCTTACTTTGCTGTGTGTGTGTCAGATGGATGAGAGCATGTGGGCTCAAGGGAAGAGGGAAAAACCATGAGAGGTTGTTTGAAGCTTTAGAGGCCGGATGAAAATCAAAAACATCAACTCCTGCAAAAGACACACACCTCCCCGCTTTTGGAACCGCTTCTTTACAAGTCTTGAATGTGCGTTGCTCCGCCATTGCACACCAGCGGGCCTTCTAACTAGGCCGCCTTTGTGTCTCGTTGAATGCATCAGAATAATTGCACGCTTTAGGTACTGTACACATTCTTGGCTTATTCGGGAAGAGTCGTCACACGTGGTGACACAGCTGTCGGCTCTTCTGCCAAGACTGGTGTCGTCTCCAGTTGTGTTTCCAGTAAATGCTGCTCTCCTATTGCCGTCGGGTGGCTTTGAAAGATGCTGTTATTGATTGGCTCCTGTATCATTCACCTGCTTGATGTATTTATATCTGGAATACAAAAAAAAAAAGAGAAAGTGTGGCACAGACGCGGGGCGATACTTCCGCCTTTTCGTTTGAAAGTCAAGGTGAGCGTCGCGGAAAAAAAACCTCCTAATAAACAACCAAAATGAGGAAGAGAATTACGTCCATGTGGTGTCTGCCCTTTTGTACACCAGTCTCCGAAATGACCGCACAGTTTGGTCCTCTCGGCTCTGAAATTACATGTTCTAAAAATAAAGGCACTGAAAAGACAAGTGGTACTTTACTGTCCTTTAAACGGGTACTTCATCGTGACTTCCTGGCACATAGCGCTGGAGGCTTGTTTGTCAGACAGAAATTCTGCCCGTCATGTCGTGTTGTTGTGACGAAAAGGACACAGCGGCGGTAACATCGGGTCTGTTTATTCAGAGCTTTAAATACATCGAATAGAATTCACAGAAAGTTTAACTCCATCTTTTTTTTTAAGTACATGATAATAAAGGAAGAAAAAAAGGAAAAAGAGTACATAAATTACAAGAATCAGTAACTTAGGAAGAAGGAAAGGGAGGTAACTTAGCTTACCTTCTTATTAAAGTTCATTAAATAAGTTGCAGAACGGTTCTGACAGTGGAATCCATCCAAAACAACAACAAACGATGAGTTAATTATGACAATTCCCAACGGTTGTCCAGCTCACAAATACAGTCCTGGTGATTTATTTTGAAGTGTCACAGGGTGGATGTAAAGTGATCTCAGTGTGCTTTACAAACATTTTAAGAAAAAAAAGAGTTTTATATATATATATAATCATGACATGACATTTTGATATTGTGCCTGGCCTAATATACACTTAACTGTATATTGCAGGTTAAGAAATGCAATGCGTACTTCCTGGTTTCTTAAAATAAATGACAAAATGACCAGTGGCGAAATCCAAATCCTCGGAAATTTCCAGCCACAACAAATGTCCCTGTGATTCTAAAAGAGTTTTTTTTTCTTCTATGATTGGTGTCCACAGCCTACGTGAGTACAGTACTCTTGAAAATCTACTGTCGAGAGTGTGCCAACCTACCCCCCCCCCCCCCCCCTCCCCCAATTGTTATCACATTGATTCAGTCCATAGGAGGCCTAGTAATGACTAAACGGTGCTGTCTCCTTCAACTCATGGTACCCGTGGTGGTTTGGCTCTGTGAAGAGACAAAGAGGGGCAGTTAGGGCTCGGAAGTACCACAAATCTATCTCTTCCACATTTGCCAGTGATTTAAAAAAAAGACTCTTTTAGAAATATAGTTGACTCAGTTTGATTTGAAAAAGGAGAGGGAGGAAAAAAAAAATAAAGAAGATGTATGAGAGCATTTATACTTGGATTCTATGAGTACATGTTTCTCAAACAGTGTCCTTGGCTCCACTTGGAAAATGGAATCATTCACTTTTTCAGTTCGAGTTAAACCACTTGCTATTCATAACCTGTCGTCTGTAAGTCACTTAATAATTTTTTGTACGTCCCAAATAATGAAGACAAAAATAGCTGCTAGGAGAATACGTTTGAGTGTGTAGATAAGTGTTACGGTACCCAGAGTCATATCCTCCTCCACTAGAGGCCTCTTCTCGCCGCAGTTTACCACTCTCCCCTGCGCCGCTCCCAGAATAGTCATGATATCCACCAAGTTGAGCTTCCCTTCCTCCTTGGCCTCCTCCACCTCCTCTGCCAGCTCCCTCCCAGCCTCCTCGCGCTCCTCCATCTCCTCTTGGCTCAGCATCGCGTTCAAGCCCTGCCCCGCGTTGCCGTTGCCGACCTGTGGCGGCGCCAGCGAGCACAGTGCCCTCACTTTCCCGTAGGACTTCAAGTGGGTCACGTTGGCGCGCAGAAACAGCAGGAGGACGTTGAGGTCGTTCAGTGGGCAGCCCAGCCTGCGGCGGTTGGTGAGGTCCAGAGCTGGAAGGATCTCATAGACGGTGATGAACGTGGTGTCCCAGACGAAGAGCCGGATCAGGCTGAAGAGAACAATGGGAGCCAGCAGGATGTAGATGGCACCGTTGGCCACACTGATCACCTGAAAGACCAACTGGCCGATCATTTTACACTGAACCAGCTCCGGGACCCAGTTCTGGTCGCGCAGCATGCCCGTGCGGACGAAGCAGCTGAACTCGTCCTGCACAAAGGCCGAGAGGTGGAAGTAGGCCAGGTAGAGGCACGCCGTCGTCATGAAGGTGAGGAGGAGGAAGCCGCGCAGGAACAGCATGCTAACGAGGAAGTAGGAGTTCTGTTTGCACTGCATGTATCTCTCCAGCAGAGGGTACTCAAAGTAGCGCTTCTTCTTGGCCCTGCAATGAGACGTGGAGAGGGAACTTAGCGACATGTTCTCCTTCATGTTCATGCAGTGTACATATTTTCAGACGACAGAACTCCCAACCAAACGTCTACTTTTACTTTACATTTTAATGTTTCATTTGCACTGTATGTCCTTTTTATGATTTTGAAGCAAATCATTATTTTATGCTGCAACCTTTTATTTAACTCTTTTTTTTCTCCTTTTCTATTTTTCTGTATTTTGTTTTTATTTTTATTTCTAAATTGTTTTTATACAATTATTTTTATTTTTATTTCTAAATTGTTTTTATTAAATTGTTTTTATTTCTATTTCTAAATTTTTTTTATTCAATTGTTTTTATTTTTATTTCTAAATCGTTTTTATTTCTAAATTGTTTTTTTCAATAGTTTTTATTTTTATTATCTAAATAGTTTTTATTTTTATTTCTAAATGATTTTTATTTCTAAATTGTTTTTATTCAATTGTTTTTATTCAATTGTTTTTATTTTTATTTCTAAATTATTTTTATTTCTAAATGATTTTTATTTCTAAATTATTTTTATTTCTAAATTGTTTTTATTCAATTGTTTTTATTTTTATTTTCTAAATTGTTTTTACTGTTTTTATTTTTCATTTCTCCAATTCTTACTGTTTAATGTTTCATGTAAAGCACATTGAGTTGCCTTTGTGTATGAAATGCGCTATATAAATAAAGCTGCCTTGCCTTGCCTACTTTTAGCCACTCTGCTCTGCCACCACAGCCGCCACAACAATCCTCTGGTTCACAGTCTATGATTTTGAACGGTTCCTCTCCTCCTCTCCTCCAGACCACATATCCCAGTTCATCAATAAAAAAACAAAAAAAACTGACAGCCTGAGATCACTTCTGTGATCTTTAGATAATGTCTCTCACTGACAGATTGTTTTAAATCACCCACTTTCCCTATGGGAATTAGCATGTTCATGTTTGAGTGTGACCAGGTTATTCAAGATGATCCTAAAAACTGTTCAATATGTAGCATTTAATTGGGGAGCGATTCGCAGAAACGAGCAGATTAATATTCATGCCGCAAGCCCAAGTGTCACGGGTCTCTTACCTCTGCAGCTCAGCCTGGAACGTGAGCGGGTTCTGGGTGTTCTGCCGCATGTCTAAAATGTTCTGGGCCATTCGGATCGAGCGGTTGTATGACTTGTCAAGTTCATCAATTACGAAGAGCAGGTCTGAGCCCAGTGTGGGCATGACGAGCTGGCGCCAAATCAGAGCTGGCAGGTACATCAGCACTGCCATGGCCAGAAGAGAGTAAGGGAACATCTGGTAGCACAATGAGGGGAAAGGGTGATGGAGAGGAGATGTAATTGGAGAGAACAAAAAGACAAAAGGAGTGGAGAGGCAACAAATCAGATTCTCTACTTCTTATTGAATAAAGCCTCTAAAAAAGATTACGGGCTATGGAAATATTTCGCGATTCATCCGGAGCCAGTAAATCTTATACGGCATATACCGCTTACTTTGTGAACCCAGAGGGAGCGCTCCTCGAAGTTCCCCTCGCTGTCGAACTCGTGGTGCATGAGAGAGTCCCAGCAGTACGTGTCGACATAGCTGGCTTGCTTGATGGTGAAGTTGCTGGGAGGGAAGCAGCTGATCTGAGGCCCTGCGGAGAAAAAAAACCAAATACTGATCTGTAACACCGCCTGCTCACATTGGCAAAACCGGGATCTGCAGCCGAACTGATCCCACTTCGTCAATCTTTAAGCCCTGGACACGGCACATGCACACGTGGGTCGACTTGCCGCTTGATTAGCCTCATCTTGACCATCCCAGACTCTTAAATAGCGCTCAGATTTCATGAAGACCAACCAGATTATCCCCACAGCCCCAAAATGTCCCCAAAATCTTAATTTGAAGCCAGAAATTTCAGTCAAAACCCCAGAAAATCACATTCATGTCTTTTCCTCTCTCAGCGCTGCAGACTTTCACAGTCGAAATCATGTGTTTCCAAAATGGCAGCCTGGCATTTAAAAAAAAACAACTCCCAAACTGGGCCTCCTGCACCTTATATTTAGTTCACCTTGATATTACCACATACAGCGTGACCACTCTGCACCCATCTGTCATTTCCCGAGGGTTCTCCACCCTAAAACACAGAGCCTGGAGGGAAGGAACACGCCAAGGGTGTGCCCCGCCTACTGCACGGCCTCAGGGAGGAACAGGGCGCTTGTTTTCTGTGCCCTCCACATCTGCTGTTCTGTCTCTATAACTAGAAACATACAGCCACTCATTTACTGTGGGGTGTTCAGTTTTTATAGTACACCTTATTATAGCCAAGCATTACATGGTCCCTGTGTGTGTGTGTGTGTGTGTGTGTGTGTGTGTGTGTGGTGAGGTCATATGTGACTCTTAACCTCAACATCTTAAACATGGCGAGAAACATTATCTGTCAACGCAGCGATCCAGCAGCCCAGATGAACATTTCTAAGTGTACACAATTCAACAAGCGACACACCATGTGTTATTGATATAGATGACGGTGTTTTTATCTATGGAGATTATGTTGCAAAACACCAGCTTTTCTTTGCCATAGGGCACATTTTATGCTTAAATAAACTTAAAGATGGGGTAGGAGTATTTTTTTTTACTGCATTTCTTACAATCCTCTTCACACCTCGATTGTTACCAATTAAAATGAAAATTCAATCACCTGTGGAGCAGGTGCGAAAACGCCATCCAATCATGATCAACGGTCCGAATTAACACCTCTTAGCGCACTAATCACGCAGAAGCTACCTCTGGTAGCTCGATAAATCCAACGAGAGCGTTGCAGCAACGTTATGGCAGAAAAGGTGCCAAAAACAGGCAAACGAAAGACGTTTTTTTTTTGGGAAAGCTACTGCCAAGACGTTATGTCTTCGTGATTTGTTCGTAGTATTTGTTGTTTTTCGGGATCAAGTATTCCAAAAAGTTAGCGTAACCGGAAAGTGCTCCCGAATCCGCGTTCGTTGCGTGTTTCCTGTGCTCTGGAGGCAAAGCGTCAGAGGGAAGTCTGAAGAAATTCAAAATAATCTTTAACTACATTCATAGCCAGGAGATGATGGCAACACATCATATGACTGAGTCAAATACACTGAAATCCCACATCATAGACAACCGCTGACGACACATAGTCATGGCTCATGATCCTATATTCCAGTATAGGCGGCCTCCTACTGAAACAGTTTGGGGGTGAAACATCGTCTCTGACGTTCTCTGACCTCATCGTTGTCAGGGATTCACAAACCATTAAAGGCCCCATGCTGGCGAAAAAGAATGGCCTTGAGCTTATTTAGTTCTTCCCAACACTTTGATCTTCCCTTTTTGCTGCGCACCACAATAACAGGAGCTACGCTTGCCGAGCTTCATATTATGATGGGTGCTGGGAGTGATAATAATAACTGACAGCGCGCCGTGTTCTCATGCAGCTAACTATGGAAATCTATTTTTCCAGTTTGCTTGTGCGAGCATGTGTAGGCGAATGTGTTAACAAGTCATCCCTATATTACAAAAAAAAAACCCACATACATTTCATTAAAATCGTGTGAAACATTCTCCCTCTCAGTGCCCGACCCCTGTGGGCCCTAATATTTGTGCCGCCGCCGCCGCTGCTTCTGCTGTCTCCTGCTCGCACTCCCCAGTCAACACGGGCAGATCATCTTCTCATTTGTGCAAATCTTGGCTGAGAGTCCAGGTGCGAGGAAACCAGACTCCAGACAGCAGCGCAATCAAGCTCTGTTGTGCGTCTGACGGCCCCGGCAGCAGAGACGCAGCCAAGTTCCATCAGTTGAGCTGCGTATCTCAGCACCGCGTCATGTTCGACGCCCCCATCCCCCCCCCGCCCGCCCCGCCTTCTAGTTAATCAACATATCCTCTCATTTGACTGGAATAGAGGGGAGCCGCCACGGAGGAACTTCTCTTTGTAATTACAGCGTGCCAGCGTTAGTGAACGCTGCTCTCAATCATCCCTCCCCCCCCTCCCCCGTAGCAATTAGCATCAGGAGCATGAGGCTGATTGCAGACCAGCTCTGGAGGGATGACATGTAGTTTAAAGTCAAAGGAGTCGGCCTCCTTAGCATTCGACTTGTGCTGCTGACTCCTTTTGGTTGTCAGTTGTACTTTTTTTTCTCTGTCTCTCCTTACAATGAGTTTATATTGTCAGGAGACACATGCATGAGTTTCTCCCTTCCTTATATTTAAGCCTCAATAATACAAGAAGTTATCGTTGCAGATCTAGGATCACTGTGGATCATCGACTGTGACGACCGTGGATTATATTCATAGGAATAGTATACAGAACAATGTGCCATTCACCCTTTCATCCTCATCTTTCATACCCATATACACGGCACAGGTGTCAGGGAAATCAAACCCACAACCTTTGCATTGCTGGACAACTCGCTCTACCACTGAGCCCCTATACAGTCATTACAGTTGTTTATTAATACTTCAAATATGTCATATTGCTATTTATTATGATATTACATGTAATTATGACTATTATTAGTAGCGGTATGGTTTTCTTTTTTTGGTTTTCCTTCAGTAGTTCTGCAGCACAGTTGTTGTTTTTTTTATTTCGGGAACAAGAGAGCTTTGATTTTGTCTCAACCTTCTGAGTCCATTTTGAATGAGCCACCGCGGATCAAAGCGGTGACACGTGTTTGTATATCTGCCGTGTTTGTTGGGAAATCTCTCCCCGTCGCGAGCCGAACTCCAATGAATGGCAAGTAATTCGAGGACACAAAAGGAGCACAAACAAGCCGAGTCGAGTACGGGGAGGATAATTATGGACCAAAGCCAGGATAAAACCGATGCACTCCACGCTGTTTTTTTTTGTTTTCTTTTCACTTTTTCTTTTTTTTTTTGAGAGAGAGTGAGAGAGAGAGAGAGTTGCTCACCCAACGAGATCTCGCGGGCAAACGCCATGCACACCAGCAGCAGCGGAAGGCCGACGGAGACGTATTTGATGACCTTGTCCAGGGGAAGCTCCAGCTCCAGGTGGCTCATCCGGCTTATCCCAGGGCTGTCCTGCAGCAGGGCATCAGATAGCATGGCCTTGGCCGCCGCTCGGGCAATTGACATTTTGAAAACCTGCCCAGGGATGAAAGAATTTGATTGGAAACCCAAGATATAATGTACAATCAACTCTCGACAGTGCAACGTTCCACTCCAAAGTGTCCATTTACCTTAAGTCTTCCAGCTTCTACTGATGACACCGGTTGAAATATGTCTCCGATCCAAAAGAGTTCCAGTAAAGGTCTGCGTGGTGTTGGAAAGCGCTTTATGTATTCAGGGAGAGGCCTCTGCAAATGAGAGGTTGGATCTGGGCTGGACCAGGCCCGAGCCAGGTCTCGCTGTAATTACAGAGAAGACATCTGGGACCATGTAGGCGCCCAGATGGCACTGGATGCAGCAGACCTCCAGTGCTCAACCCTAGGCCATGCAGTTGTGGGCGTGGGTGTGTGTGTGTGTGTGTGTGTGTGTGTGTGTGTTTTTCTCTGGTGTATGTACACTGTGAAGCTCGGCGGTTGTGGCCCACTTCAAACAAACGGACCAATGCCAGTGGCTTTTTTAGCCTCTGTTATTCCAGAGCTATTTTTTAACTTCACTTCAGCCCCCAGTGTACTGCTCACCATGTTTCTGAGCCATGTAAGCATGTAGAACATCGAGAAGAGCTACACGCTTATGTCGTCATGTTTATCAGGGTTACAGATCACATAAAAACAAAAGGTGCATCGGGAAAAAGAAAATCAATCTCTAAAAAAAAAACATGTGTATCATCAATTTATAGGCCCCCAAAAGGAGACAGGAACACGGATTCATGAATGTGACACAGACTTTTTGTTCCATGATAAAACAAGAAGAGTCTCTTGAACTATCACAACACCACGTGACTGGCAGAGTTATCATGTGACGCCTGGAGGAGAACCAGGGTTTTAAGGGAGCAACACACCGAGACAGAAAGGGGAAGAGGAGGAGGAGGAGGAGACACACAGGGCACAGGGACGGGAAAAGACGCAGAATCACACATACAGCCTCAACCGCGTCATTTAAGTTGCCTTAAATCAGGGGTGTCAAACATACGGCCCGGGGGCCAGAACCGGCCCGCCAGAGGGTCCAATCCAGCCCACAGGATGAATTTGTTCAAATTTCACACTAATCTAAACGTAATGTCAAATGCTCCAGATACCCGTGACTAAATGTCTGTGCCTATATAGTTCCATTGTGCTGTGTAAATAGTAAATTATGGCATGATATTGTTGAAATTGCACTTATATTTCTCAAGAAATTTCATGTTTTGTAAAATGATCCTTCATTAAATGTAAAACAAAGGAGAAAAAACAAAGGAGTTCTTGTTGTTCATAGGTTATTATGCTATTATTTTACTATTTTTACTGGTCCGGCCCCCTTGAGATCAAATTGTGTTGTATGTGGCCCCTGAACAAAAATGAGTTTGACACCCCTGCCTTAAACGATTCAAACCCTGCTTTTACAGGCAGCCACACTGCACTCCGTGTTCTGCACAATGCAACAATTGCTAATAAAAAAAACCCCAAAAAACAGAAATCTCTTGCACACAGGTTGGACAGTTATTCGATGAACAGACACTCATTGCATTTATCGACAGCACTGCAGCTTCTTGATTTGCACCTATGTCGTACTTCCACATGTTCACATATGCACACATTGACCGCATTTGTCCTATCCTGGCGTTCTACAATCCTGTGCTCGTTGGACCTTGTACCCCTTGCTGGCCTGAGGTGAACTACAACAGAAAACATTGGTGAATGATTCATGAGCAGTCCTCCTGCTGTAGCCGCCCGCTGCCGTCCCGTGATAAATTAGAAACTCCTACCTTAGCTAATGCATGGAATAGATTATCATATTTACATTTTATCCCTCCGCCGCCTCTCCAGCTGGTGTTGTTGCCGCTCAGGTGAGTTCACTGACTGCTCTGCCCATCTGACCCGCTCTACTGTCCAGTGTGGAATAATTAGAGAGGATTGTGATGCAGACAGCCTTTTTTTTTTTTCACTCCCACCATTTTAGCAGCACTTCCTTTAGGTTCTATTCACCTATAAACCTTCTATAGACCTATTGTGTCTTATTTTGAAGCCATTGTGTTTCAGATCCTTCCTTCAGCCACAGACAGAAGAACTACAGTAGAACACATTGTTTAAAAACTGGTCGATGGACGCAATTATACACAGGCACTCATGAGCCGCGTCAAAACAATACAGTACAATGTGGCCTGCGCAGCAAAAAAAACCGCCCACATCAGTAATTAATATTCTCTATAATTTAAATAGAGGCAGCCTGTGGTCATGGAGATCTGTTGGGGTCCTTTTATGGGCTGAGGAGAAAATGCGGTGGAGCGTTTGGGTGGGCGAGTCGAAATCACAGGATAGAGTCAGTGATAAAAAAAGTGGGTGGGACACGATAGACCGACATTTAGACTCCTGACTGTGTAATCTGGAAATACTGTAGTGTATTAGTGTTTTACACATACACACACGCTCTCTCAGGACACACTGAATGAAATATAAACAGTCAACGGTCAAAACGGTCAAATTGATGAAAATGCACTAAATGATTAATCCAAACTCTTAAACCCAAACCAAATTCTGAACCTTTGTGTATTTTTAGGCCCTGGTAGAGAGGAGCTATTTCATTGGATGTTACAATGCAACGTATGGGATAATACTAGTGATGCACGATAGTATCGGCACGATATTGGTATCGGTATCAGCAGATATGGGCTTTAACCCCTTTTGGACAACTGTTTTCGGTATGAATGCAGCCAAGTTGGAGAATGTATCCTACTGCATATTCCACACACACCAAGGATCGTTTTTGGAAGCACTTTGTCGCCATCTAGCAGTCGGAGTGTAAACTAAATTCGATTGACGAACGTAGATTTTTGCTGCTAATGTCGGGAAATTGTCCAAATTTGAGGTAGGTTGTGCTCAGAAAACAATAGGTACCATTTTAATGGTTGCTCCTACTGCCGATATATCAGAATAGAGTATATTTGACAAAAATTGTGGAAGTTATTTGGTTTATCGCGACTCCAGGGAAGGGGAGGGTGCATGGGGCACTTGTGTCCGGCGGAGGAGTGCCTTGCTCGGGCACGGGAGAGGAGACAGCTCCCTGGAGCTCCAGGGGAGGGGATTCCTCCTGCATCATACCTAAATGTCTTTAGCGTCTGCTAGACAGAAAAAACACACATAATTATTATTATTTTATACATAATTGAAAATATATTCACGAGTTAAATAGTCGGCTGAAAAAGTTGCAACCTCCTTCACTTCTAAGCTAGCGTGACAGCTTCTATGCTAGCCCAGCAGCTTCTAGGTTAGCATGACAGCTTCTATGCTAGCGTGACAGCTTCTATGCTAGCCCAACAGCTTCTATGCTAGCATGACAGCTTCTATGCTAGCCCAACAGCTTCTATGCTAGCCCGACAGCTTCTATGCTAGCGCGACAGCTTCTATGCTAGCGCGACAGCTATGGCGAAGTACATCTGCACTCCCACTATATCGGATATCGGCAAAAAAGTCCAATATCGTGCATCCCTAGGTCGTACACCACTCAAGAACATAACATTAGCACAGTAAAACATTATAATTTTTGCTTATTTTAATGCAGAAATGTTACATATTTAACTTATTTTTATGATATTAATTTTATTTGTATTAAAGGGATTTTTTTTTTAAGTAGCTTTACACATGCATGGTTCATTTTGTGTTTCAACCCCAATCTAACCCAAAAAATAAAAGAAATCTTAACTTTCAAAAAGCCCTTTGAATTTGTGAGGACCCACTAAATTGTAGAGATGTTACAGAGATTATTCACAATCCCGCGCGCACACACACACACACACATACACACACAAACTAGTCCATAGTTTCAATTTGTGATCCTTCAGTGACATCACCCAATCCAACGCAGTACCTTTACATGTTTAATTATTAAAATTGGTCTATTGAAACACAATAGATTATGACAACAGAGTGTACAAATGAAATAGAAATAGTTCCTATTTTCTGCCACTTGTTCTGGAAGATCCATTAAAAAAAAAAAGAGAGAGAGCAAACGGGGAAAAGAACATCAATGAGCAACATACTTCACAATGAACAATCAGAACATTCAATATAACATGTTTCTGTTTTTTTCCTAGACATCTTCACATTAGAAATGAGTTACTCCATTCGTGTGTTTTTTAGTACAAAGCGGAGAGCTGAAATAGTTTTCACAGTTCAAAAATCCTTCGCGTAAAATTGAAAGTTTCTTTTCTTGCCTTTTTTTTTTTATTCCTCTTTTTCGTCCTCGTCCTCAAAAGTGTCTCCTTTCCGTTACAAAAAAAGTTTGTCAGTAAATGACACATCAGGGTTTATCCAAAGTCATTGGCCATGGTTTTTTGGGATTTTTCTCGATTGCTGAGATGTGGGGGGGGGGGGGGGGGGGGCGTATGTGGGGTGACTGGCGAGGCTTGTCATGCTCTTATTTTGCGACAGAATCGCCCAGGGTCACAAAAAAAAAACAACAACACACAAGCACTTCTGACAGTTGACGGTTGAAGTTGAGTGTTTGTGCAGCCACCATGCAGCCACTCCAACAGCCTCTGCTGCCAAAGTCTGCAAAAACTGTCATCGTCATGTTGTTCCTTTTCGGTCACGCAGGAAAAAAAACAAACAAACAAACAAAAACAACAAAAAAAAAAACAGAATAAATATGCAAACGTTCATTATCAGAATGCAAACATATGGAAAAATCCGATATACATACTATAATGTGCAGTCAGAGTACACCACTTAACTACGTGTTTGTTTTGCATTCTTTTTTTTTTGTTTTCTTTTGTTTCGCTTTCAAAGAGAAAAAAAAGGATTTCTAAAATCATGCCTGAAAACTTTTGCCGGAGCAGAGTGTCGACGCGTTTCCCCTCACGAGAGACGAAGAAACACGTCGTGTGAGCGTTATTTAACCTGAGAAACTAGGAGTCAGTCAGAAGGTGCAAATGATGTTCTCCCAAACACACAGTCACTCCTGCGGTTGCATGCACAGCTTTTATGCTTCTTCTTTTTTTGTGCGCTTGCTTGTGTGTGTGTGTGTGTGTGAGACTCGCTTTTATTTTTGAAAGTGAAATGACACGTGAACAATACGGGGGCTCAGCTCACATTTAAATCAAGTTTAAACTGTAGAACTGTGACAGTCAAAACGGCTCTTCTCATTAACCATGTGCCTCGAGTGCAATATTTTGTACCGTCCACACTTCACTGTGGATTAGAGGGATGAAATTGAAGTTTATTTATGGCTGTTACAAGGTATACATTGAGGTTTTAAAGGTAAACACGCGTCGGATGAGGACGCCAGGTTAACAAAGTCCGTAAAAGCTGGGGGTCTTGCCGAGTTGGAGTCAAATATAAAGTGCGTCAACAGAAAGTTGTAAAAATAAACCTTCTCAGCATAATTATACACTGTATGTTGTTGACTACCGGACTGTACCTGCTGCATGACTACGTCCTTTCTTATTTATTTATCTGGAGATTTATCCCTCTGAGCAATACGAAACCCTTCGTTATTAATAATCCACTGTCATACCCCCCCCGAGCGCTAACGAGATACCTTTTTGTGCCATAACCTAACCACATTTCAGTCAGGACGATGACCTTTGTGGCAAAATGTGATTTTATACATTTGATGATTGCAATCAGTTGCGTCTGGCACGGCTCTGGCCTGGCACATACGTAATCCACGAGGACTCGCGGGGGCAGCACTCGCCGACAACACTTTGACATTAATTCAGATCAGATACAGCAGCGAGAGCAGGTGCCGCGGCGGAGGCGGGCTCGCGACGTGCCTCGCTGTGAAGCAGGAGTCGGCAGGTGCACAATATGAGTTTGCCAATCGATGCAAGATACAAGAAGTTTATTGTCATATGCAAAAAAAATAAAACAAAGCTGCTTAGACCATGTAATGAAATTCGAACATAATTCAATTTACTAGCATTATATGCATACCAGTATCACCGATGTTGGACTGAGCTCCACTTTGGGACCGAAACCACGCTTATAAGCAGGAGAAAGGTTAACGTCGCCCCCCTTGTTCATCACAAGCGGCTCAAACGTTTTTTTGTAGTGGACAAATGACTTCATTTTGGTTCTGAAAACACAAGATGAGTTAGAAACATTGGCAACGTGTGATCCTGGCAACCAGGTTGGCTATAAAATACCAACAAGAAAAAAAAAAAAGTGTCATCACTCAAACATTTGTGGCACTCACTGCATGAGAACATACAAAAAAAAAAAAAAAGAAAGAAACAGCACATTGTTAAACTAATATTCATTCTCTATATTCATGATCGTTGTGTGTGGGTTTTTGACGCTCTGCAGAAGAGTCATAGTTCGCCCTTTGAACGCTTGAAAGAATCACGTAAGCATTAGAGTTTTCCTGGATTGGAACAACTGTGGCCATAGTAAGTACGCACTCCCCCCCTTTGACCCCTCTACTCCAGTTCCTCACTGTGCTCCATGCTCAGCTCCCTCCTCGCACGTCCCCCGCCGGACATCTGCCTCCCTCGGTCGTCGTCCTCCTCCCCGTCGTCCTCCTCGTCGTCCTCCTCCATCCCCTCCTCCTCCTCCTCCTCCTCCTCTTCCTCGTCGTCCTCCTCGGTGCCGTCCATGGAGTCGTCGGCGCCCAGCATGGCCTGCTGCATGGCCAGGGTGGCCGAGTCTGAGGACAGGGACTGAAGGCTGTCCATACTCAGTGGGTCTGAGGGATGAAGAAGAAGGAAGAGACACAAAGAGGGTGAATACTAAAAAAAATAGGACTGTTTAAATGAAATTAAATGTTTAAATGTTCATGACAGCTAAATGAGATGTTTTAGAGTTGAATTTCACACAGTTTTCAACACATGCACAGATAAAGGCAAGTTTTTTTTTATCCTTCTATCATCTCATACTCTCTGTTCTTCACATCCTCTCCAATAAATATCTGGGAAGTGACAACAGTGCCACCTAGCGACGAAAGACAAGACTGCGCATGTGTTGAAACGACATGACATAAAACCTCTGCGTTTGTTTTATTGCAGAGTTGCCATACTGTCAGAGTTGCCCGTTTGAGATCTGTGCGTCTGGAGGACGCCCGCCACGATGGAGTCGGGCCAGAAGCGCTGCGTGGGACGGTGCTGGGACTTCATCTTCTTGGCTTTGGGAGACGGGTCCGGGTTACTGGCGTCCAGCATCGGCTGGAGGATGCGCCGGCGAGCGTTGATGAACCTGGGTCGCGGACACAGACGGTCAAAGATGATCATTTGCTGTGAAAGGCTTTGTAGGTCAATGAAGTTTGATTATCTGCACTGAAACTGGTCTCTTAGTGTACTGGTGGTATGTGACCATGAGATGGCGCCACATTACAAGCAAACCTGAGGAGCCCCAGTGTTTTAAGGCTCAATTCAAGTGAAGCCTCCCCTCATATTTCTACTGCAGTAACATGAAGTGTTGTCCACAAGGGGTGGTTGTTATCATAGCTGCGGCGATGCTGCATCAGCATCTTACCAGTTGTTCACTTGCAAAAGGGTTAGATTTGTCTGTCCGGCGATCTGTCTTTTCTCGTCTTCTGTCGGGTACGGGTGCTGAAAGGAGGGGGGAGAGAGGAGGGGGGAGAGAAAGACGGACACACCTCAGTATTTTCACTCGCGCGTAAAACACACACATGCATATATGCACGTTTATATACGTAGGGCTGGGTACGGGCCAAAATGACATTTCACACATCTGAGGTAAAAGCATTCAAACGTGATTACATGTGTTAAACCTCAACTGCATAAACATGATAAAAAAAAAAAACCTCCTGTTTTATTTATTGATAGGGAGGAAAAATCACAATTCTATTGCCCAGCCCTACTTACACGCACGCACACATGCACCCACGCCATCTCACCATGAGATGCTGAAAGAGCCAGGAGCGCATGATGTTGGTGGCATGCTTGGGCAGGACCCCCCTCTTATTTTTGGACTTCTTGTCTTCACTGTCCAACAGAGATGACAGGTCCAGGTTTACCTTCACGACAGACACCAAGAGTGGAGGCAGAAAAAAAATCAAATCAAAGCAAAGGAAAGGAAAGAAAAGAAAAGAAAAGAAAAAAAAAAAGGAAGGAGAAAGACGCTGCTTAGTTATTGTTGCCACAGAAACAAATGCGAGACTACCAATTACCTATCGTCTTGTCAGTGGCAAGGGCAGAAACACCTCCTCAAGTGTCACCATGGTAACTGAGTTTGAGTAATGCTACTTAAAATATGAAGGAAAAAAAAAAAAAAGCACCCTTGACTTGTGTGGAAATACAAGAGGGTCAGCGGCGGTCTGTTTTGGTGCTTGAGCGAGTTTAAAGACGGGCGGGTGAGGGTCGGAAGCCTTGAGGGCAAAAGTTTGGTGGTGAATAAGTGAGGAGCGGCGACAGAGTGTGGCTGCGTTTGTGTTTTTCCCTTTGTAACGACCTCGGCAAGTCTTTTTGTGTTTCGGGAGAGTGTGGCTGATGAAGGACGAGAAGATGTTTGATTTTTGACAGCCTGTAGTGTGTGTGTGTTCATATCTTTGTGAGGTCCAAAAGAAATGCAAAGCCCCATCTTTGATGACTTGAAAGGGCTTTTTCAGGCTTAATGCCTGGTTTTAGGGTTAGGGTTAAGGTTAGTCACTTAGTTGTGATGGTTAACCCTTAGAACACAGAGCATTTCAGCTGCTTTTTCCCCCCATTACTATGTTAAAACATACGATATATATACAAGCTATAAGAATGTACAATAAAGAGTGTCTGGCATCCTTTTTTTCAGCACAACCTAGGCAATCTGATGAAAAAAAATGTAATTTATATATACTATACTATATAAAGACACCTGAGCAAAAAATACTCATAATGTTTAAAATCATTTGTGAAATTTGGAAGGACGTCACAGTTTAAAGTTCACTCGACTCGTTTTTATGAACAAAAAGAAGAGAAAAGCGCTCTCATTTTGTCACTTCTGCACAATTAGTGCCACTTTATACCACTTTTAAAGCCTGACTATGTGACCTTTAAACACACAGCCCCAGGATGTCCATATAAAGAGTTGTGTTTTATCCCCACGGCAATTTACCAAGGGTTAAAGTCAGAGTAAGGGGGCAACGGTGTGGTCCTCACTAAGCTAGGAAAACAAGTTTGCGCGTGTGAGTGTGTGTGTGTGTGTCACATGACTGAGAGGTATTTGCCGAGGCTTAAAAACATATGAAAATGTTCCGCGCAATAATCATGCCATTATATATATATATATATGTAATAACAACACACATCCACATTCATGCTCCCCCAATTTCCGGGGGAGAGTGAGGATGAATTCATTAATTGACGGCACCGCACGCTCACGAGTGTGATCACTCGCCGGGGCAAGTGACAGGGCCGCGTTCAATTCCCGGCACACGTGTAGCGACGCTCCGCCTCGGCCGAGTGCCAACTCCCCCCCCCCCCCGAACTGTCAGGGACAGAGTTAGCTGCCTGAACGTGAGCCGCTCTCCAGGCCCACAACTGCAGGATGCCGCTGGATGTAAGGAGGGGTCACGGCCATGAAGAAGTAAGGCTATTTTTGTTTTATGATGACACTACATGTATACTTAAGGATAACACCAGGCTGGCCACTATAAGAAGATGGTATTTGCAGGTTTAACAGCCGCCAAAAAGACGATAGTTGGTTCTCTGAAGCGTTTCCGGGCAACAGAGAAATATCTGGCTGTAATTAATCAGACTTTTCCATGAACGTGGAACACGAGGAGCATATCGCTATAAGTGACGCTACAGCGATGGTAGTTTTACTTTGAATAAAAGGCAATTTAAAGGGCGTATTCAAGAAAAGAGAAGAAAGAAAGTGAGAGTGTGTGACAAATAAGAAAAAAAATGAACTTTCAAATGTCAAGTAGGGAATTCCAGAGTGAAATCAGTGGCAAAATCTCTTTAAAGTACAACATTTTACTGACTAAAATATCAATATGTGGCGCCAACATATTTATGATCATATGCAACAAGTCAGGACAACTATTATATAGCGTCTAAAGTGTCCAGAAAATAGTTTTTTCTAGTGAAACATTTCTTTTTATTCTCTTCCGCTGTATGTTTTATATCGCATTACATTCAGTGACACTTGCTGTTACTCATGTTTTGCTGTTCCCTGCTTCTGGAGGAGGAGGGGTTTCTGCCCTTGATAGGCCAAAAAAAAACAGAAGTCCTGAAGGTTTTGGACACTAATAGTTATTTCCCACATAGATTCCAAAGATATTATAGCCGGGTGCTTGATTCAGAAATTGTCCCAATTTGATTTTGATTCTTAGGTTTTTTAAAAAAAAAACGACTCATGAATAAAACATGGCTGCATAGATTTGATTGCGGAGCGGCTTCCTCGGCTTTATGTCAAAGAGAAAGAAAATCACACTTAATCAAAAGCAGTTAGCGAGGGGAAAGAGACACGGCACGAGAGAGAGAGGGAGAGGGTGAAAGAGAGCCACGCTCCACTGAGGTGCCGCATATTACAGCGCTCGCTCCTTGGCGCTACGACACGTGTCTTATCAAGCTCCCTCTTCCGCTCCGGGGCGCTACAATCTAAAACGTCCCTGAGTATGCGCCATCTCTGTTGTCAACACAATAAAACAATAAAGTTTTTATAAAGGACACATGACTAAGCATTTCTAATATCTGGGGGGGTGGAGCAAATGTTCAATTTCCCCTATACTGGAGGGAAAGTGACCCTCAGTCACCCCCCGCCGCGTTGATGAAGACCGTTTCAACCTCCTCTGATTAGCGGCGATGGGCACGAGGCACACTTTATCTCCACAACAACCTGCGCTCAAAGAGAGAAGACGAAAAGCACAAAATGTGTCCTTGTGTCATAAAAAAAATCCAATTCCAGGCATTCATGTGGGGTTGTATGCCCTAAACCCTTTTCATGGGGAGGCGATAAAACACTTGTGAGCATAATATTTCCTGTCCATAATACTCCACTCTCCTCCTCGGGAGTCAAGGAGGTTGTCGAACAATACTGTACGACGTCCGCTTAACGTCCGATTAAATCCCTCACATTTGATCCATAAATGAAGTTAAGCGATTTAGCGAATGACATCCGTCAAAACCGCCGCTCGTACATGACAGTGAGATGTAAGCGCCCCCCCCTCCCCACACACACACACACACACGCATAATGGGAATAAACAATTTCCATTTTGTGCCTCAGCGGGGGGTCGTGTTCAGACAGAGACAATGAAAAGGGCGCCCAGGGGCATTCTGGGAGATGGAGAGAGGCCCCCGTTTAATAAGAACAAACTGAGCCAGTGGGTGGTGAGGGCACGGTGAAGGGAATGTGTTGTGGAAAGTGTCGGGCCAAAGCATCAGCAGCCCGGCGGCATTACCTGTGAGTTCTGAATCTGGATGGTTCCCGGCGGCAGCGCCTGCGTTAACACTTGCCCTTGTGATGTCACCATGGCAACCGGCTGGTACAGGGTCCCACCTGAAGGGATAATTTGCCATCATGAGTATCAAGTGGGTTTTTTGTCGGCAGAGCTTTACTCACTTCCTGCCAGCTACCCTCGAATAAAAAAAAACAAGGCAAACAAGAAAGTAGATGATTCAATTCAAGGTGCATTAGTTCCCTTTAACCCCGGGAAAAAAAAGAAGATGAAGAAACCAGAGTGTTTTGGCTGACGGCTTAATTAAGCTTGATCAAGACGCTCTTATCACAGTCTGTTTGAGCACGGCGTGTGTAGTGATCAAAGACGGGGGCATTGATTTATTTTGCGTTAAAAGGGATTTCCGGAGGACAGGATTAACATTCCAGTGTAGAGGCTTGACATTAAAAAGAACCTAGCAGCCATGTAGACTCTCTGATACACGTGTGCATTAAACATGAGTCACTGTAGCCGTGACATAGACTTGACATTTGATGTCAGACGGTCATGTCCGAATGCTGCGTAAACAAAATGCTAACATACGTAGTTGTTAAACCCTTAGAACACAGAGCATTTAGGCTGCTTGTTTCCATTACCATGTTAAAATTTACAGTATGTATGCAATACAGAGTGTCTCATATCCTTTCTTTCCAGCATAAACCTAGACAATCTGATCAAATAAATTAATTATTTTGACAAACAGAAAATATATACAGTATGTATTGACCAACTATATAAACACACCAGAGCAAAAAGTACTCAAAAGGCTTAAAATCGATTTTAAGCATTAAGCAAAATTTGGTGATTTCTGCACAATTACTGCTACTTTATATCACTACTAAAATTGTGATATAAAATGAATCATAACTTTGACTCAACAACACATAAGACGCATTTTTTAAAGCCTGAACATGTGACCTATAAATCCTTACTGTGTATATTCTGCTAATTGTCTATAACGTACATTCTATTTTAACTAATTTTAGTCTAAGTGTTAATATCTTTCTATATTGTAATTTTCTTTTTTGGTAATGCATGTTCATTATCTTTATCTTTACTGTCTTGCTGCTGTAACAATGTAAATTTCCCCACTGCGGGACAAATAAAGGACTATCTTATCTCATCTTATCTTGTCTTATAACCCCCACCCCCCCCCCCAGGATGTTCATATAAGGAGTTGTGTATTATCCCCAAAGGTGCACCTGAGCACTAAGGGTTAAGATCAAATTTAAGTTCACAGTACATATTAAGTATATACTTACTGCATCATTTCTTGCCGTATTTGTCAGTCTATGTGTGACTGTATCCGACTGTTGTGGTTTTTATTGGGAAACTGGTTTCAGGACCAATTTTGTTTGCTAGATTCAGACCAACCCAGCTTGGTGTGTTTGTGTTGTGTGTATAAAATCTGATCTGGGCTACATTAGCATCTCCGTTGTGTGTCTAACCCTTAGAAGTGGAATTTAATGTCATATATCTATTGGCAGCATTCATTTTGGAAAACAAAACCGGTCCCAAAATAGAACTTTGAGGGACCCCACAGGTCAGACTCCAACACTTTCTCCCTCACTTATTTCTTGCTGTACTCTTGCTGTCTCTCACTTCTGATGCTGGCAAAGCTCCACCACCACCACCACCACCACCACCCCAGCCTCCATCTTTGTAGACCAGAGATCAGCAGATTCAAAATGTTTTTCCAAGTCTTGCTTAATCTGGCTCTTGTACGAGGATTTCCTGCATCGCACTCAATGTTTGGCTGAGCATTCTGCTTGGCGAATTCTAGGGAGTATCATCTAAAGAGTGGAGCCACCAGTGCCAAGTGTCACTGTATTTCCATTTCTCGCAATAAATGGTTTGATTATGATGAGCATGTTCCTGACTGATACCTGATTCTTTTCTAAATATCGTAGCTGCTGCTGCTGCTGCTGCTTGTTTTATGTACAAGCTTCTGTGTCCAATGAGTGTTTTCCTGTTGCCAAATTCATAATTTTGCACCAAGATGAATTAGCATCTCAAGTTGTGTTATATCATTACATATTTAGAAGTGATAAAACCAACGGACCCAAAGTATTGCCTCAATCTGGATCGGTGTCATTAGTCCAATATCTCATAACTAAATTAATTTCATAACGGCACTTAATATAAGACCGGGTCCCCTCTCTAGAAACAGCATTAATCTGTAATCTGCTACCACCTGCCATGATAATTCTATCACGCATCCAGACAAGATAAACTCCATCTCCATTGACAAAAGCCCTGTGCAGTATATTCTGTACTGGATATAACACTGGAGCGAGGGAAAAGGGTGCATTGTGAAAAGCAAGTGTATTAATGGAAACTTGAAAAATTATATTGTGACTTTTTAATGAGGAAGCGCCGCAGACTGTAAAATGAAACCGCTCGTCAGAGCAGAACAGCCTGAACTAATACCAGTCTCATGGATGTCAGACGTATCACCGGGTTTATTTCAAATCAAAGTTTAAAAAGTCTCTACTTGCACTTATAAACTAACACGAGGCAATCACAATCTCATGTCAGGTTTGAATGTTTTTTTGTGCTCGTGTCATCGTAGGCTTACCCGAAACTACTTGAGAGTTGATGGTAGTCATGGCGACGTTGCCTTGTTGCAGACCCCCGGCGGGCACCACAATCCCTGAGGGGTTAACAGAGCTGGAGACAGAGGTCATGGATGGAGAGGAGGTCTGAATTAGTTCCTGGGGGGGGATCACAGAGAGACACTAGTGAGCAAACGTGAAGAGGGACGACTATTGTTTGTGTTTCGGAAAAATTAACGTGGTGATGAATCACACTTGGATGTTGTTGGGAAGTACTACACTGAGCGGGATATCGTAAAAAAAACTGTAAAATCCTGACCTGCTGCATGCTGAGACTGGTGTGCGTCGGAGAATAGGGTCCTCCCAGGTCGTTACGCAGAAGGTTGTCGCTGTGCATCTTGGTCTTCAGGCAGGTGATGTAGCGGTTGCAGAAATCCTTGCAGAGCTCGTTGACCTTCTCTAATTCCAGGAGGTGGATCCTCAACACCTGAATGGCCTTCACCATCTGAGGGACGCAGACAAACCAACAATACAAAACTCAACTCTCTCAATAATGATTAACTATGAAGGTGTACAATACACATACAATTCATTGAACAATGTTAGTCACGTATGCCAAATCATAATTTTGACCCATTTACAACAAAAAGTAGAGTTTTAAGAGAGTTTTTAAGAGATTTTATATCGTTTGTTTTTTTAAATCTATCAGCTCTACACACACTCAAACACACACTGCCGACATTGGTTGAAAGTAAGTGCTGCAGAAGTTTCCTCTGGGAGTTTTGTGGTGTGTGTGTGTGTGTGTGTGTGTTGTACAGACGGACAGCTGGGAAGTTGCAGAGGGACAGAGGAAATATTACTCTGCTCTGACGTTTTCAAATAATAATAATAATGATAATAAAAAAAATAAAAATGGATGAAATAAATGCAGGGGTCAAGAGAGGAGCTTCCAGAATATTAGAGGAGGTAGACGACACTGACCATCAATAGACCATTTCATTGGAGTTGCGTTGCTAGGAAACAGCTTGGAGCCAGGGTTATAGTTTGGCATGTAATAATAATAATAATAATACTAATAACAATAATGATAATAATATTAATATTTGTACTACTACTACTAATAATAATATTTATACTACTACTACTAATAATAATAATAATGATCCAATGGCTACTTGTATCCATTTATGTGCATTAGGCGAGTTAATAAATATTTATTTATTTACCTTTTTGAAATTTAATTTAAAGGCTCACATTTTGTGCTGTGTCCTGTTTTGAGAAACTCTACTCCCAAGCATTTTATTTATCTCCCTTACAGCATTAGCTGCGTCCACTAAGATAGATAGATAGATAGATAGATAGATAGATAGTGTAGAGAAAAGAGTAATGTCTTTTTAGGTTGTAGCTTTTATAATACATTTTAATTCCAATCGATTCTTTCAGTATTTGTCAGTTTTAGTGACACTAAACAGGAAGTCGTGTCTGAGTGGACAACTGGAGTTTTTATGCTCCGCCCCTGCAGCCACTGGTCACACTGATGCATCTATGCCACTGGCGTTTCGTTGTCAAAGTCACCCCTCAAGGTCAACAGAGTGGACAGGAGAGGCGTTATCAATCGGCTAATTAAACTGCACGCGCTTAATCGAGGGACCGGTAACTTGTGCACCTTTCAAAGCGAGTCACACCCTTTGCATCATCACTGCTCTGTGGAAGGCGTTAGTGCCCTCTGGGAGGGTTGCCCACGCCCAGGGCCTCATAAAACACACAGACGCAGGCTTAATTGACTGTTCGGCACTTGTCAGCCTGCCACCCAAACTACTGTAACAGCAGAAGTGCACTCTATTTATTTATTTATTTATTTATTCTTGTCTTGACTGGGTTTAGCTCCACCTCTTCTTTCCCTCAGGATCCAACTGTTGCTCGGTGTGGTACAAGGGGAGGTGTGGCCATATATGAAATAGAAGGGGAGGCATCTCTGCTGCTCTGTCATTGTCTTCTTTAATTTTATGATTTAAATTTTAAATTTTTTGTCGGTTTCTTGAAATGGCTGTCTTTGAAATCCTTTTCGTTGAAATGTGTGTGTGTGTGTAAGTTTTGGTGAATTGTGTTGTTGAAGATGCCACTATTCTGGTTGTTTGGCCTCCATGAACAGTAACAATGTAACAAGAAGCCACTTTTCAGTCAAAATATGAAAATTATGAAAATAATCGTTAGCCGCAGCTCTATATCAAATAATCAAACCAATCATTTCCCTGTGTGTGGTGTCAGACTGTTGCTGGGCAACACAACATCCAAACACTGCTGTGTTGAGAGAGTCATGTGGAGCGGATACACTTAATGAGCACTGTGTGAACTCAACGCCAATGACTGTGACAATGGCTTGAGTGGAACGGGACTTTTGTTAATACGTCAAACAGCTTTAAACATCACTCTACTGCGAGTGTTTGCTCGGTGACATGTGTCCGTCCTTGTCAGAGGAAGGAGAACTCACCAAGTTGTCCAGCTCTGGGTCTTCGCTGAAGAAGGGCTTGTGTTCTCGCTCCTGCTGGTGCACAAAGTTCTCGATGTCCACATCAAAGCTGGCAGACGTGATGCATTCAGAGCCCTGTGTCGCCTGCTCACATTTCTCAAACAACAACGCCAGCAGGGGGAACAGTGGATGTCTGAGGAGAGAAGAGACACAGAGAGACACAGAGATTGACTCCAGTATGAAATCAATGAGCGTGCATTAGATGTAACTGTTGGCACACATTAAGCAGGGACGGAAGGAAAACTTGATTTTAAATGGCTTAAATGACACCATTTTTTTGTTTTGTTTTGTTGTTTTAACATTCTACAGACTTTACATTAGGGCTGTGCAATGAATTTAAACTTGTGTTGTTTCAATTCGTTGCAAAGTGATCAAACGATTATTACAAAACAGGGGGCTTTTATTTTGAAAGTAACGCTTTTAATGCTGTAACGGAGTATAACTTCCTGTCCCACGCGTCATCCGGCAAAAATACAACACACGCATTCAGTGGAATTCCAAGGTTTTAGATGCAGCACGAGTAAAGATATTAGACAGTGATTTAAAGGTAGATTTAAAAGATTTTTTTTAAAAGATTTATTCAAAAATTAATGTTGAAAACAACTTTTTTTACGTGCAATAAATTCCATTTGTTTCAAGTTCAAGTCAATACTGTCTTTACCTTAATCTAACCTAACCTTTACTTTATTTTTATTTACGGCATTATTACATTATGCCATCTTTGGCATAAATATCTGTATTAGTTTTGCTATTTTGTACTTTACATTAGGACAAGAATGATTACTCGATAAATCGATTACTAATCGATGACTAAATTAATTGTCCAAGTGTTTTTTTTAAATAATTAAAACAAGTTCTTTGAATTCTTAAATGTGAACATTTTCTGGATTCTTTGCTCCACTTAACAAAGAAATCATTAAAACTGAATAATTTCGGTTTGTGGACAAAACAAGAATGGGAAACACCGGTCAACATTTTCTGGACCAAACAACTAATCAACAAATGGAGAAAATAATTCAGTTGCAGCCCTACTTTATATTATTAGTCTCTCTTCAAGAGAAACCGACTTGGACTGAATAATAAACCTCTGGTGAATGCCTGATGTGATCTTATATAGACACGTCTCTGGCTCTCCCACCATTATCTCTGCAAAGACCCGTTTCCGCACTAGAGAGAAGAATTTCAAGCTCCAGTACGAGCTCGTCTCCGAAGCACGTCCCCTGTCCTCACTGTGCTTTTAAAAAAAGTGCGACGGCTCTGTGACATTCCTCTGAAGGACACGCTGAACATATAGGCACATGTTTCTGCAAGAGATCAGAGAAAAGGGATCTTTAAGTGGATAGGAAACGGTCCAGCGGTGGCGCTAAGGCTTCACAGTGTCACCTACGTTGTTAACATCTGCCTTTTATAGAGAATGTCACTCACATAAGGTGCCCCCCCCCCCCCCAGATACACTGTGCAATGGTCCATGTTGCACCCGCTGCGTGTGGTAGACGCCAAAATGATGGAACATTTCCACTTGAAAGAAAGCCGCTGCCCTAATGACCGGGCTGACAGAACTCCATGATAAGTTGGGAGGAAGATTGACTTTCAGTGTTCTAAACCTAACCACATTTATAACCGGGGGGACTGTTATTCACCTCGTTCACCGCGGAAGCCGCCGTGCTTTCACACAAACACTCAGCCACTAGTTAACACATGAAGACGACCACGGACCTGGGCGACTGAGAACCTTCACAGAAGCAGTGGGACAGAAAGTTGAGACATTTGATCCACAGGCCATTAAAATCCTTTTTTCTTTCTCTGTCTGACTCATTCTATATGTGACAGACAACAATTCTGTTGTACTTTTTCCTTTTTTCTTTTTAGGGAGCAGGCAGTTGTTTGCCTTTAATGAAGTGGCTACGTTTCCTTATGCAAAGCAGGTGTAATAGAACAGCCAATAGGAGTGTCCGTGCTGCCCTGTGATTGGTCATTGCCTTCCGTGACAGGCTAGATTTTTTTACAGACTGGAAACAGAGCTGCAAGTGGGGCAAAGGAGTTGGGTTTCTCGTTTAAATCACTTGACGTACATTGAATGAATGATTCTTTAACACAGAGTGTGTCGCAGACGGAAATGGAAGTTGCACGTCAAAGCCAATGTGTGGTTATTACGGTAATTTCACTCGCGCTGTTGCAGGAAGCCGGCGAATCAGCGTCTTTGTCGCCAGAGAGGATAGCGTTGGAAAAACGCCTGTACATAAGTCTATTTTTCTAACAAATGTTATTTTAAATATGATTTATACCAAAATGTATGCTTGTGTACAACTACAGTGTCTCTTTTCTAAATAAAACTTTTTGTTTTTCCTTCATTTCAAATTGTTAATACGCTATTTTAACACAGATAATGAAGGTTATTGTGGGGAAAAATGGGCAAAAGAACTTACTCACAGGACATTTTCTGGCCCTTTTATGCAAAAAAAAAAAGTCCAGACAGACAAAGGTTAAAAGGGTTAAAGACAAAAAAAAATCTAATAATAGCAGGTGATTGTCTGGTTGTACTTCCAACACTGGGTAAATAATGGTTTCATCATTTTAAAATAATAAGTCTAATTTATCTTTCATTTGGTGCTTGATGGTAGTTGTTTGTTTGATAATGATCATCAACTGGAGGTCGTCGTCTTTTTTTTTTTTTTTTAATTTTCCCCTCCCACAGAGTCATTGTCATGGTGAGGGTATATTGCACTGGCATGGAGGCAGACTGGGCCCCTGCTCAGGCTCTAACCCATGGCTCTCATTTGCAGCCTTTAATAGTCGTCTATATTATACTCTAATCTGCCTGATCCCAATTTAATGCCGCTCCCTGAACCAGACGTGGCAGGAATACCAAACAGGGCGTGGGGGGGTTGGAGTGGAGAGCTTCTGCCTTGTCTGTTTAATGTGTACTTGTGGTCGGGTGGAGGAGAAAGTGGCTGGGGTAAAGTGGGGATTTGGTGTGGTGGTGGGGTGAGGTGGGGGGGGCTATAACTGAGAACAAACAGGGTCACTCTCATCACTGCAGATGGCGTCTTCACAAGTTATTTACTCTCACATTGTGTGTTGTTTTTACGACAGAAAGAGATTAATTCTGCCAATGAGGCGGCATCATTAAATGTCACACATTGCATATTTTTTTTCCCGCAAGTGTTTACGTCCATAAACGCGGAAGAACGCGGCACTCCACTCCACTCCGCTCCGCTCCGCCCCGACGACGAGTCGACAAAAGTGACACTTTCGAGTCGTGAAACAAGTTGATCTGTGTCATAAACGCGACATCACGCGGACATTAAAAAAGAAAAAAAAAAGAAAAAGGAAAAGCACAGCGCAATTAACCCGTCTATTCATAGACATCTGCTGTCAAGGAGATGTGGCGCGGCAGGGCCTGAGGACACAGGGGCATTGTGGGTAAAGCTACAGACTCGCAGACTTTCTGACAGGTGTATACAACACTCGCAACATATGCATTATGAAACACAAATAACCCGAGCGATAAAACAAACCACTTTTGCAATTAAACGTGGCAGTTGACGCGACAACAGAGCGCGTCATGGCGAATAAAACGAGCATCAAGCTGTTTAATAAACAAAGAGGACGAACACTCTGCTATATGTCAAAATAAAAAGCTTATGGCCCACAACGTCTGGTTCACATCACACACAAAAAAAAGGATTGGTTAAATTAGAATAAGAAAATTAGACATTGGATCCAATGTCAGTGTTCAGATTGCCAGATTCATAGTCTGATGTTTGTATGAATTATAAATGTGTAATTAGGCGAGACAAGTCATCTCTCTCGTTTCTATTTAACTCAAATTTACGGCTAAACTGAAGCATGAATTTGGCAACATGGACGCCAAACAGTGACTGGATGTGAAGCCAGACACAGTCCATCAATCGACAGCGATGATATCCAGACTCCAAATATCCAACGTCCAAATATGTCGCTGTATCTCAGCAGGTGATTTTGTAAACACACCATTAAAGTGTTTTAAAGAAAGAGTGGAAACTCTTGAAAGCATAAGGAAGAGGCAAACGTCCTTAATTTTTTTAAGCTAGAAGACAATATGTGGACTTTTGAAACAACATGTTTGAGATTAGCTGTAATGCTGGTGTATTCGGGGAAATCTAATCACTTACCCTGTGCTCCACTGCTATCGGAGCCAGGTTTTTGGAATAAATCATGTAAAAGGCTAACGCTATCAGGGCTACGAGGGTTGACACGAGGCAATGTCTTCCCTTGATGACATGCCACTGAGCACAGTGAGACCTCGCCAACTTGGAGTGGAGGTAAAAGCCCCTCGCCTTGGGCACTTTCTGTGACCTTTACACAGGAAGTCGGGATTAAGGTAGATGGGGTGTGAAAAGGCATGCATTTTTATGAACGAGAACATAGCCGGATGTATCTGCCCGTATGTGTGTGTGTGTGTGTGTGTGTGAGAGAGAGAGTGCGTTTTCCACTCTTCCACTACCTCCTCCCACCACACTGAGCTCTCCCATGTTGGCTGCCAAAAGCGGCAGGTTCTATCTGCAGTGCGACGGAGTGGAGATGGCCGACTGGGGGATCATTACAAGGGCCATAAAAGAGCGATTTACAGGACGGCCAGTGAGTGGAGTCAGCACGGTCCCCGACGAAAAGCCCAAAATGGAGAATCAGAGACCAGCAGGGAATGTGATGACTTAAACATGAAGGTGAGGGACGTGGCAGCTTTAGTGGCATCTGGTTTATGGTCAGTGAATCCTGGGCCGAGGAGGGAAATAAGGTGCAGCTCGATTTTTTTGATGTTTGATTAGAGAGTGCACTTCGGAAGAGGTAAAAGTAGAAAACCAACACCTGAAAGCACACTGCTGTAAAGTCACATTTGATCGAATCCAGTGACAGCTATTGTGCTGCAATACTTACGTATATTTTTTGCTAAATTCATTGAAATTCATTCATTTCCAAAGACACACATCATATGATCCTTCACATATACTGGTCATGCACGCGCTGGAGTAAACAGGAAGCGAACCTTGCAGAAAAATAACACAACAAAAGCAGCAGTTGACATAAATCTTTCATTCTAGGGGTGTACTAACTCCAGAATGTCTGGTTAAATAACATTCCTCATTTCAGCTTTTTTTCTTAGCCTCGACCAACTCTTCAAGGAGATGCTTATCTGGTGTTTCAACCACTAAATGCACCACTGTGTTCACCTGCCAACGCTCTGACTGTGTATGCCCGCTGTTTGCTCTTGAGTGGCTGGAGTACAGTGGCCTTTCACAGCTTTTTTTAGTTCAAAGAAATCTGCCTGCTGTGGTAAAAATAAAAGTACACTACGAGATGAACAAAATAAACAACGGGCTGAAAAATAACTATGAAGCTCCATAAAGCAGAATTCAGGTGATGAGTCTCTGTAGGATTACTGCCAGAGATTCACATATCAGAGCAGTAGAATGAAGTAGAACTACTTCACTACTGTACTTAAGTACTAAAATGCTGTATCTGTACTTTACTTTACAATTACAAAAGTGTTACCAATCATTCCAAACCCACATTATCACTGCCAGAGCTGCAGATGGTTCTGTCACCAGGTTTGATAAAGCAGGCTCACTTAGCAGCTAGCTAACGTTAACTAGCTGGCTAGCATAAAGGCTTTAGGCTAAACATCTGAAACTATAAACGATATAATATACAAACTTCTTACTGCTGCTTTTAATAACTACATATCACAATACTTCTACTTTTACTTTCAGTACTTGAGTAGTAAAAATTTTTAAATAAACTACTTGCAAAACAAACCATGTTGAATACTTTAGTACTTCCACTTAAGAGTGGTGCTCAAAGAACCCTTCAACTTCTACTGTGGTCACTTTTTGATAGAGTACTTGTACTTTTACTCAAGTCTTGGTCTCTAGTACTTTCTACATCTCTGGTTAACATTAATTGTAACATGTTTTTCTTATGAGGTCCTGCAATGGACAGCCTTTGTGTCCGTAGCAGTCCAAGGAGTTTTAACGTTGGACGCGGTCGTAAAGATGCAGCAGTCACTCTCAGTGAGCGGGATTTGTCTTCTCTTGCCAGGTTGTGTTGTTTTTGTCATTTTAGCTTTCTGCCTTTCTATCAAACTTGATGATGGGAGAACTCAATTGGCACCTTTGATTTAGCTGCAAACTAGCTAACGTAGTTCCTTTGCGCGATAAATTGATTTGGCATTTTTCTGCAGAAAACTGTGTCTCAGTAGCCAAGATAAAAAAACAATCAATCAACAATCAATATTAGCCTGGATGGTATAGTTTTTTTCCCCGTCATCATTAATATCACAGTCAGTTTGAACATCATATTCTAATTCTAATTCAGCATTAATCAAGGACCTTTAACTAGATCCAACTAAAAATGGGAATTTGAAACAATCTCATCATATTAATTCTGCCGAGATAAGATTGTGTGATTTGATTAAAGGCTCCCAGAACAGCCACTGAATGGACCTATGGTAGTTGTTCTCCAACACCACTAAGGAACTTTCAATCTCAGCTCACGAATGAACCCTTGAAATTTCAGTTGCTGTTTGTGTTTTTGTTTCCTGTCGAACCTGCAGATGCAGGACTGTGCACGGAAAGAAGCCAGAATCACGGCAGCACACGGAATGTGACACGTCCGCCTGTTTTCGCAGTAATCTGGCCACCAAAGGGGTTCAGCAAGGGGGAGCGTGGTTAGAGAGAGGGAGAAAGAGAAGAGGAGGGGAGATGGAGTTCCCGCCCCTTGCTTGCTCTGCCCCCCCACTGTTTGCCAGCTAATCAGGCCTGCTGTACCCACGTATATTAGCAGCCAGTTTGTGGTGGAGCCCCGCTGGGTTGGCTCCCAACAAGGCCCCTGTTTCCTCGGGCTACATGTCTGAAGCACACACCCGGTGTACAGCAGCATGCTCGTACTTGAACACATGAGCCACGGACACGATCTGAATAAACCCAGTCTCCTTTTCAAACTTTCCCTTTCACTCTCTATCTGGTCATAAATTTCTCTTCTCTCCGAGGGTCCATCCAGGCTGTAAGTCTTTGGTTTGTACAAAATCTCCATGTGCCTGTGGAGGATTCTGCCTCCTGTTCAAAGCAGGTGCGCAGAGATAACATTATTAACCAGTCCCACGTCTATATATATATATATACAGTAATATACAGTACTGTCCAAAGATCTCAAGGCACCACCCGCTTTGTGCTTTGCTGTAATAGACTTTTTTCATAGCAGATCTTGTTCGACATAAAATAGTAGGACTGTCAGCAGTTGTTTACGATGGACCAGAATATGGGAGAACAGCTCTGCGAACCAGGACATATAAGCAGCAGTGACAATTGGGACATTGTCTTGTAGCTTTTTTTTTTTTTTGGACTGTTAAATAGTTTAAAATAAACATTCACCATTGTGTATGCAGCAGCAGCTACATTGGTGACACTGGTCACCACTGGCCTCATCATACACCCACTCTCCAACTCAATAAGCACACAACTTTCGCACTTACTCTACTTTCTCTTTCTCCAACCAACACATTCCGTCTTGGCAGATCTGAGTGTAATTTGCTCTTTTACCTGCCGCTGCAGCTGCCTCTTCAACTATCAGCGAAGAGAAAGACTGTCGGTGCAATTCTGTACTGCAAAAATGCAGCTTCCACATGCGGACGGGAGGGATGGAAGAGTGGAAGTCAAGAGGAACGCAGTCACACCAGTACGACATCACACTACATATCTTGCTGATGCAGACTGTTGGGCACAGCACGCCTATCAAGTAAAGGTACTGTTCTCTGTCGAGACACAAGTCTGAACCAGGGCTTGACCATTCCAAACCGTGCCGTATTGTACCAAACCTAACCTGTACCATAATGGAAACGCGGCAAAAGGAAATGCAAACAGATAGAAAACAGTGTTCTGAGATAAGATATTAGATGTTTTCACAAGGCCTGTACATACGTCGCAGGCACGGAGGAATGTGTTCTTGTTCTCGAGGTGGCAAGAACAAGAAGAAAGTTAGTTCTGGTCAGGACATTTCATACTTGACGAGAAACTCAAGTGCAGAACTCCTGCAGAAGTCACACCCACTTCAAATTTCTGTCCAATCACAACATAGTGGTAGAGCAAGCTACAAGAGCTTCCAAAACGAGAAAATAATGATGTCATTCTTTCCTAGGAGCCCTGGGAGAGAGAGCAAATCTCTCTGTTCTTGCTTGTATTTGCAGGCCTTAACTGATATCTGTATCTCACTTCAGCAGCCACATACGCCACAATTTGATCTCAAGTGGGCCGGATCAGTCAAGTAATAGCATAATAACCTATTAACAACAAGCACTCAAAATGTTTCCTGTTGTTTTACATTAAATTAAAGTATCTTTTTACCAAAGAAACCTGAATTTTTGGGCCGGTTCTGGGCCGGGGGCCACACGTTTGACACCCCTGCTTTAGGGGGTGTCATGCAGCATTGAACCTCCGCATTGCATCACCATTGAACCTCTGTATAAAAGGCATAGAAAACCAAAAAACAAGAAAGCTTTATGGCAGCGCATTGATTTGCATTCGTAAAAAAACAAAAAAAAAACCGGTTTACTTCATTTATATCCCAAGTCAAGTGGTTCCGACACTCGCATAAACTCTGAAAGACACAGCTTCTAATAAAACTGCTTGAGCCCTGACACGTCCAGCATATGACGGCAACAGAGCAACACAATGCACTGACCTGCTAAATGGTGAAGGGGGCGGCCTGTTTTTTAAGCGGTGAGAAGACGGTGAGCGTCTTTCCACTGCTGGAGGAGCGGGCACAGTGGTCGAAGACGCACTGACGCATTACGGCAGCAAGGATAAACAGACTTTATGGTGCATTACAGAGGCAGACAAACACATAGGCGAGCACAAAATGTGGCTAATGCTGTCTTTGGATGTGTCAAATTGAAAGCCTTCCCTCCCGTTGCGTACGGCATGAGAGGTATTCAAATTTCTTTTCACCGCTTTTATTCCATTAACAACAAGTGCACATACAAGCATAAACACACCCAAGGCTGAATAAATTCGTCTATCTATTGTAGTGCGGGGAACTGTTAGCATGACAGCATGTTAACCTTCCCACAGATGCAGACAAACCCTTAAATCCAGTCTCAATGCAAAATACCCAGGCTGACCAGCATGAGAGAGGCTTTCAGCAAAGACCCACTATGGAGAGGAGTGAATGATAATATGCACCATACAGGGCTCTGCACTGCAACACTGGCATCTTTGTAAAAGTATCCCACCACTCTCCAAAACACAGGAAAATAGCAATTTTATTTCTCGAAATTTGGATGCAAAGAAAATACTTCAGAATAGTATCTGGCAAATATCATAAAATAAGTTGTATATAAGGTTTTGTTACGCTTGATGAAAAGGTGGTTGTTAAAAAGGAGAATGGAAAGAAGAGGTTGTGTGTGACTATCTCCGTAATAGTGCCCTCTCTGGAATAGTTCAAGGATACATAGATGTTTTTGTTTTAATGAATATTAATATTTTTGGTGAATATCAATATTTCTGTATAAAGAAATACTGCCTGTGAGGATGTACTGAGGAATCGATTTTTTTCTTACAGTGTGTTCTGATTCTGATTAGTGATTCTGGTAAGTGAGTGGTACATTCAAGCAGGAATAGTCTTAAAATTGGTAACTAAGTAACCAAGAAACTCAAGTATCTCTTAAAACCATACTTTCAAAGATCTCCATCAATTATTTATCAAATTTAACAATCAAACTGCAGTTGGTTTAGAAAACAGTTTCCAACCAATGTTTTGAGATCACACCAGATGCGAAAAACTTATTTATTGATTTCGTTGCACAGCTCTTTCTGTTATTTTTTGTTCTTTAGGTTGCGTTATAGCATCTGGATGCAAGAACAAGGGAATAAAAACAGCCTCTCTCTCTCTGAACTACATTGTTATCGGTCAATTTCTCATTTCACGGCCAGATTTTGCCAAACAGATCCTAGAGGGGTTACAGGAGTCCAGGATTTACATTATGAATACTGAATGGTTATTGTGAAATTAATGCTCAATTGCCAAAAATATGCTTTAAAGATAAAATGAAGATATTTATTCTTCACGTTTAATAATGATGTATTAACGCTTAGTGCACCCGTGGTAACTTGCAGTGGGAGTAATACACAACTCCTTATATGGACATCCTGGGGGGTGTGTCTTTATAGGTCACATATCCAGGCTTTAAAAAAAGTTACTTATGTGTTGTTGAGTCAAAGTTATGATTATTTTATATCGCATTTTTTGGTAGTGATATTAAGTACCAGTAATTGTGCATTTTTGTTCATAAAACGAACAAAGCGGATTTTGAATTGTCGTATTTCCAAATTTCCCAATTTATTTGGGATCTTTTTGACCAGCTGTGTTTATACAGTTGGTGAAAATTATTATTTTTTTAATCAGATTGTCTAGATAGTGCTGAAAAAAAGGATATAAGACACTATATGTATATACTGTAGTAATGGGAAAAAGCAGTCTAAATGTTTTAAGGGTTAATGGAATTTTCATATATTACTAAGACTCTTTTTATTTGCCAATCGAGCTCAAATTTTACATCCGAATGCAAAAACTGGCATATAGAGATGAGACAGTTCCTCAAAACTAGTGCATCAGCTCCAGATATGCACAACTCACCTGTTTCTGTCGCTAACATCACACCAACACAATATTATTCATTTTATTTGAAGGTAGCACGGTCAGGATTGTCTATTGGCAACCCAGAAGGTAAGCCAAATGTCTGTAGGAAAGTCATTGATTTTGCTGAAAATATAAATGTGACACAATCAGAACTACTGGGACAAGTCCTGGCGGGTCACCTCATTAGCGGACCGTTAAAACGTCCATAAAGTTGGGAAAGTTCGGATAGTTTAGCACCCCCATCTGTCTCTTTACTGGCTACAGGCCGTTTCCAACAGTCACACTGTAAAGCCTCGGTGCCATTAACACATCTCTTCCCCTTGGCCTTCTTCTGACCTTCTCCTCTTAAACTGTTCTTCGGCTGTCTCACCTTCTTCACAATGTGTCCATGTTGCCACCGCTGGTCGATGGTCCTTGCATAGAGAGAGCATACAAAGTAGCTGAAAAGACGCTAGCTGTCGCTAGGGCCCGTCTTACATGCATATTTGTGAGTGTCGTAGCAGAATATACTCCAAAAAGCAAACTCTTGTCATTCATCTGTCCTCACGGAGTTCAGACACAGGAGGGGAAAAAAAAGGTCAAATTTAATAAAATGAATCATAAAATAACCCATCTTCATAGACACTATTTTACTCTCTGGCTACAGCCAGACAGCTCTCCGCCCATGGTGAACACTAGAGCCAAACTGGTGATTTCTTCCTCAGATAAAAGCTAAGATTATGCCAGAAAGCGGATAGATTTGTCGCTAGTGGCTTTTTTTGTTTTAGAGAGGTCAAAGGTACCTGTACCTTGCCGTGAGCTGCTGTAAGACCATAGTATCTAAAAATAATAATAGTTATCTGTGTCTACGTCCCCACCTAAATAAGAAACACTCCCATCTTCTACCACTTTATCCTTCACATGAGGGTAACGGGGGGCACTTGTGCCAATCCCAGCTGACATAGGGCCAAAAGGCGGGGTACACCTCGGACAGGTCGCCAGTCCATCACAGGGCCACATAGAGACAAACTACCATCCACTCTCACACTTACACCTACGGTCAATTTAGAGTGTCCAATTTGCCTAATCCCCAAATCTGTGGGAGGAAACTGCAAGACAGTGAATTATGAATAAATGTGCCCCCTACGCTGTGACTTCTGTAAACCGCAAACATCATGACTACTACTACTACTACTACTATTTCTATCCACAGTCTAAGTTTTAAGTTGCAGTAAGTTAAGTTGGGTAGGGTTGTATGCAAGAAAGCAAATGTCCGCAAAAGTCACTCCGGACATTTCCCATAACCTCCCCTGCCAGCCTCCTTGTCAAGTTCTCGGGATAATATTTGAGGTAGAGTGTTCTTCCCTAACCTGGACGTTTTGGACATTTTTTTTCCTCTTGTTGTGGACCCGCATATTCTCTCGCTGTGTTTCAGTTCATATCTGAAAACAGCTACTGCTGTCTCTCATCAACGCCGTTCAAAGGCGCGGTTCTACTCCTTAACTATCCGTTAGCACATGCCAGATATACATTTCCCATGATCCCACAGCAACATTTCATTCATCGTTTTTGTCGCGTGCACAAGTGTTGTTGCTGATTGACTGGGAACGCCGTCATGTGATTCACTCTGAGCCACTTGACCCGTTTCCAATATCATTTTTTTTTCTGCCCACACACACACACACATTCATTGAATGTGACAAAATCCCTTACCCTGTCTTTAATCAGAGAAACAATGATGATTACAGCTTACAGCAGCACTTCCTGCTAAAGACGGTCGTTCTACCTGAGATACAAGGACACATTCATGTTCTTTAAAACATAAAAAATAAGAAAAAAAAAAACCTTTGGAGAACTATTATATGGTCTCTTTCAATTACGGGCATGTTTTTTACGTCTCCGAACTGAATCAGCCGCCATCAACTGTGAACACATCCGCGAGCTGAAAAACAAAACCCTCACCAGCTTTTTAATAAGATGCATAGATTCCAGGGGGATCTTTATAGTAAATGCCACAACTCATTAGGCTAATTACCCTATCACACATTTACTCCGCTGCTAATAACAAAGTAGGCAGAAAGGCAGATCGAGGGAGAGAGGAAAGCACACATCTCCTCATAAAGTTGGCATTCTAGCAATTAGTGAAAAGAAACATTAAAGCCCACACACACACACACACACACACACTTCTCAAGCGAAAAATAATTAAAGAGAAATGGTAGATATTCTCTGTGCTTTTCTCTTTTCAAAGTCTACAGCCCCCATATGAGCACTGCTTAGAAGCTGGCAAGATCAAACTTTCGGTTGAAATAAAAGCGTTATTTGTGGCTTTTTTGGATAATTTGACTCACTGTGGGGGACGACGACTTGAGAAGTCAAACTTAATTGTGTTTTATAACACGGTAACAAGGTGTGTTTAGTCACCGGCGCCTCGACTAGACAAAAATAATTTCCAGAATCCCATTCTGCGGCGCCTCATCTCAAAACGGAACAGCGAGGATTTCACTTAGGAGCTGCAAATAGTCACATCGACAGCACACGCTGGCGAAGCCTCGGCTCTTGTCGCTCCCCGGGCCCGGTGCCGCCACTGACACCGTTGATCACCACATTTTAATTGGCCATCACACACATTTACAGACTCAGCTGGCTCTATATTCTCCGTAGCGGCATTTAGCACTCCCGCGTCCCTGTTGTGTCACATAAAGACACCGGTGATGTACAGCCGCATTTGCTCCCTGTAAAAGGGAAACGGCGGAGACTCCGATACTCTTTAAAACGTGGTTTAGTCGACAGACATATTTTAACTCTGCACTGCACGTATTACAGCAAATATGTTGTTAAAGGGGCAAAAAACCATAACGTAACACGTGAAATAAATTTGTTATTACTACGGAGACTGTATTATAGACAATATTGTGTTTTTTTATATCTGGAGGACAGCACAGCCCAGACAGTGTCTTCTACAACATGAAGTCTGGGTGGTCAGTGTCTTGCCCAAGGACTTTTTTGTTAACTTCCTGTCTGTTGCTGCCATAAGCATTTTTCTTCTTCTCCTTCCTTCTTGCTACCTCGGCTCATGAACCTTTTGGTGTGTGGGTGTGTGTGTGTGTGTGTGTGGGGGGGGGGTTAATAGCTTAACCTCATGAGAAGAGAGGACAAAACTTCCTTGTGGAGTTCTGGCTTCGAACTGTTTAACGTGCTGTGATTGTGCCAAAAGTTTCTCCTTGAGTTCCCCTGAGACCGAGACGTCCATGTCACAGCGAAAAACAATCTAGATTATGGAGGTATTTAACAGGTAACATAGTACCTGGTACCTGGTATGTTTTTTTTTAGCACCTGCTCTGGCCGGGCCACTGATTGGTCAGAGCAACTAATACGCATTAACCACGCCCACTTCGAACGTCTGGCCAATCAAACAACGGTTGTCAGGCACCGTGTGTCAAGAACATGCTGCAAGAACTTCCAGACGAGGGCAGAAAGAACATAACGACGTCGTTCTTGTATGTAAAGGCCTTATGGATGAGGTAGCAGAGAGAATCGTACGTCACTCGCACTCAGCCGCAGCTGAAAGAGGTGTGGCTTTCTGCGTGGACGGTAATAACCTTATTGACAATAGTGCGAGCATGTAACAGTGCAAGCAAACACGACGCTAGTACCCCTGCGTGCGAATCTACAATGTAGTGTAACACTATTTTAAAGATCTCTCAGAATACAATACAAAGCCATTACTATCATTGTATGAGACAACAACATAATTAGTGGCGGACTCTTATGAAAACTGGTGCAATAGAAAGAAAGCTTCCAGCACACACAATAATAAATACCAACAGTAAAAGTATTATGAGCAGGACAAATTAGAAAAGAGCAGAGCACCACAGTCCACATAATTAATGGGAAACCCTGGGTCAGTTTGTGAAAAGGCTGTGGAACAAGAGGTGCTAACAGAGGAGCCTCAACAACTTGTGGCATAACTCATCTGGCAAAAAGACTCATGGAGAGAGATTTAATTGAAAGATCGTCCAAACACAATAAACAGCAGCTTGCCTCCTTTATGGCTGGATTAAAGTGCTGCTGTTGTAAGTGTTGCCTTCGGAAAAAAAACAACGTTATTGCCACATCAATTCTGCTAGACTTCAACTATTTGGATTTGCGAGACAGAAACGTGCTAAAGTCAAAAAAGCCACTCTGCGGTCGTAAAACTGTGAGAATTCAAAAGGGCCGTTTTATCGGAATGACGGATTAAATCACCGTTTGTGTCTGTTTATCCACATCGTAAGTATACCAGACTTTGTTCTGCCAGCGTGCACTAAATTCATGCAACGGCACAATTATTCCTCCAATCTAAACAACCTCACAAGTGACTGACGACTCCTGGCTACAAACCATTAAAGTGCACCAATGACAGGTGGACTGAACATTCGTTGTCAGGGTTACAACAATCAACATAATTGTATAGGTTTGCACAAGTAAACTACTTAGCTAGGGTTAGGATGTGGAGCAATTTGGTGTTCAGCACACGTCAACATATAGACTAAAGGAGCCGGGGATCAAACTGCCGAGCCTCTTATTATATATAACAATCAAGTAATGCAACATAAGATAATATCTCATATCATCTTGGTGAAAATAATTCCGTGCATTGTTGGGGAACTTCTTCTACATGCACATAACCTTAAAGGCCGTGGTATACTTCCCGACGTGCAACGTGCAGGCTTAGTGTGCAGCCCAGATTTTGGAACCCTAACCTGAACTACACAAATAAATACCTAACCTTAAACTAAACACTTATCCAAAATGTCCTCACTCCGAATACTTTTTTTTTTTGGTTCTCACAAATCCACAAATACAAAAACACACACACACACTGGTTTCCATCACTTCATAGGACATTGCTTTGACTTACACTCATTTTCTTTGAGATTTACTCTAACCTTAATTACTACTGGCCTAATCCTAATCCAAGTCAATCTTCACCTTAAAATGTAGCGGGACTTGATTTTTGTCCCCATAAGGAAGAAAAGTCCCTATAATGTGACTGTATAAACAGACTTAGGTCCCCACAACATAAGGAATACCAGTTGCACACACACACGCCATGACATATTGCATTGCTTACATGGCTGTTCCAAATAAGCAAATTAAATAATGTCAAAGCCTCTTTTACAGTCGTTTGTGTTCTCTCTTCTGTTCCGGGGAGGAAACAAAAAAAAAACATGCAGGTGGAAGGAAGGAGGGGTGGGGCTTGATTTGCTGATCTAAAATCCCACTCCCAGCCCCCATACCAAGCTGCTTCAAACATGGCTGCTCACATCAAAGGCTGCCTTGTATCTCAGAGGAGCCGCTAAGGACGTTACAGAAGCTCGCCTCCGGCCTGAGCGCAGGGGCTCGCGCCTCCTCCGACAGCAGCGGCGGCGGATGCCCCGCGGGTGGAACCCGAGGAGGCGGCGACCGGTGGCCCCGCCGTAGTCTGCAGTGTCATAGTTATTGGACGGGGGCCGCGCCAGACAGTGCGCAGCAGTTTGTGTCTCGTTTGGCTAAACAAAACTAGGTAGTTGTTGGTGTGCAGCCAATACGCCATGCAGGAGATCGCCCAGCACGATAAAAGTGCCTGTATTTTGAATAATTTACTTCATAAATAGATAATACAAGCTCATTATAAGGATGCATCAATATTCTAGTTCTAAGCTAAGAGAGGAGAAGGGAGTGTGTTGTATTTTTTCTTTCTTTTATTTTACTGGTGTTTCACTGCGCAGTGATTTATTTTCCCCTTTGTCATTTTCTACACCTAAGACGGAAATGTCTGGGAGGATTTCTACACAGAAAAGAAAGGCATAAAAAGTGGTTATAAACATCAATTTGAGTGTTTGGCTGTATGTGAAGGAAGTAAAGGGGGGGTAGAAACACAAGTCACAGCTTACAAAAGCATAGAATGTCATACATTTTGTCATACTTAAATAAGACCTCCATGCAAACGGATTTAAGTGCAGGCAGAATACAAGTACGCTTACCTATCAACTGGGGCTACCCCTTAAGCTCTGCTTCTGTTCCTTTCTTATTTTTGACAAGGTGTCAAACTACTTTTTTTAGATTTCAATATTTGGCATATCAGTGAACTCATCAATGGATGAACACGTCACTCAAGCTCTCTCACTCGGCAGTGGAAATCAGAATCAGACCCCCAGTACGTAAAGGCTTCAATAAAAAAGTGTATCAAATGAATAAATGATCCTATACATATTTACAAAATGTATACTGCCTATACTGTCTTAATGGAACACTGCTATACCCTATATAAACATGTTAAAACAAAAGGAATCCCGTTGAACGTGTGTCCAGTGACTCCACCGTCAATCCGTAGTTTGACTCCAAAATAAGGTCTTTACAATTTGAAGAGTGATGCTTACCTTTGAAAATGACTGTTGGCGTGAAAGAGAAATAAACCGTGTTTTACAATTAAGGTCTGGATTCATGCTGAGACCTCACACAAAACAACTGTTTACCCAAAAGAAATGTCAGATATCATTTTTTTTTAAAAAGTGCAGGATTTGAGAGCGCGTCGGCCATTTGTACCCATTGTTTTTTACCCGACGATAACATACATACCGGCTGCTACATCTGCCGCCACATCAAATGCTTACTTTCAAGTTAATTTAATAAATTCAAAGAGATAAATGGAGCCTCTGCTCGCCTTTGATGGAGGAAAGCTTTAGCTGAAGGTTATCTTTGCTTTAAAGACAATGCTACGTGAGAATTGAAGGATGCACCCTCAAGTAAGAACGTTCAAGAGCTTACACGTCACGGCTGATTTAAGGGAACACATTAAAAACAGCGCCACTGCTTGTGGCCTTCATTGGCAAGTGGCACATCAAGTCAATTTATAATTTCGTAAAGCCAGCAAGAGGCTATAGAGAGAAAATGCTATAATTATTCCAATAGGGGAACAAGGGCAGGGAAACTCAAGGGCAGAATATAGCGCAGATTACCAAAGCTAGCTTGTCAAATATGGGGCCAAATAGTGACATTTCTTTCACAAAGAGGCACAAAAAGAATAACACAGTGGTGCTTTCCTCCGAGCTGTACTCCTCAGTGAACTGAGAGGATCCAGCGGCTACTTTGGAGTTCAGATTAGCACATCGCTCATCCAGGGTAGACTTTGTCCACCCTGCGGTACCACGTCGTGTTTCATGCTAACCAACCTGTAAACGGCTCTCTTGTCAGACTCCAGCTGGGCCTGAGGGTCAAGGGTCGCACTGACAGAGGTATTTCCTGCTGCAGTGGCTGCTGGGATGTGGACCTGTGGGGTCTTGGCGTTTTGCTGAGTGGTGCCCGTCATCTGGGGAGAAAAAGAAATATACATGCATTAAATCATACATGTAAAGTCTTTTTATATACAAAAGGTATGTGATCTGCAAAAATGTGCCCTCCTACTTAGAAGTTTGATAAACTGGCTTTATTGTCTCAAGGAATTGAGGCGACTAATAATTAATTATAAATAACAATCCCAGTAAAGTTTACTCGTATCACAGAACAATTTATCCAATCTGGAGCCAGAACTCCACAAAGACGTGCTCCCATCTGTCACTTAGCACGTTCATGAGGTGACATATGGAGGAAAGAGTGGAAAGCTAATGGTAGCAACGGACAGAAAGCTGGGAAAACATCACTGATAGTAAGATAAACGGATCAAAATCAAACACTTTCCATGACTTTTATAATTTTATAAAATTAAAAGCTGTAATAAGTTTCCTTTTCACTTCTATGACGATATGATTTTTCATTTTATTTTGAAAAATGAAAAATGTATCATGACTTGTTTTTTTTTCCCAATTTCCGTTATTGTGCTCAAATGAAAAAGTGCATAACAAGCGTCTCCCGTTTCTTCCAGTTTTTATTTTTCCGGGTAACGCAACTTACGTGACCGGAAAGTTGCATAACCCGGAAGTGACCTGTGACAGGCGAGCTTCACACTGAAACCGGAAGACATGACCACGGAGAAAATGTCACCTGTCATCTCTGTCTTTCCTGAATTTAGAAAGATATTCACAGATTTGAACTTCCGCGCTCAATAAAATTTAAATGACTGGGGTCAATCAGCCGTCATTTGGCTTTCCGTGGTCAAGTCAGCCACTCCTAAATGTGAAGTATGCAGACGTTCTCTCACACACCAATCAGTCCTATTTCCAGTTTTCAAAATAAAGTTCATACAAAAGAAAACACAACATACTGGTTTCAGAGTTACCCTCTTACTTCCAGCGAAAGGCATACATATGTCAGCTTTTGTTGATTTCTCAGGTCACTCTCGGGTCGCGTAACTTGTGTTACATGGAAAAGTCCAAACTGGAAGAAAGGGGAAACGCTCGCTATCCATTGTTTTTCTTTAATTTTCCATTTTATTTTGAAAAACAAACAAGCAAATGATACACGGATTCATCTCCTTGCGGTGTGCGAGTGCAGCGCTTGATATGAAAGTGATCCACCATGCCGCCATTACAACAACGTCACTCTTATTTTGAAAACAAAACGACCTTCGACCAAATCAGGCAAATTAAAAGCGAGCTCATATAAAATACTGTATACATTTTGTTTGTATACGTCATTCAAAGTCGCCTGAAACTGACTGTACCAAAATCCAAAACGCACCGTTATTTGCGTGCGATTACCCTCAGACGATCACATTATCCCATGAGCGCGGGGCTTTACAGCTGCTTGTGGGGTCTAAGTAATTTTTTAATCACTTTTCAAAAGCAGTACGGTGCAGAGTGCCGTTAACACTGGCAGACTACAAATGAGGATGAAGCCCGGAATGAATAATTGCTGCTTGACAGGTCAGTGGCCTTGTAATGAAGCTGTTAGGCAAGATGCATGAGCCGCGTTAGATTATTACAGTAATTGAACAAGGTGTGCTCGGGTCATATATAGATTCCTGTTAAATTATACCGTCAATATCCAATTCGTAGTTACCGACGGCGCGGTGACGCTTCAGGAAGTACGTTCACAGCTGGCCAAGTTGGATCATTGTGACCTGCCGTGCATGAACACGGACTCTTAAATCACTTTCAGTATTCATATTTATATAGTTGTCTTCAAGTCTTTTGCCCTAATGTGACGTCTTTCTTGCAGTGGTTCTTCCAGCTTTTATTTCTTTTATTTTTTTGTTTGTTTTTTGCTGATATTGACATGCGTTGCTCGGCACCTGCTTCGCCTGTCAAAGCGCTCTGTAAACTTGTGTCTTTCAAAAGGTGCTCAACCATATTAATTATTAAAACCGTGGAGTCATGAGAGAATCGTTCCACGTCTCCCGGTGTTGTCTTTGCTGCGGGGGGGGGTGGCCAAAAAAAAAAGTTACGCGCCTCACAAACATAAAACCACTATCTTCATCTCCTTTACCCCACTTTCCCTCTCTCGTTCATTCATTCTCTCTGAGGAAATGAGTCTAACAACCCCCCCTGCCCCCCCCCCCTTTTTTTTCCGGGGTGGGGTGAGAAGAAGCTTCAAGTCTTAATCCCAGCCCCAAATGGAAAATAAATTAGCTTCTTCACACTTAACTAGCTCTCATTTGCATTTGCCAAGTGCGCAGACTGCAGCTCGGGAGCTCTCCCCTGGCACTAATCCTCTGGGCGCAAGCAGACAGAGGTGGTGTGGATGAGGAGGAGGAGGAGGAGGAGGAGGAGGAGGAGGAAGGGGGTGAGGCAGTCAAAGAAACCTGCTCTACCTCACCTCCGTGGGATGATGGGTAATACTGGACAGAGTCTGTGTCCAGGGAGAGTCGGGCTACTCCTTCACAATTGTGTTTAAAATCATACTATGACTCATGACACCTCATGATTTACTGTCTCTTTAAGGGCATCAAAATAGCATCCTTGCTATTCTGCTATATGCTATACATGCTCCATGCTCATTGTATCATTTTCTTTTGCAGTAAGCTAACACTGCTGCCAATGGAGGTTCAACCAATTACGAAGTCAAAGGCTCCACGACTCTGAATGTTTACATTGTGTTTGTTAATCCTTGTCACTGAATGGGCGGAAGAAGAATAAACTTAAGACCATGATGCTGCGGCTGTGTTTAATTCACATTCTGTTACAGAGTTTTTCAGGTCTAGATACAGAAACACCGTAAAGTTGTTTTCTTTTTTGTCAATTTTATTCATATTTATTTCGATCCTGACTTCTTCTGTTGTTGTGGGAATGAGACCTGTATTTCCAATCCACTGTTTGGTGATTGAATAAGACATTTATCTCTGGAAATTAGTAAAAAAAATGTATATTTTTTGGGTGAAGTGACCCTTTAAATTAGGAGAAGACCACATTTTATGACAACCTTGAAAAAAGAAAAATTCCAACGTACTTTTCTCACCACTATGGTCTGTGTCCCTCATGTTCTATTTGCCGTAAAATCATGTGTGACAATCACACATCAGTGGTTCTCAAAGGTTTTTATCCCAAGTGTCTCCTGAGAAAATATTGAGCTCTTGACGTTCTCACCAACGTTAAAATACAGCGGTGTAAATCATCATCCTCCTCTTCCTCACATATACTTCACACACTGGCACAGCCAAATTAGATTAAGTTGGAGCAAGATTTAAGGTAAACTTATTTATTTTTTACACACTCTGCACCCGAAATTCCTCAGCTCCACCCTCATCACATACCCTCGTTTATACAGTGGAACAGTATTTCTTATTGTCCTCCATGTACCACCAGAGGAAGCTCATGTACCACTGTTGGTACATGTACCACAGTTTGAGAAACATAGCAAAAGATCTCATTCATCCAGAAGTGACACACATGTATTTGTTTCTTCTACAGCCAGATAACATAGAAAAATGTCATATTTCCCATGGCTTGCTTTTGGCTCATGTGCACATTTTAAAATACTCTTTTACATATTTGTTCAGCAAAAATCTATTTTTACAACACAAACTCTAACTCTGGAAGAAAACCTGAGCTCTTATGTAAGAATCAAAAGACTCTACATTCGCTCTGAACTATAAACGATGCGACGTATCGGAAGTCAAGGCCTGAGGTAAACAGCCGCGTGACCACTGACCTGTTGGCTCTCCTGGTACGATGGAGGATGAACACTCTGGGTGGCCATCATTGTCACTGCAGGTGCTGGGGATGCATGTTGCATAATGGGATTGCTTCACATTGAGACTGAGGGAAGAGACAGAAGGAACAAACAAAAAAAATACATAAATAAATAAATAAAAAATGAAATAAAGCAAAAACATGAATCATGAGCAAGTAGTGATTAAACTTTATTTTATAGCAGCAGCCACCAGGTGCTGCTATGATTAAATTAATCGGAGATGGGATTGTCACCCGACATCTCTTTCCCCTCCGCCCACTTCCCATCCCTTTCTCAATTTACAAATTTATTATTATCATGATTACTTCTCTTACCCCCCCCACCCCACCAACCTCCCGTCTGTCTCACTCTCTACATGTACTGCACAGAGCTGAACGAGAACCCAGGATGATGTATCAATACTCGGTAACGCACAATGCTTCCAAGCAGAAAACGAAAACAAAACAACACAAACTCAATCATGGAGCCTTTTACAGAAACACTTTACATACCAGCAGGTTCATAATGACACCGCAAACAAACCCGACTACTTGTTTACCAATTACAGACAGCTATGCTTGTTCACTAATTACAGCTGGCTTTCAAGCAAAGCATCGCGGTAGAGTCACCTTGGTCTTCGTCTCGATGTGTTACTGCCGCCGCCGCGGCTGCTGTTGTTTGTTGCACTGCTACCGAGCCAATCAAGAGGGCTAATTAAGGCTCTTGTTGACAGGCTAATTGCTATTGGCCGGAACCCCACAGGGCTGAGAGCTGTACCCTGTGGAATGCCACTGTAACCACTGCCTTCACCCCCAGTGAATGAGCTAATTGTGTTCGCACATTCACACAAACACACACACAGACCCCTACTATTACCCCGACATACTATAGGCAAGCACAGCAGGTGCCGCATCCTTAAGCTACATATAACCTATGTGTAGGCACTGCGTGAAAATGTCTTGTAAATGAGCTATTTGACCTGAGGAGGCTGACGGGAGTCGGTGGTAAATGTGAGGTTAGACTTTATTACGAAGGAAAAATTCCACTGCGTCTAATCAACATAATAAAAAATGAAGCCCCGGTCTCAGCAAACAGACTGAAAAATCTTTGCTATTTTACATTTCTGCAAAGTAGTGGAATCGAAATTTGAAGATCCTGTGTAGGGAAATCATTTTTTTTGTACCGTTAAATGTTAATATGTATGACATTAATATTTCTAATGTGACGTACTGAAGGGTCACTGACATCTGTCCACAGAAGGGCCAGACATCCCAGTGTGTTTCAAAACACATAACTGTTTATATGGATTTTACAGTATTATGAGGACATCCCGTTGTTTGTATGGAAAACCCAAGATCTGCCTAAACCTATCCCCATGCATGACCAGGAGATGATAATCACCACTGTCATTTCCATATTTCAGGCAAAAAGGACCACAATCACTCGGTTAAAATCATGCAATTTAGTGTCAGAATCACACCTGTCTTTGTTTTGCAGACATGTACGACGATAATATGAAAATGAAATTTAATTTGGTGCTTTCAAAGCTTGATGAGGATCAAGAATCGGGGAAAGAGTCCTCCCTTCAAAGGCCGAGTGTTCACTGGATGCTTTGAGCTACTGCCCTTATTGGAAAAATGCCTCATAATGCCACATAAAGCCCTTTAGTGGTTGTGGCAGGCAGGCTGCAATTACAATGGACTGGTGCACTTGGACTGAACGGTATTGACCTGCAGGAAAATGGCTAGATTATAAACTAGTGAAATAGAACTGGAACATCTGAGTGAAATATTTGCACCGGTTGTAACATCCGTGCAAAGCTGCTGCCTCAGGGAAAAAAAAAAGAAAAAAAGAGACCTGTAAATCCACCAGACCACTAAATCTGAGGATTTGCAGTGTGTGAGTGAGTTATGAGGTTGTGGCGTGATGAAAAGAAACTATAATAACAATCGAAAAAGATTGTATAAAGTGTAAAGTAGATTGATTTTAGAGGTGCCAACAGAACATACAGTTATTACAGTATTAAAGTGAATGTAAAGTTGACGAGACTTTAAATTTCAGTGCATCCATTTAACAAGAGGTGTGCAACATGAGAGCAAAGTGTTGCGTGATTTCATCCATGTCAAACGTCAAATAAAACACGCATAAAGTTGGGTATCAATGTGATTTCATGGTTAATTTTGCTCAGACTGAAAAAAAACCCACAGAAGTATTACACAACACTGCTGCAAAACCCATATCTTACATCTGTGCCCCACACTGCTGAAATAAATTTAAAAAAAAAAAGGCGTTCAAGTTCCTGAAGCCAGACAGGAAGTGATGCTTTAGAGTCAGGACGATACATGGCAGATGTTCCCGAGACGGTGAGCTCATCGCGCACTCAGACCGAGACCTTGGCTAAAGTCTCTGTCTGGAAAAGTCAGAGACAAGTCAAACAGCTAACATCTGAACCCCGACCCCGCCGCTGCCAACATTCTGATGTCAAATGCCGGTTTAGCTTCACTGATGAGCTCTAATTTAGGGTTTTCACCGCACATCTGTGCATGTTATCATATCCCACTGGGTCCGTGTATGTGTGCTGTGCATGTATTCAGGGCAGCATTATATACGAGCACTTTGCGTTGTGTTTGTTTACATTTTGTTAGTCTTCCGTGTGCGTGTCGCCACGATCCATTGTGAGCACTGATTGCGTCTCCTGGTTTCTGTTCTCATTCCAACCGGTATCAGCTGAAAGGCATCTTCTCTGTTATCAGTCCTCATTTTAATTGCAAATGCAGCAAGCGTGCTAGTGATTAAATGGAAAATTGCACATTAATTGATGAGACTGGAGATAAAGCAATTCCAATTACTGCGCAGTATTTCAGGCGGCCTCTCAAGTTCCGCCGTCCCTCGAAGGAATGAGCGCACCGAACGCCAAATTTGAGCAGGCAATCGTGTCTGTATAAATAAACACAAAGAGACGCCTAAAATGCACAAAAACATGACAAACAATGGCCGCTGAATGTACAATCAAGACAAACTGCAAGAAAGACAACATTTGATTCAATAAAAAAAAGAAAATACTACCCTCTCTGAATCGACCAAAGGTGTACGGTTACACAACAAGTTGTATAATTCGTTTTGCGGACAAATAGCGTGTTTGTTCCCGAACAAAGGCCTTTAAATTATTACACAGTTCATAATGCAAATCAATTGAAAAGTGCCTGCAGTCACAATCAAAATTCAAAGCCAGCATAAAATGGAAAGTGAGAAGTAGGCATAAAATTAGTCCAACAAACATCAAAGGCTTTCACGAATTTGGATTTAAGGCACTCCTACTTTCTTTATTGGATTCTGTGCAGTAAGAAACGCTTCTATTCACCATTCAATTTTCCAGCGATTCTTCAGCACAGAACAGGCCCCTGCTGTATATTGATGTGAGGCTTGGTCAGTGGCAAAGCTGCGGTTTCTCTCCATTTACCAGCCGCATTGAAATGAAAATCCATATCTGGTTACATATGATGGGATCACCGCCTCTGGCCTCCACACTCCAACCTTTGCTTAGGTTTGAAGTTGAATTCACTGCACAGTGTCGAACCTCTTTTAAAATGGGAGAATGGGAATACTTCCTGCTTCGAGCCAAGAACGACTTGTGATTTTAGCCCATGAAAGCAGCATCCTGGGGGCACATGTCTTGCACTCTGGATCATGACCTGGCAGTGGTTTGGCACCATGATCATTAAAGGAGCACTTGTTTTACATAAAGATGTGATCTCCTCTCATGTGGGGCTATCAACACTTCACTGTCTGCGAAATTAAGAGGGGTGGAGAAAGGTGCCAGAGCTGACATAGTCACACACGATAATCTCTGTAAAACTAAAAATAACGATGCTGTTGAGTTGACTGTTTGATAAACCTCTTTTTGAAATTACACTGTTATTGGTTTGGAGCATGGAGTGCAAAGATGAGTGTAAATGCATGTGCTATATTGTTCATGATAATACTGTTTACTATATAGGTAAGAAAGAAAGAAAGAAAGAAAGACTGGGATATTTCTGTTACTGCTGTTAGCTAGTTAACTGTTGTGTTGTTAGCTAGCAAAGAAAGGAGTGTATTTCTGTTAGCTAGTTAACTTTTGTATTGCTAGCATAGATAGATAGATAGATAGATAGATAGATAGATAGATAGATAGATAGATAGGATATTTCTGTTACTGCTGTTAGCTAGTTAGCTGTTGTGTTGTTAGCTAACAAAGAAAGGAGTGTATTTCTGTTAGCTAGTTAACTTTTGTATTGCTAGCATAGATAGATAGATAGATAGATAGATAGATAGATAGAGAGATAGATAGATAGATAGGATATTTCAGTTACTGCTGTTAGCTAGTTAGCTGTTGTGTTGTTAGCTAACAAAGAAAGGAGTGTATTTCTGTTAGCTAGTTAACTTTTGTATTGCTAGCATAGATAGATAGATAGGATATTTCAGTTACTGCTGTTAGCTAGTTAACTGTTGTGTTGCTAGCATAGGCATATATATATGTATATGTATAGACAATATATACATATATAAATACACTAATTGGGAGAATGATGGTCTTCTCAGAGAGTACGGAAGAAGGTTTTGATAAACGGCTGCATGGAAAGAGAACTAACAGCTTGTTTGAACCCTGTGGATCCTCATTTCAACTAGATTCTCATTAAAGCGCTGTTCCAGAACAGCCAGATTTTGCCTTTGAATCACGTTTATATTCATGTATACATTTATTTACATCAATCCGTATTGATCACCAACCGAGCTGGTCTCTGGGGAATTGAAATTATGCATGCTGTTTTTCATCAAACTAGTGAAATCCTCCAATCACCTGTTAAGACAGTCCGTTTGCTTTCATTACCCACAGCATTGCTGAGATGGAAAATAATTAAATCATTTTACAAGGGCAGTCTACAATTCTGAGTCAAATTAGCACAATCCCAGATGCCAATTTATTGAAAACCACAACAACAAAACAACAAAAACAGTGCAAGGGCTTTGCTGACAATTGATTGATTGATTGGATCTGATTCTCAGAATCCTGAATCCAGCATATACTATTAAACACTGCCCATTTATACCCATTTGTATCCATTCTGACAACTGATGTGATATCACATGTGTACATCAAATGCGTCAAATAAAATTGCTGTTTTTGTGTTTGGTGCCGTCATTTGCACATTCTCCCCCATCAAAATCCCATTTAATCTGGACTGTTTGATGGTTAAAGGTTTGACCTGCAGACGCAATGAATAGCATTTGGAAGTGAGCATGTCACCTTGGTCAAACATTATGCATCTCGATGCCCTGCAAGAGGAGAAGATGAATAAATAAATCAGGTGTTTTTGAATATGAGTGGGATCTAATCATTGCCTTATTGTCAGGCCTGATTTACACTGCAAACACCAGGAGGCAAGGCCTTGATGGTGTTGTGTAAACTGGTGGAGGGAAGGGTGGAATGGTAATGAGACTGGGACAGTGGTGGTGGTGGTGGGGGGGGGGGGGGGGGTGGGTGCCTGTTTACACATTTGTGCTTGCACTCAACACGGAAGTCGGACAGCACACAGATCAGAGCGCAAATACCCCGTACACACACGCTCAGGATTGGGCATGAATGCAAACACACTATACATTCATGCGAACACTAAATACAAAGATAGCAAAGCTTCAACTAGTGTCATCCTGGGGGCAATACACACACACAAAGTGTCCTGCCATTGCTCGCAAGAACACCATACATCTGCACATATGTGCACTCAAAGGTGTGAGTGCATTCACAGCCAGAGGCGAAGATAGTCACACCAGTGGTCTTAGGGCTACAAATAACCCCCGGGCTATAGAGAGCTCCAAACATACTGCAGTCAGGGTCCAGTCCACACTCCCAGACCACCTCATTAACCTGAGCCAGCAGCCCTCCCTCCTTACTGCCTCACAACGCCCTGCTCCTCGCCAACCCACACTTGCAATTCATACGAGTATCATTTATTCATCTGCTCTTGTTGATTGGATTCATCGTCCTCCACGAGACAGAGAAGGCGTTGGATTGTGGAGCTCGGTGAAGGACGTTTCAATACGGCAGTGACTGACGGCTTAACCGCGGGTTCAGTAAGATCACAGGCGAAAGCGGCGAGGCACGGTGGATTACTGCAGCCCATTGTTTGGAAGAATTGGTTTTAAGGGTTTGAGACGGGGGGACTTCATATCTCGACAGAGATCTTAGAGTTGCTAGGTGTTGCCTTGTTGTGAAAAGTGGGTCCAGAGCACGGTGATGTGAAAATTCACACAGAAATGGTGAGGGGACTTGGTCAGCTGAGCAGCATGTTCAGTCACAACTCACCCACATGAAACCAGTCAAATGCTGTCCCTACGCCTAAGTCTTATAATTACTGAGTTAGCTATTAAACAAAGGGTAGTTCATTAAATGATCACAAATTAAAGTGAGGATTTTTGAAGGTCAATGGGCTCCATCACAGTCAGTGCGTTTATATGCATGTTAAAAGACCAACTTTAGTTTAGACAAAGAAAATAATTCGGTTTTCTTAATGTCATGTAAACAAGTTAGTTGGGCTAAAATCAAGCTAGCCTTAGTCGGACTAACATACCTGGATAATGCAATTCATAGTCCGATTACTCCTGCATGTATACACTTAGTCAGACTGGAGGTCTTTGAGCCGGAAGTAGAAGGAGACAATGTATAAACTGCAGTTCTGTCTGTTGTCGGACATCATACGGTGGCGTCTTTATTCGGACAACATGGCAACCAGAAAAGCCATGCTCAATCTAATCTGTAATACGATTAACATGCACAGCAGGTACGAAATGTACAGAACATGCAGCACTATCCATCTCACTGTCCATCTCGCCGTTTACTATTTGTTTTTCAGTGACGTAAAGGTCAACAGGGGCAGCTTCTTACTCGATTTGATTGGCTGCCTAAGTGTGACATTGACAAATGCTGTAACTCCATGCCTGACATTTTGAATTAAAGAAGTCCATTTTTTGCTGGTAGAGCAAAACTCCACTTCGCAGTCCAGCAAGAGGGAAAAATGACAATTAAATCAACTTTTAACTTGTTGTGATTTGTAAATTGAACCAATGAATGTTGACATGTTAAGACCACCGAGTCCTTTGACATTTCCCTCCCCTCACTCACTGGACTGATTTCACTCGAAAGCTTCCACTGACTCGTCCTTATCAATTTCCAATGACATTTTATGCTTGAATTCAAATGTATAACCTTTCCCGTTCATTGTTTCATACTGAACTTCTTAATGAACGTCCTTCACATATTCAAATATGCCCCACAGCCATAATGAAGACACAAGGATTTCCCCCGGGTGTAACAATTTGCAAGATTCATCTCTTCCTTTCGAACTGCTGACAATGGTGTCGGTGCTCCAATCTGAGTGCAATTCTCGTGTTTTCTTTGTATTTATGCAAATGTTTGTTTGGATATTACAGATTCCCGGGCTGATTGTCTTCCTTCCTGCTTTTAAAAAAAAGTAGATTAATGTCTCAAGTCAATGAGAAAGTGGTAAAATTACAGAATGGAGGACATTTTTTTGGAATTCCCAGAGGGCAGGGGGGAAATAACATTAAAAGCCAGTAATTTAATGAGGTGAGTTTTTTTTCTGTTAGAGGGTAAAATAAAACGAATGAAATATTTGATATTGTGGTTGCGGGGAAACGATTGTTGCATCCTTAACCATGTGTATCCAGCATTGCATGCTTCCAACCCATTTATTAAAAACAGGTTTGTATTCCTGTCTCTGTTATGTTCGGTCAGGTTAGGTTTGGTTTGTTTGCACTTTTCAGATTCATCAATTGACCGAGTCTGCAGGTTTCACAAACTGCCATTTTACATTTCTGCAAACCACAGACGTGAGCTCAACTTTTTGAACCAATACACAGACGTACATATAAATAACTCATAAATTAATAGTGTTTTAACCCTTTTTTGGTGCTGATAAGCTATTCCTGGTTGTGAATAGATTTAGCTTTAGGCACAGTGAGTAACCTGTGGTTGCATTCAATATCATGTTTTTTTTCCCCATAGCATCAATATCCTCTCCATGCTGCCAGATAAAGAAACAGTTATGTCCTCATAACACTGCAAAATCCATAAAAATGCACAGTGTTGTTGTTGAAATCTACTCATTTGAATCTAGATCTAGCTAAATAAAATGCCACTGCAACACCTGAGCCGTCCTCCATCCAAAAAACTTGAAAATTCCATTCATCTTCTACCACTTTATCCTCCCATGAGGGTCACAGGGAATGTGGGTGCCAATCCCAGTCGACATAGGGCATCACAGGGCCACTCTCACGCTCACACCTATGGACAATTTAGACTCATGATGGATTATCAAGATGTCATTTCAATTTCTAATCACTAAACCGTTCATTTTTCTCAGAGATCTCACTCATTAATGTGAAACCAGCTTCCCTACAACTCAAATATGCCAGAGTGAAGGTTTGTTTGCTCCCCACAGGCTGCTGCAGCATGATCCCCAATCCTCATATATATATATATATATATATATATATATATATATATGTATATATATATATATATATATATATATATGTATATATATATATGTATATATATATATATATATATATATATATATATATATATATACATATATATATAAAAGGAATAAAATAAACACAAAGAAGAGCGCGGACATGCTCGGCTGCCTATGCGGCAGACACATGGCGTGCAGCAAGCCAGTGTTTCTGCAAGAGCTGCTTCACCGAACCTCGTTGTGTTTCGGGGCTCTGTCGCTAAGATAAATTTACACAAACTGGCACTGCATCATTTCCTAAAACAAACACACGCACATGAACAGACACTCCTGGGATGAGTGTGGGTGGGGAGAGTGGATAGTGCCAACAGTGCATTTACTTCCACCCGATAGAAATAGCACTGCAACAGCGTCTGGATGGTGCGAGGCTCTCTTAAAGATGACGACGATGAGTACGTTGAGAATCTCAAGATTGATTCATTAAATGGCCGGTCACTTTTTTACGATGATGAACAAATAGAAATGATATTACAATCAGCTGTTTACCTAGAGTCAATTGTATATACAAGTAAGTCCCAGTCCCACACATGATTTGGAGGTAATGTTGGAAAATCGACATTTCTCCAGTTTAACTGTGGAGAAAATGGTCTCCAAAAAAAAGTAACACTAATATAGTGTGCACTTGACTTTGAGTCGCATATTACCCAAAACATGGCAAGCACTGGCCAAACTGAGATGTTAACGGAACAGTTAAAAAGTCTTTATATTGCCGTCAACATATCCAAATCCCCAAATTAAAAGATAGATGCCTGTATGTATCGTCGATTCATCTGATTCATCGTTTCATCCATAAAATGTGAACCAATGTTGGTTTGTGGACAAAACAAGGCCCTCAGAGAATGCTAAAGATTTTTAAACATCACTATTTCTCAAACCTGGAAGTGATGAGGGTCTTGTTTTGTCCACAAACCAACATTGAATCAACACAATGACTCATGATTTAAGGATTTAGGCCAAAGAAACCAGAAAATAATCACATTTAAGAAGCTGACAAATCTAACAACTTCTCAAACCAATGAATCAATTATCAAAATAAGTAAATAAAGCAGTTAAATAGTCAAATGTTTGGGCTCAGCCCAACTGACCAGACCAGCACCAAACCCTCAGATTGGGCACTGGTGCGTATATGCAATTGCTATATGGGAAAATTGATTGTTTAAAGAACTGTAAGGTTAACATACAGTTGACAATGAAGATACGTTGCCTGGACCAGTTTTACAGTTTATTTTGTCATACTTACTGTATGTCGTACAGTACAACGGTAGCTTGCAGACGGAGCAGCAGCAGTTAAGACATTTTAATGTTGAAAGGTGCTCCAGGGCTGAGTGTCTGGCACACACACGCACACACACACACACACACACACACACACACACAGGAGGAGCATTTCCTCTGCTAAACTGATAATCATCAAAACAGTAGAAGGTAGAAATTGGAACAGCCGGGAAATGCAATCTTCATAGAGTTTCACCCTCTGAAGCCTTTTCCCTGACACTTGGCTCTTTGCCTCAGCTGCCACGTTTGCCACCGTCACACACACCGTGCGCGGCTTAATCTGTCACAGCATCTGTACATTTTTCGTCTTTATCGGCGTAAGTGAGTGCCATCCATGACACTCCCGGACGACTTTAGCTACCGGCGAGCGGGGTGGGGGGGGGGAACGAGACTACACGGATTAGATCGTAGTCGCCTCACTTCGACACAAAATGACCCGAAATAGTCCTGTGTGGAAATATTTCCCTTATCTGTTTGTAAAAATCAAAGCCAAACGTCACACATTTTTTTATATACATTACAAAACATTATTACCTCATTCTGAACACCGTGAATCCCACAGGGTATGAGATTATTAAGGGAGGTGAAACATTCTGAATGCAGATGTGAGTCGAAGTCAAAATGCAGACACTACTTTCTTTGAGACATCACGGAATTTCATTTTGTAGTGTCCAGTGTCACATGTCACGATTGTATTTTTCCCTTAAACCACAGACACAGTATATATACACGTTAATGCATTACGTTAATGCATCATTTTAGAGCAAATATTACTCATTTGCATGCATTCAAACATGCATACGAATGTGATAACTGCAGGGAAGCGCTCTTGGCTCGGATGAGGACACCGTGTCATTTCCTAATCAAGACTTAAATTATAACCCGAATTTAAGATTTAGGCACAAAAGGCATGTTGGCATCCTCTCTCTAAAAGATGAGGTTAAAATATAATACAATACCAGCATTTACCATAAGAGCATTAATATATTGTCATATTTTATAATATTTATAATACACTGTAAATTTACACAAGTATAATATACTTATATAATGTTCAATCTTTGTAAATTCTACATTCTATTTTAACTTTTTTTATATATATATAATCTGAGTGTTAATATCTTTACAAATAAAGGACTATTTTATCTTATCTTAAAACCTGCCTAATTTACTTAAAATGATTTCATATTAAAGGGTTTCATTAAGGAGTAACCTACGCAGTATCAAAAAAATATTTGATTTTATTTGTATTTTTTATTATTTCTTCCTTAAGATAGAAATCTCTTTTATGGGCCAAGACGCCTCGCCAGTTTACACTTTATTTATTTAGATCATACACAACACGTGTATAATACAGAATATAATATAAGTCAAACACGTAAAATAATGCAACCGATTCAATTCAAACAGCTGCAATTTTTTTCAACTTAGATTTAAGTAGAAGTATAATAAAAAAGTATTTCTAAGGAAATGTTTAATTGATTTTTCACCTTTTTTTCTCCAAAATCTGAGACGTTATATAATCTAGTCAAGAACACATAACAAAACTGGAAATCTGGAAAAGCCCTGCAGCATGATGGCAGGAAGGTAAGGTCTTAAATATTTCATGTAAGGTTCCCAGATTTGAGCAAACAGTTGGAACCCAGTGTTTGTTTTTTATTAAGTCTAATAAAAGCGGGATAGAAAAAAGCTGGAGTGTTGTCATGTGAGACTTCAGTCATATTAAGATGAAGTATCACTGTCACCCCCGCTTCCTTTCTTTATATTGCAGTTTGCACTTTAAGTAGAACAAATACTGCGTTGGTAAGTAATGGATAAGTGTTATTTTGTTAGTGTTTTTACTTCATCCTTAACCACTTTACTTTTTTTTTTTGCAAAGCATACAGGAAAAGAATAAAATAAAATAAAAGACGCTATAAATGTCAAACGTCAGCGCTTTATATACCGAGTAATAACAATGAGAAGTTTCCATTTTTCAAGTTCTACTCCTGACACAATGATTACAGATATGTTTAGCTCCTTATTCTCTTATTCTTTATGAGATAAACCTTTGTTTCTTTGTCTCCTATGGAACACGTTTTAATGACGCAAACTTCATTTACTTCAATGTGCCATGACATCGCGAGGGCAATCGTGACCATTTGCCTAGTTATAATAAATATGACTTAAATCTACATGGACATTAAAAAGACATCAGAATGTCATCATTGCCGCCCCAAATACCTAAGAACGACATCACGATTGGTGATTATGTCCAACACAAACGTCATCTGACAATTTCATCTTGATTCCTTTTAGCGACGGGGGTTGATTTACAGCCATGGATTTACCCAGAAAAACCTTCAAATGCTCCTTTAAATGTTTTTCATGTTCATTCGGTAAACTGTCTACCATGCAGGTGCAGATCCACAGCTGAGGCTCTCTTGAAAAAAGAACCCAGACGGCGAGAACAGGGAACAAACAAGAAAATGAAGTGGAGTCCTTCTGAAAATGTGAAGACCAAATAGTGAGGCGAACATCAGTGGTGTTTGCTGCTCTTGGCTGGACAGCCTCTGTTTATTTTAGTGTCGGGGGCAAAAGAGAGACGGCAGCCGAATGGAATTCTTGGAAACACCAAACAAACCCATATTAAATTCCCCCTGAAAAGCCATTGGGAGTGGCAGGGAGCCTACACGGCAGGGGAGGACAGACAGAGAGATGTGGACGGTGATGCATGCAGGAGGAGCGGGGGGAGACACTGTGAGGAAACATGAGAACGAGGGGAGGCAGATGAAGATGTTGCGTGTCAGGGGAGAGGGAGGACACGGAGGAAAAAAAAGACAAGAATGCAACGTTAGGTTGAAGGTCAAGACACTAGGTGGCAGCAGCAGAAGGACGGATCGACCGACCACGGAAAATCGAGCGTAAAGAGGAAGCCTCATGCCTCGAATTCTGCCACAAAACAGCAACAAAGGTGTGTATACCATGCCTTTAAGGGCTGTGCGATGTTCTCATCAGGGCTGCCCAAATACACATCGTGGAAGACAGATATTTAGACATGCGCTTGAGATCAGCGCTCCCACAAATATCGGACGCACAGGGCCGCCGATTGGTCAGAAAGTCAAGAAACGTAGCCTCCGATTGGTCAACGAGTGGAAGGATATTAAACGGTAACGACAACCCAAACAGCCTTAACAATCATTGAAAACGAGTGTTATATAGATTTAAAAGAAATAAAATAGTCTCCATCAACCTAAAATTAAGACTTTAAGTCTCCGGCTCAAATTTAAGATCTCATATCCGTCTCAGATTAGAGAAAAAGATGTTCCGTTTCATTGCATTGTGTATTGATTGTGGTACATCTCTGACCAGTGTATTACAAACGCAGTCTTTCACCATAGAGACAATAGACACAAAGAGAGCGCTATCGGCACGAGTAACATATATGTGAAGCGTTCACGGCTTGGGGAAAACTATACGAGGTTGTGCAAACCAATAGAGATCCCCCGATTGCTGCTGTGAGTTCATTATCGTCAGAAATAGCAACAGGCCTGAAAATGGAAGAGAAATATGTGGGGTCAGCGAGTACAGGCGAGGGTCAGCAGCCTACTGAGGATATCGTTTTTTGTTTTCATTTTTCTCTCTTAAGAGATGACAATTGGTCTTGTTTATTTTTTAAATAAATGGCTTATGCTTGCTTCATCCTTTAGGTGGTGCACTGAGCCAGAGTTTGCCTGATGTAAACACTACTATGTGCTCAACTCTTGCAAAACTGACTAACTATAAGTTATGTATAATCTCTATGTAAAAAAAAAAAAAGCATATAAAAAGGTATATATGAAGACAAAGTCTATAATTTACTTTGTCATGCTTTAAATTAAGAAGTACTTTTTTGACTAAAACACAAAACTGCAGGTGCCTCAACAACAACAACAAACCCCTTGAGGAGAACTCTGTGAGCCGGACTGATCTGCTTTAAGGTGCTCCAACCTTACCGCCCCTCCCCACTACACCTCCCCCCCCCATCTCTCTCTCTCTCCCCCTCTCTCTCTGTGTCTCAGCTGAAGGGACATCTGGAGCGCATTAAAGCACTGTGGACATCAGATCTCCCCAGAGCGCCCGGCTGGATGGGTGGCCCACTGTGGCCCCCTTTCAGCAGCAGGGCCCAGCCCTGCCTGATTGATAGCGGGAGTACCACACGCACACTTAACACTCACCCACACTGACAAATCCCACGCGGTTTGCATCTAGCCCGGACCGCAGGAGCACTGGCAGCGCCGCGAACACGGATTTATAAGGACACGTGTGCTTCCACCGCTCTTGTGCGCGCGCGGCCTTGCCAATCAATCGCAGCACGAAGTCACTTGATACAACTCATGTGCTCTGCATTTCTGCAACGCTGGCCCACGCGTTACGGGAGTAAATTTAGACCCGATGTGCTCAAGTGCGCCATAAAACAAGGCTGTAATCAATAAGGTGATTTGGTTTTAAAGAAATAGTATGGAACTTTTTTTTAAGAGGGGGGGGGGGGGGGCGGTTTGTATGAGGTAATCAGTGTTTTACATGCAGGTGACTGTGCTCCGTGTATAAATCTGTGAAACGTGCCTCCAAGTGACGACATTGGGAAACAGTTTTTATCCATGTTACAAAGGCTCACCTGACGAATTCTATGACAGCTTTCTTAAAGGAATACTTCACCGATTTGTATTTAGCTTTATATTACTAGAATAGTGGTAGTATTTTTGAAAAAATTGCGCTTCCCAACCTCAGTTTCCCCTGAGTCGAGAACTATCTTCACTCTTTTTTTGTTACGTGCCCACCAGTGACACTTGGTCCTGTTAGCGTAGCTGTTAGCAAAGATGGCGGACACTGTTTACATTAGAAATATCTTCATTCTTTTCTTTGTTACGTGCCCACCAGTGACACTTGGTCCTGTTAGCGTAACTGTTAGCAAAGATGGCGGAAGCTGTTTACATTCACTGACACTTGGTCCGAGGCTTGAAACTGCAACGCTAATTCCGCACTTTTTAGACCCACTCGTAGGAGGACGAGACCTCATTCCCAGAATGTAAACAGTGTCCGCCATCTTTGCTAACAGTGACGCTAACAGGACCAAGTGTCACTGGTGGGCACGTAACAAAGAAAAGAATGAAGATATTTCTAGACTGAGTGGAAACTGAGGTTGGGAAGCAAAATTTTTCAAAAATATTACCCCTATTCTAGTAATACAAAGCTAAATGCAAATCGGTGAAGTATTCCTTTATTTGTTTGCTAGCTTGTGTAAAACAGTTAATCATTGAAGTCATAAAACAACATAGTTGAATTTATTGATATGCAAATTTCCTGTGTTCTGCAAGGTAAAATCACCCTTTTTAGCCAATGGCAGTGACATAAACTTTCATTTCTTGTTACATAAACACTGTCTAATAGTGAGACAACATGATGAGCATATCTAACATAAGTTAGCAAACACTTCAAGCTGACGAAGACTACAAATCTGTGTTTCCTTTACTCAGCTGCTTCTCAACACGGGGAAGGTCTCACACAATCCCACTTTAAAAAAATACAAACTATCCCTTTAATAACAACGCCAAGCATGCAATGCAACGTAACGACGAGCTTCATCGAAACATGCAGTCCTACAGATCGTCAAAGCACCTCGTTCACACACATAAAGATACAAATCAAAGCCCGTCTTGTTTTCTCACAATTGTACTTTTCCATTAAAGTGTGGAATAGACATTTCGCCCCCTCTTCTCCCCCCCCTCCCCGCGAGTAGATGATACCCAATGCGACGAGAGAACACAAACTTTTTTCAAATGAGGAAAGTTCAAAGAACACCCTCGTTCCCCCGCAAATTGCTTTGCCGGATTTGCCATTTCAAATAAATTGCAGTGTTGGCCAAAATTTGCAATTCACAGGAAGTCTTCCCCTCGCCACACACAAGAGGTTAATCCATATTTCGCATTTGAATATAAGATGGGGAGAGGAGAGAAAAAAGGGATGGGGAAGATAGGTAACTCTTTGCCAGGAGATGAGGAGCCGAGAGGGGAGGGGTTGTGGCGGCGGCGGGGGGGGAGAGAAGCTGTGGGAGTGAAGAAAAGGCGAGAAAATGGGAAGAAACAGGCATCATTTAGAGTAAATGGCATCCAAAAACCCTCTCCAATTATCTTTGCCTACCATGCCAGTGAGACTGACTTAATTAAAATGACTTGAAGGGGAGGGGAGAGAGAAAAGGAGTCTGCCAGTGATTGAGGGGGCAGGCGGGCGACGTATCTGCACTGAAACACAAAGCTCAGGCATCACGCAGGCTGTCGACCACTCTCTCTTTTCAATTCCCGACTTCAAAAGAGAATAAAGAAATAATAATAAAAAAAGAGAGCGATGGGCCTCTCACCATTTGCAGCCATGTAATTGTGCTATTTAAATCCTACATTTTTTTTTTTTTATTATTATCATTGTGAGAATATTCATAGGCGGGGAGGAAGAGGAATGTTCAGTATGAATCCGGACATTAAAACAGCGTTTTGTTTTTTCTTGTCTCCCCCCCACCCCTCCCCGCCCCTCTTCCTATAATCTTTCTGCCTTTTTCCTGAGAGAAACCTCTGACAGTGACCTTTTCACATGAGGTCTGTTACTATGGAAACACCGTCCAGCCCCTCATATGTTTGGTGTTTTCCTGTCATCAGCCAGGCAAGGGGTGGCCAACTCGGAGAGGGGAGAAACCATCACCACGTTTAAGTATCTGTCTGTGTGTCTTACAGGTTTCCACTAGAGTGCACTTACAGGCAGAGGCAGACGAGCGCGCACTGCAGCGAACACGTGGAGGGAAGTCTATTTCAGATGAATACTGCATCGCTTTCAACTTTTTTTCATTATAGTATCTTTTGTTTTTTTGTTTTTCGACACCTCAGAACATTAAAGTGATAAAGTTGAAGTGTGGTTGTTTGAGGGTGCTGACACAGTCACTGTCTTACTTAAAGGTGACTGCACCCGGGGAACTGCATGAACCAGGCAGCCGTGCTCTCAATGAAAACATCAGGATTTTCAGACCCTTAATAAAACACTTAAACCGAACAACATCTGCACCAGACTCTTCAGAATCTCTTTCGACAGCCTTTTCCAACTGTAAACCACAGGCTCACTCAATCACTGCACCAAAGTCTGGAGAGAACATTTGAGATTTTACATCTTTGACAAGGTTTCGTCGGGGTGAAGTGTCATCAGTGACAAGCATCACTTCCAAGAAAAGTTAAAGTAGATGCGGAAAGTTACTCTTTTGCTAAAATTAAAAAAAAACAAAAAACAAGTCAGTGTGTTTAGCTTGTGGGTTGTGGTCTCTGTGATAAAAAAAGAAAGAAAAAAAGGTCAACCTCTGTGTCACTACAGTTGGAAAACAGGGACGAGGACAAACGCTATTGGATCAAAAGATTAACACACACACACGAGTGGAGCTCGGTGTCCAACAAACAGTGTCCATAAAACCGCACTCTGACAGAGACGCGATGTTTCGCCACGGAGACGCTTGTAGCTAAGAAACCTCAGTCTGAGGGAGAACTTTGTAAAAGGAGCCTCGTTGCTGCTGCTGCTGCTGCTGCTGCTTCTGCAGTGAAGCTGCTGGAACTAAACAAAGTCCAATTGTTCCAAAGTGTCAGTTTGGTCCAAAATGTTGGGAGAGAGAAAAAGAAAAAAAAAAGAAGCAAGAAATCTTTGGCCTGCTATGAAAACCGCAAATGTTTATGTTGGCAAGATGACTCCTTAAGGTCGACATGAGGGAAGAAATTGCAGTTCTCAAAGAACAGGTTTGGGTATCGCCATCAGATCAATTCAGCTTTGAATCACAAGGACTGGATTCAATACAATTTCCAATTTGTACATTTCAGCTGCAATATCATTTACGTTTCAACCGGGTGCTTTATTTAAAATATATTATATACATTAATAATTTACTCTCACGCCAAGAAGGTGCTGGGTTCGATTCCCAGTCTGGGACGAGTTTGCATGTGCTCCCCATGTCTGCGTGAGCTTCCTCCGGGCTCTCCGGTTTCCTCCCGACCATCAAAACATGTTTGAATGTTAGAATGCTGGATACATTGAGTCAGGTCGGTCCCTCGTGGCCGGCATCACAGTGGCTTTGATCAACCCTCCGTGTGACCTTGAAGGTTTGTTGTGCGCAATTGCGGTTGTGTAATGACAACAAAGATCCTGTCCTTCCTCTCCTTTCCTTTTCCTTACCCTACAGCAGTTACATTAAAGTATTCTTTTCTAATAGTCTAAATGGGTCACTCTATGGGACCGTGAACTAAATCCTTGTCCTAACGAACAGAAGTGAGGATTTGGATGTGTTTAAGTTGTTAAAGGAATACTTCACCGATTTACATTTAGCTTTGTATTACTAAAGTAGGGGTAGCATTTTTGAAAAATTGTGCTTCCCAACCTCAATTTCCTCTGAGTCGAGAAACATCTTCATTCGTGGTGGGCACGTAACAAAGAAAAGAATAAAGATATTTCTAATGTAAACAGTGTCCGCCATCTTTGCTAACAGTGACGCTAACAGGACCAAGTGTCACTGGTGGGCACGTACCAAAGAAAAGAATGAAGATATTTCTCAACTCAAGGGAAACTGAGGTTGGGAAGCACAAATTTTCAAAAATACTACCCCTATTCTAGTAATACAAGGCCAAATGAAAATCAGTGAAGTATTCCTTTAAGTTGTTAAGGCTAAAAAAAAAAAGGAGCATTATCAGCATCATCACGACCATCTGACATCTTGAAAAGAGAAGTACATCTCGTCTTCACTGCGCAGGAGATTTTATGTGTCTCGTGTTTAATAATTAAGTGCGGTCCTCAAGGAACGTTGTAAAAAATTAAATGAACATATAAGCTTAAGATACAAATGAGCAAGTTTTAATGTTCACTTTTATGTCCCTGACTTTCACTGTAACTGTGCTGCTGCTGCTGCTGCTGCTGTGATCCTGGCCAGGTCCCCCTTATGAAACAGATCCTTGACCCTTGAGTGCAATACAGTAATGTGGTTCAATTAAGGCTAAATAAATATACAAACAAGATCACAAGATCTAAAAATTATACTTTTCCATAGAAGAAGTTCCAAAATGTATCACAATTCACCAAATATTAAATGTGTCCGGCACAATTTTGGCCTTTCTGTGTGAAGTCATCAGTTATTGCCGATTGTTTACTCGGCCGATCAAAGAGCGTCGCCTCTTTCCAAATGGTTTCATAACCCACTGCTCTATAAAACACTGGAGGAAATTTTCCTTTCAGTCTGCACCAAATTATAATGTGGCTGATGTCAATAAACACACATACACTCACACACACACACACACACCTCCCTCACACCTCGTTCATCCAAAAACACACCGACTGCTCGTGTGTCACAGCTAACGCCTGTTCCTGTGCTTTTGTCTCTGGCGTATTGTGATGCGCTGTACAGTGCTTCTCACAGGCACAACACGCTGTTTCATCAAATGTGTTTGGACAGAAGGTTGGTGGGCGCCATAATCTGTACTTTAAGTGCGAGAATACTGCAAACATCTATATGATAATCACCGGGAGTGCAGCGAAAACACTGTGTTTGTATACGCATTGTCTGGAAAGAGGTGGTCGAAGGTGACTCGGATGTAAATCGAGGTTAAAAAAAAAAAACCACCTATTGATGCATATTTGAGTTCGTAGAGTGGTGCGAGTTGAGAGAAAAACTAATTATACTTCTTCAAAAACAATGTGCAAAAGTGTAAATGACAACACTTTCTTTTCTATCGATGTTGAAAAAAGTCGTTTTTAACGAGTGCGTGTGTGTGTGAGAGGTTTGGAATTAGACACAGAGAGGGAGAGACAGACGGAGAAAAGGGAAGGTTAAGTTAGCATGACAACCGCTATTTTGATGGGGCCGAAGCCAAGTATCTCCACATATCCACTTTCCCACTCCTATTCATCCCCAGTGCTCCCTTCTTTTCCATCTCCTCTATCTCCCCCCCTCTCTCTCTCTCTCTCTCCCACCATTGCTCTCTGTACTCTTTCTTCCCCAGACTCACATTCTCTTTCTCCACATCTTGCCCTGTGCTCAGGGAGCTTTACACTCCCTTGCGTTGAGCTTTCGAGAGAGAGTATCGTCAGAGAAAACAAAAGAGCGAAACAGCGTAGCGTTCGAATGTGGTTGTTTAGGTGGTCGGACAAACAAACAAACAAATAAATAAATGAAATTAAATAAAATGACAGTTTTGTTCTCAACTTTGGATGCGGAAGCCAAAACATTATCTCTGGGAAACCAAAGTCAGTGCCAGCAGTCTCTCAAATGAAAGACACAGATAAAGTGAGGATCGACTCAGTGCCCTTAACCTCCAGTGCTTCTGAGTGGCCAAGGCTGTTCCCCCCCCCCCCCCCCCCAACTGCCACACACACAGACACCGCGGTCTCAGCTCCAGTTGCCAGGGAGACCGCCATACCAGGGCTCTGACCCAGGAGGTTTGGGACTGTTTTTCAAACTCGCCCCCCCCACCACCACCACCCTCCCACCGTCCCTCCTTCCTCCCCAAAATGCACAAGAGATGGCAGCTGTAGGACAGCTGTTACTACGAGGGCCAGGCCTTGTAGACCACAGCACATCAACCCACCATCGTTGCAGCCGGAGCAGCGTTTTTTTAGTAGACGAAAACAGCCCGCAGCCCAAATGATTAGACACATCTGCCTGACTTGGTGGATTGTTTAGGAAACGTGTGTGGAAAAAAAAAACTAAACAGGAGGTTCATTCTGTCTGTGCGGTGTAATGCAGAGCTGACTGAGCTCCGTGCATGTGATGTAGCGCATTAACTATTAACTTGTAGGTTTGCTGTTTTAAACTTTAGCGCCTCAGAGTTATCATTCTCAGCTTTAGTAGCATCGAAAGTGTGTCAGAAATCGTGCATTATAACGTATATTGGTCCACGTTACGTTACAAGGTTTCTCTCGCCGGGTTTCTGGGAGAACAAAGGGGCTATTGGAGCCGCCACACAGCTGTTGTTATGCCACAGATGTATACAAGGGGAGAAAGCACTCACACACACACCTCCGCCAAGGCCAATCAGTTACCCACAGTGTATCCGCATCATCCTCGCCGAAATCTAAATCATTTCTTCCTCAGGAAAATGCCGACTGTACAGTCGCAAGAAGATTCAATCAAATCAAATCTGTCCTTAACTTTTTCGGAGTCCCGCTGCTCACAAAGAGACAGACAGACAATCACGGCTGAAGACAACTTCCTTGCTGGAGGTGATGGACCCTTTGTGGAACAGCCATTCTTATATGTTTTTACTAGTGCTGTCAAATGATTCAAATATTTAATCGTGATTAATCGCATCAATGTCATAGTTATAATCGCAATTAATCGCACATTTTTTTTTATCTATTCTATTCTTTTTTTGGATTCGCTTGCTTTGTGCAAATGTTATTTTTAATTGAGACAAGCTCAACGACGAGCTAAACCGAGCTAAAGGAGCTAGCGGTCTCCGGAGGTCTCCTTACTACGGTTCGGGGGTCTGCCAGCTTGGTTGGTAACACTGCATACATCATTACTTGGATGTGGGGAGTGCGTCGAGAAATGATCCAGACTGCGAAGGGGATACGGAGAAGCACACAGCGCTCGCCATCCACTGAAAACGTAACGTTAGCCTACTACTCAAACAAGTGTGTGGGCGTTTCCCCGTCTAGCTAGATCTGGTGTGGTGTTGTAGTTTTTCTAACGTTACGAGTTGTTGCAACAGCGTGTGAAAGAAAAACCTACAAAGTTTGCTAGGCCAAAAAGAACACTAATCTCGCGATAAAAAAATTGACGCCGTTAAAATGGGTTCTCGCTAACGCCGTTAATAACACGTTTAACTGACAGCACTAGTTTTTACACAAACAGCGAAACAGCATGCACCCTGAACCCGACAAAGCTAAATAGAACTCAGACAATATCCATTTGATTCATTCCATTTGTGATTCTCCTACGATGACCCCATGTTATGCAAAGGGCCCATTATAGAAACCTCTTGGTCCGCCTTTTTCGTCTTAAACACATATTATTTTTATCTTTTTAATCTCTCCCCCTTTCAGGCTGAGTCTGTCCTGTCAAAAAGAGCAAAAATAAAACCACGACTAGTAGTAGCAGCTGTAGAAGCAGTAGTAATATCAGAACCTTGACCTAATTTCCACTGTGTGTCCATCCCCGAACTTCTCTCGAAAGACTCTGGGAGGCCTATTTGCATACTGTCCTCCAAAGAGATAATTACCTCCTTTGGCATCACTGCAAGGCCCTTAACTTTTGTAGTGAATGAGGAATATGTGCTTGCTTGCATGCTGTTAAACATAAAGATTGGACATAAACAGCTGGATTGAAATTGTTTTAATCCAACTTTTTATGAAGTGCTACATTTATCCAGCACAGCAGTCTCCAGGATGCGGTCGGGGGGTAGATGGCAGACGTACAAAACCCACAACTGTCACCCCGGAGAGCAGACTTCACATCCACGAGTGTGGACTGGTTTTAGGCAAAAGCACCTCGATCATGGTTAGGGGGGGAACCCTGTGGACCACAGCCTTTCCCCTATCCTGAACCAAATGATGTGTGACATCATTTGGTTCGGTTATAGTTTGGCGGTTATAGTTTACTAAAGCTAAAGCTGGCATCACTGTAACATACAGCTGGATCTTTCCTGGAAGAAAACACTGCTTTTACACTTTCACAACATTCATGTTGTGAAAAATTATCACCCTTGTTTTCTCTACATACCCCACGCATTTAAAACAGAATTATCTTGACATGCAAGTCAGATTTTTAAATAAGTTTGGGCTTGACAATGTGGCCAAAAAGCTTCAGTCCCTATCAATAAATTTCATGATGAATGCCTGATTATAAAAGCCAGTAAATTGTGTTTCCTTTCAGACAGAAAACAAACAACAAAAAAATTATACTGAGTTATACCTCAATGTGTATGCATATTGTACCTGTATATGTTTACTGAATTATTGCCATTCTCTGAAAAAAAGTAATTTTATGGTTCAGAAATTCAACATCAACATATTAACATTATGTTAATAGCAAATTTGGTTAAAAAAAAAAAAAAAAAGAGGTATATATTAACATTATGGGAATAATATGGGATTTTGATTGACAGACTTTTTCATGTGTTTCAGGTATTAGAGTGATTGCACTGCCTATAGTAATTGTCTTTACCCTATTACCTGGATATGACGCTGGGATTTGCATTAGAAATAAAATGGAATTACCATAAATTGACCTCCACATTACGCAATTATTAACATGCTTTTAGCAAGATGTTACTGTACTGTAAGTAGTGTTGAATCTGGTTGAACATCATTTCACCAACATAGATGTAATGATTAGCTTGATGACTAATACCTGACATTATGTAAAACTGCAACAAACCAATACTTTCCCACACTTCCTTTACCAAACCAGACACTTGACAACACCAGCGTGAACCTGAGTCTGGGTTTGCGATGGTGGTACCCTTGCTTTACAGTATCCATTACCCCACTGACTCCATAATGCCTCCTGCTCATTGGCGAACACATTGGTTTATTCAGCGTGTAATAGAATTTGCCAGGCCCACTCATCTACGGGAGCCAAAGGAGGCCGCTGAGCTGAAACCGATGGCAGACAAACCGTGTCAGCTTTAAGATGGCGCAGCAAATTAAAGTGTAGGGCAACTGATCCCGCGACTGCAGATCACGCAGTGTAACTGTATTCCATTGGGGGGCGATTACGCCAAGATGGATGGGCGCCTTTCAATTCATTTCAAGGGCAGACGGATCAGAATGGGATCGTTACTTTCATGACGGGTTGGTTTACTGGTCTAAATGGAGAATTTTGTTAATGTAACTGTACTGAGCATTTAGTGGCACAAGCTTTTCTTTCTTTTCATTCTTTCCGTTTGGAATATACCGACTGTGCATCCACATCTTTCGTCATTCCTGGGGTTACGATCATCTTCGAAAGCGAGCCGATTTGACATTGTCGCGTGAAAGAGCAGATATTTCCACCGGTATTGCAGCGAAATTGTCATGTGGCAACAACAACAACAGATTTATCAGCTTGAAATGATTTCTAGAGGGTTTCCGTTGGCATTTATAGGCCTTTTGACCCATGCAGATTTGCCAAGATCTGCCGTACCGCGTTACTGCCGCGCTCTCATTGCGTTCACACCGCGTACTCGCATGCATCACTCGCGCTCGTGTGAGTCTACGTCTCTCCCTCTTTAAATGAAGTGTGAAGAGTGTGGGAGGACTTGGACCGGACTGTCCGCTCACTTCTGAAATATATAATTTATACATTCCCTTTGCAGCTACCTTGCCAATTAATGAAAACGCCGCCTTGAAACACCTACCGAGAGCCAGAGACACATAAAAATAACTCCTTTTTCATGTTCAACTGGACAGCCAGAGGAATTTGGCAAACTTATCCATTTATCACGTTCAGTCCTCTCAGTCATATTGTCTTTATCTATAATTAGGTAGTAGTCTTGTAGAAGAAGAGTAACCTTCTTTCTCATCAGAGAGCCAGGGAAAAGGAGCGGACTAACTTCGAATGGCGGGTGATTTGGCTCTCCCCCTCCATCTGTTTTGTTTTCCTTCCGTTGCCCTCTTTTTGATGAGCTGGGTCTTCAGTCCCCCTTAAAAATCCCATTAGCTCTTAATGAAGTCGGGCTCCTAGCCTCTCGGCCTCACCTCATTTAGCACGATTGTCTGGCGGCCATTAGCATGGAGGCAATTACAGCCGCGCGACAAGAGTAATTGGAAATGCCGACAGGGACCCAGAGAAATGGGAGAAAATAAATAAATATATATATGTATAAAAAAAAAGATTCCAACTAATAAGCTTCCATTCAGATGGCAGGGAGGGAGCCGCATGTGTCTAGGTTAAATCAACATAATTACAATTAGGGGGCGGCGGGGTAAAGAGCCTGCGTGAGGGAGACATGGATATGGACGGATTGGAGGATGATGGTTAAGTGAAGGAGTGTGATGTAGGAAAACATGGGATCACACGGTGAAGACAATAATGAAGACCCTCAGTGTGAATCCAAAAGGAGAGGTCAGAAAGACGAAGGCAAAGTCAGATTCCCTACTCTGGTACCAGAATAGACCTCAAATTCAGTTTATTCCCTTATATAATCCCTCTAATCCAAGGCCAAATTGCAGAATCTGACACTCTCAGCTAGAGCGGGTGTGATATTTACCGAAGCGGTACGCTATAGGAGGTTCGCGGCGAGCGCGCTACCCATTGCGGGACTCAAAATGACGGCCTACATGACTGATCGGGCCGCAAGTTCAAATGAGGATGCCATAGCAACCACATCTAGCTCGCAGTTCCCAGAGTTAAAGGAGTGTTTATGACAAATATGCACTTCCAGATGTCTCGATTTAACTAAAAGCTGGCAGAAAGCACACGTAAGCCTGGCAGGGCCAAAATCACAACAGTGAAAAAACCTGCTACTCTAACTCAGGAGGGAAGGTAAATGAATTCATCTCCGTGAGCGAGGATAAATGAGGCCCTGCACACTTAACTGCCAGCTTTCCACAAGCTTTTGATTTGTAATTGCATGCTGCATTTGCAAGATGAATTCCTGTAATGAATTACAGCAGGTTACATTAGTTTGTTGTTACGACGATTCGGGAAGGCTGTGTCTTTGGTCCTGTGTTATTTTGGTTATTTGGCAGTTCCCATATCGGTACTTCAGGGTCATCGCTTTTGATTGACCATTGCACAGGGGGTAGAGTGGGTTATCTTCCAACCAGAAGGTTGGTAGTTTGATCCCAGATCCATTGGGCAAGACACTGAACTAAATTGTTCCGGAAAAAAGCTTTGTATTGTTGTGTGTGAATTTCAGAACTGTAATGTTATGACACCGAGTGGCCATTAAGACTACAATAACACCATCTCTATAGAAATACAGACCATACAATGTCAGTTCTGTATGCAGGTAAGCTATATTCACGTTTTCCAATGCTCGTTTCCATTCACTAGGACTTTCCACTAAGTGCTGAACCCTGCAGAGTCTTTCTTAAACAACCCCCTTGTTCAATTACAACCGAGTTCACGGAAGGATCACTCATATGCTAAATAGTTTTTTTGCTGAAATGGCTGGTCATGTACATTGAAATGAAATTAAATGGCCAGCATCAGGCAGTTCTGTGTAGATCAACACTCAGACGTCAATTAGAGTCTTTCTTTTGTGCATTTTAATGGGGCTATATGCTAAAACGAGCAGTAAATTAACTATTAATGTAGACACATGCAGATTAATATACACACGTTATGTTCAAGGTATGAGTGTGCCGGTGTTTGAAAACTGGGGCTGTTGTGTTACGTTCAGGAATCTGTCCCGTAAATAACACGTCGTGTCGAGTATGGTCACGTCCCAACAGTGCGGGTCTGTGGTCTACTATCAATCATAAATATTACTTACTGCCACACCACTGCATGTACCAAACGGACAACTTGAGAAGTCTGAGAAGCCGCATTGAAATAACAACAGGCTGTAGGCTTGATGCCAGATTGCCATGGCACCCTAAACTCCCACCCCGCCCCATCCCCCTTCACCTCGCCCCAATCAATCCCACCACTCACAACCACTCTTGCCCCCTTCCCTGCCTCCTAAGCTGAATGACAGGTGGCAGAAACCCGATCGGCGCAGGCCTTCATCAAGGAAGCATCTTGCAACCGGCACGCTGCCCACTCATCCACCCAAGGGCCACAGCGCAGGGGCTTTTCAGCCTGTGTGTGTATGAAAGGGGATGGGGGGAGCTGGGCTGCAGTGGTGGACACGGGGGCATAGGGAGGTGCGGATGTGGGGGGTGGGGGGGTTTAATGGACATTTTGGCTGAAGAACAGAGCTGTGAAGTTGGCAGCAGGTGTCCAGGGCTCAAACGGGGAAACGGGAGACCGGCTCCCACAATAGTCAGCACGAGAGTCCCAGAGGGTTGTCCACAATGCCGGGGGCAAGCGGCTACAGTCAACAGTGACCTCCGAGGCCTCGCCACTTAAAACGAAATGGCCCCCGCCATTCATTACTTCCCTTTTAGCATAGCAATGTGGCTAATGTAGGGGTTATTATTAGGAACATGTATGTGCCATGTGTGCATTTTGTTATTGAGGATCTGTCATGTACAGTATGACTTCACTCGGGGGGGATTTGGTTTGTCGCAGAAGACAAAGATTGAGAAGGGAATAGTCTTGTTTTAGTCTCGTCTCTTAAACCTCAGTAAAGGGCTCTGCAGCGCCTCGGCTTTATGTCACAGAGGCATCAAGATGAAGTCGACAACCACTTCCTGCCCTTACAGGCGAAATCAGATTTGAACACCTATTGGCGATCACAGGTGCAGCGGAGCAGCGTGGCACGAAATTGGAACTCTCGCAGAGCAACACTGGCCTGACCTTGTGCAATCCACACACACACAAAAAAAGTGTATTTGTCTAAAATGGGCCTACAAGCAATTGCTCCATGGGCTAGATGTAGGAGGGAAAGTGTGTGTGTGTGTGTGTGTGTGGGGGGGCATGGGGATCTCCAACCAGGAGGAGATTTAATTAGTGAAATCTCATTAAGTTTAACAAAATTAGGCGTAAAACAATCCTTGGTGGGGAACCGTGGTGGAGTTTTGTTTTGTTTCTCTTGGATGGGGAAGTGAGGGGCATGTTCAGGGGCTGAGAGGGGGACATGAAGACTGGGCTGTGCAATTAGTCCTGCCTGTGTGTAGGAAGAGACAAACGTCTTAGTGTAGCCAGACCTCCTCCAGGGTATAGACTAGACGTTGCTGGTTGTTGCTGCTATTTGGGCTCTAGCTCCTTCCCAACATGCACGCAGTGAGGCCATCTACGGGGTTCAACAAGAAAGACTCAACGGGACTTGGAAGCATGTTTTTATCAGCATGAATTTGGGCATTTATCCGAATATTTGTTGTTCTTTTTCCAACACTTTTAACAAGAGTTGAACGCAGCTTTTGGGGCACATTTAGGCGCGTAAAACATTATATAAGCACTAGGAGTCAATTATCAACAGGTGACTCGCCAGCGTCACTACTTCATGACTCAACAGAGTGAAGCGAACGTGAACAACAGTTAACTGGCTGAAGAAGTGGACAGCAGGATAATGGCGACAGCAGTGGAAATAAATGTAACTGTACATTTTTCCAAAGCTCCTGCAAGACAGTCAGTAGTACTTTGGGACCTGATTAGACTAAATATAAAGTGGACAAATCCTGGCTCAGGTTCCAGGCTTATTCTTATACAGAGAACCAAATGGACCTCTGGGGTACTGCAAAAGGTGGGCTAATGCAAACACCAGTGGGTTTTCGACAGTAGCTCCTCTGTTTTATGGAGAGCGATCATGACTCAAGCTCAGAAAGATACACCAGGAGGGGTTCATTAGGCCTTGGGATAAACAAAAAAAAAAAGGAAAAAGAAAGGTTCAACAACTTTTTCACTTCTTTGAATCAATATTCAATTAGTTGCAAACATATTGGACCAGGGGACTTTGAACCGTTGCTCTGAGACAACGTGGAGTAAAGCATTTACAACTTGATAGATTTGTAAGAACAACTTCGGTTTTTTTTGACCACCTCAAAAACTGCCAGATCAGCACGAATGTTCATTTCGAACAAGAAATGGTCAACAAATTGAGTTGGTGTCTACTTTTGAATATTTAGGATTTCTTAATTGATGACCACTCTTCATTTCATCAATAAAGCATTCATTCATTATATAATATGAGCACTGACCCAAGTTTACTTGTGCCACTTGGAATTGAAACTGTTCCGCTGATCCACCCGTCACTGCACGGACAAGCAGAGACACAACTTATAAGCGGAGGTGTTTCCAGGGACTCGGATGGAAAGTGATAGCCTATTATATCTGTCGTTTTGTGAAATATTAGCTTTACAGAAGCTACTCCGCTGGCTGAAAGTCTCGGCATGGTAGCTGATTTATTTAACATTACACTCACTGACTCAGCAGTCTCTCGTTTTGAAATTATTTAGAATCCATGAGGCAGCTTTTGGCAGCAAGCGAGAGGCGCGCACTACATCTCTGTGCCTCGGTGATTTCAAAGCAAAGCGCACCTCGCAGAGTGCTTTTTGTGGGGAGAACTCGTGTTCCAGTCATGGGCATCCAAAAAAAACATTAGGGGGGGCATTAATGGTCCATCACTGGCAATACAATACAGACAAAACATCACTGACAAAACCAGAGAAGCACTTGTTGATATCTGCTCTTGCCCCTCATTAAATAGGAACGGCTGTCATCTTTTATTTCAGCCTATTTATTTTTAGATCCAATTGCCAATGGTGTTTTTCTCATGACAAGAATAAATAATGTTTTGGGTTTTTTTTTTGTTGAGACTGACTAAACGAATCATCATGAGAATAAAAAACAGAGCGACAGGGGAAAAAACAAAAAGAAATTCAAATTCTCATCCGAGGTTTGAAAATAGAGAAAATGTGCTCAAGTGATTGAAATGATTGTTTGGCTTCGGCCGACTTGAGTGAACCGCAGCAGGGCGATCGTTAACCGCGTGCCATGGCGTGCCAACACATTTATAGCATGAATTACTTTTGATTGTGTGCTCTTAAATGAAATGAAAGCCCCGGCGCTGGCCCCCCCCTGAAGTAACACATTAGCGCTGCCAGCATACAGTATGGTGCTACTGACCGTCTTTCAAAGACTCAAATCCAAATTGTGTTCATGCTTACGGCATTTAAACTTGGGATGTGCGATATGGTTTTAACAGGAGGGAGAACTTACTGTTAGCTTGCCCACAGCACTGCAGCAGCCCCTCGGTGTTGTCGTCTACTCCGTTGCCCAGTATCCGCCTCTCCGCACCAAACCTGTTCATAGATATAGATGATCCACATTAGTGCAGTTCAATAAAGTCATCAATGTTGGTGAGAAAGGAAAACTGAATGGTGGCATGTGAAGAATAAGCAAATATGGTCATAAATAACACCACGTTTCAGCCTGAAGCTACGGCGCTGATAAGACATCCCATGTCCTCTCTACCCAACACCATCCCGAACTAGTAGTTGCTGTTAAGATGGACACTCTGGTTGTGTGTGAAAGGGCCTTGTTGTGTGATCGGAAACACTGTTGCTTTTGTTTTGTGGCATTGAGCACTTTTAGAATCTGTTCGAATGTACTTTTCACAGAACTTGTAACAACCGTACAGTATGATGACACTTTCATTTGACCTACATTTGGTCCTTTATCCTGCAACTAAATGCCCGCTAAACACACTTTCCCCAGTGTCACCTTATGTGTGAAAAACCTAGAGATTCAACTCGAAATCCTCTCAGCGGTGAGTCGACTGTCCGTCTGTTTGGTCTGAGCCACACAGCGTCGCGGCACACATGCAAAAGATTTAAGTTCAGTCAAGCATTCAGGGCCGGACACCTGATCTTTCACTTAAAGCTCCCGCAGAACAGTGGGAGTGTGGCTGGGCCTCACAGCGGGGCCGCGTATACCTCCAGCGATCTGCTAACACTGAGCCTCTGAAGGGATGGTATTTATCCAGAGCTGCACAGCTCAGCAGGGACTACTGTGTGTGTGTGTGTGGGTGTGTGGGTGTGTGTGGCAGGTAGCTACTACCAGAGGCCCTGTGAGGATGGGGGCGAGGGGGGTTAGAATGAAAGGAGACTTAGGGCTACATCCACACAACTACTTTTTCATCTTAAAATGTTTGGCACTTGCGACGGTTCCACGCTAAAAGTGGTTTAAAAGTTTGAAAATGCTGCTGACTTGTTCATGTTAACAAGCCATTTTCGTCTGGATAGACAAACAGCCGCAAAGGAGATGCAACAGCATCACTTGATTTTGATTTCACCTCCCGGTTGGAAGACAAATGAACCCTTTAAAACTTTAGCTTCTTCTTTTTTTTGCTTATTTTAACCATAAAAGAGCCAAAAAAAATGTCCTGTGAGCATTTTTCCAATAATAACTTTCAATATCTGGCAGTTATTTACAATTTACTGCATGTTAAAATAGTGTTTTAACAATTTAAAATTGTCTCAATTTTCAAAAACAGGCCAAAAAAATGGCGTTTTTGAACTCTCTCCTCTCTGGAGACAAAGACGCTGATTCGCCGGTTTCCAACAGCGCAACAGCGCTAGTGAAATTACCGTAATAACCACACGTGGGCTTTGACGTGCAACTTCTTCTGCTTTCAGAAACCGCGTAACTGCGGCGACGCAAATCGCGTTTGCGCAAACGCACCGTCTGCCGCCGTTTCCTATTTTCTGAAACTAAGGCGACCGTTGCTATGCAGAAAATCTGCTCTTCGTTTACACCAGCACACACGCCCAGTGTTATATACATTTTCAGGTGTATTATTATGGAAGCACACTACTTACAGATAACTGTGTTTTTCTTTTAAAATGTAAATATAGGGTTGTATCCATCTCCTTAAAAGGCAAAGTTACCATTTTATGCCACTATCTTGCAAAAATATGATGGCGATGATGCCAAATCGTGTGGAATGTACCAAAATAAACTGTTCTTTCATTAATATAATGATTAGTTATTATGTTTATTTATATTTATGTGCCATGACGCTTTCTTTCGATATAAAAAAAAAAAGAGGACGATCGTCTTATACAGCATTTCAATACATTTATTCATGAGCGCTACAGTGCAATAAATGTATATGACGCCACGGTGTCCTGGAGGAAAAATTTAAATGTATTTCACCATGTGTGTGTGTGTGTGTGTGTGCACTGGATCTTTCAATTCCCACACTGGTGATTGAATTCCGCCTTTCATAATTCAATGAAATGTTATTAATCCGGGGGATGTAATCTAGCCGTAGCATTAATATTTTAACAATAAAAAAAAAGAAAGAAAAAAAAGCCGGAGCTCATGAAACTCGTGTCTATTAATGATGTTGAGCTCAAGGCCCCGAGAATACGTCGTAGACGTGTTTAGGATGTAGTTTGAGTTCCTCTGCCAGACACCACCCCCCCCATTAGAAAACAGGGGATTTGGTTAAGAGCAATTCTTAGGTTTCTTTCATCCGCAAAGAAAACATTTTAGCCGCTCAGTAATCCTTCTCGAAGTCCTCCCTAAGCTCCAAGGGGCCTTCCTTCCTCGGCCATCCCCGCACCGCATCTGAGATTCTGGAGGTGCGGCACACACACACACACACACACACACACGCCGCCGCTCGCCATCCCTCCATGACCCCTATGGGACCCTACTGACCTTCCTGTTGACGTCAAGAGTAAATCAGAGCGGGAGCCCGGGCAGCGAGGGGGCTCCACCCAGGGGGCTGGAGGTCTAATCACCGTGTTCCTCGCAAAAGCCACAGAGGAAACATTAGCATTCCTCAATCTGCCCACCATCACTCACTCACACCGCACGTGCACACAGGTACACACACACACACACACACACACACAGAGAGAATTACTTTCATTTTCTTCTACTTCACACGCCTTTAGATGATGAAGACGTATGAAGCAGCAGTAGCAGACAAATATTGGACATTTTTTTGAGTTCACTGAGATTTCTATAACACTGTCAGGGCGGGGGGGGGGCGGGGGGAACGAAAACTCGTGTCACTCGTGTTTTAGCGTCTGTGCACTGGACCCTGGTACGTTTTTTTAAATTTGACTTTACTGATTATTTTTCAACGCTTTGCATGAGCTCCCCGTTTTGCGGACCACTTCACAAAGCGTACTTTAGATGTCAGAAAGCCTTTGAAGCTTTTATTTGGACTTTATTTGGTGATTTAATTTGTATTTATTAGAATTTTTATTCTTCAATTTTTGAACAATCTGAGAATTTCAAAGATCTTTGATCATTTCCTTTTACTTATAGATATACCTAACTTTTGTTGTCTGTAAATCCTTTAGTAATCTCTACTTTAAAAAAAAAAAAAAAAGACAATTATTAAGACTTAATATACAATGGCAGTTAAAGATCAGGTCTTTATTGTGAAACTGCTTCTGGAAACAAAGTTTCGGCAGCAAAACTTCTGCTTCTCCATCACTGTAAATTAAACATTTTGAGATGAGCAACTAATAATTGTCATTTTACACACTTTGCTGACAGAATGAGAACATTATTATTGAAACGTGCATTAGCTCAAACAGTGGGAGGGTGAGACCTTGCTCTTGGGTTACATTTCAGCTTTAATATGGCTGAAGGAATTGGACTCAGTTGTGCTTCTTGTGGAATGATTGTTTTATTGTTGCGCCGTGTACAACATTTGCTCATATCAATAATGGGATATGCTCCAATGCTCCAGGCCCCTCAGAGAGAATCTACTCTCATTTGGCTCATTTGATTCCGCTGCTCGCATTTGTGGCAAAGCAGGTTTGGAGGAGGCACAGATATGATTGAATATTCACAACTTCCCGCATAAAACTTTCACTCCGATCGTGTGCAGGCTCGGTGCGGCAGAGGGAAGAATCCAGATGGATGTCTTTAAGATTCCCAAATCCTTGTCTTTTTCGCTAGCTTTGGGGTCAAGGTGTGAAGGGAGGACCAAAAGACCCATTTCCCACAATCCCTCCGCAGCTATAGCCCCCCAGCTGTTCAAGAGCTTCCATAACAACAGCTGCGCAGAGGTTTAGTGGTTCACGTTGCTATGACAACAGTGGGATCAATTGGTATGCACAGACTCTCAGTGCTAATAGCAAAAGTGACATTATGCCATAATTTCATTTCAATAAAACACAGGCACCTTTTTTTTCTTTCCCTTTACCGCACTAAGATTCAGGAGGACATAAAAAAAAAAGGGAGGCAAATAATTAATTTTGCATGATAATGTGAGGAAAACTAGCAGGAATCTCCCACGCACGCCGACAACCTCGCACTTCGAATCCGTTCTTTTGCAAATGAAGATTAACTTTGTGCACGGAATTATTGTTTTCCGAGCTCATACAATGGAGGCTAAATGAGTCCTCATGCCCGGCAGCTGCATGTGCCACAGATCAGTGACCGGCAGGATGTGCAACAATTAGAAATATTCCTGTTCTCCTGACAAACAGGATATCAGGTCACTTGGCCACCTGAGCAGTGAGGAATCAGACACTACGGGGGGGGAGGGGGGGAGAGATTTACACTATTGTACAAGAAGCAACCTTGGCCGTACATGAGGGCTATGTTTACATATGCGGGGACAATAGGATCTCAATACAAGGAGAGGTTACGGCCAAAGGAAAGGCTAACGTAAACTCAGTGTGGCGCGTTCGCCTCTTTTCTCCCATGCATTCAACAGTTAGTAAGAAGAAAAAACAAAAAAAAAAAAAACACACTCCCGCTTCCCGCATAGCTCTTAATCCCAGCCAGCCCAACTTCAACCGTTTGAGGCTAATTCCCGGGAATTATGAGGAGCTCACAGCGACAATGGCAGGTACATTCCCACGGGTGTAACCGGAGCAGGTGTGGCGTCACCGTGGGGTTTTTTCGCCCGACGTTTAATGAGCATGCAGCTGACACAGGCAGCTGCGTCAGACAAAACACAGTACACACACACACACAGTTTACACACATCAACCTGAGCACTTTTGTCCAGCTGTTACACACACACACACACACACACACACACACACAACTACATTTACAAACTTAAAGCATGACACACGGTTCTCTGACTCTGTGTCCGCGCCACTAATCGACTCCCAACTGAAAGCTGACATTGATCATTCCTCCTTGTCTGACAGAATATGATAGCCCCCAGTGGATGATTGTGGGGGAAACAGGAACAGGAATTAACTGCTAAAAATACCACTGCGTGATGAGTCAGGATGGATTGAGCAAACAAAAAGAGACCCGTCTAATTTCCTCCAGACTTTTGGAGGAGAAGTTTAAAAAAACCTTAGCGCCACCAGTGGATTCTTGTCTTTAGTGAATCAAGCAGTGCCGGGAAGAGAAGAAGAGAGGGGGGTGGGGGGGGAGGATGTGCAGACGAGTGGGATAAAAAGAGATTATCCAATTGGAGGTTAATGATGTGAAAAAGAATCACAGGTTTAAAGAGAATAAAGGTGCAGGGACATTAAAGTGCTCTGTGATGTTGTTCAATGGCACCGAGATCCAGCGTAGTGTTCTCCTGCTAACACCCTGGATCAACCTTTTCAACAGAGGATCAAAAAAATCAAACACTAATGCAACAATTTCTTTTCCACTATGCAATACAGGGAGAACAGTATATTTCAAACTGACACCACAGATGCATTAACAATGAATTTTCGAACATTCAAACTCGTCACCAGGTTCTAAAAAAAGGGGGAGTGGTGTAACATTCAGCACTGTGAGATTGGCTTTGTGTGTGAGGACGACTGCAGCCATTTCAGAGCGAGGTGCCAACTGTGTGTCAAGAGGTGAGAGGGCAGCCGAGGATCGACAAACCACTGCAAGTTTTGGCGACGGTGTGCTGCTAGACGTTCGGAGTCGATGGCGTTTTTCAGTCTGAACAACACAGTTGACAACACACGCTACAGAACTAACTTCCTGTTTCTTATCCAACCTGACCATAGACCATCTATTAAAAAAAACGTCTTCCTTAATGGGTTCCTTAGGAAGCCATCCAGCAAATGGGAATAAATTAAACAGCCACTAGGGGGCAAAAATAACACTCAATTTTGTAAATTATGTTCACATTCCGAGGAAAATAGATGATAAATGATGGCACATACGAGTGTGACGAATCAGAAATAGTGAAGGCCTCAGGATGGGAGTTCAGATTCTTATGTGACGTCCTGACCAGTCTGTCATCAACATGAACATACACATACTGTAGCTATGAAGTAAACAGGCCAGCCTGTGTGTGACAGAACCTGGCCCAAAATCTCAAAATAAGCTATTTGTCCTGCTCCTGGGGGGGGGGGGGGTCATCCATACACAGCTGCCTGGCAACACGGAGACAGAGAATGAAAGTGTCATGCATCACGTTCCTTATGAGTCATGAGGAAAACGCCATAAAAGTGTCAGCGCTGAGCACGAATACATCAGTCAGTCAGTCAGTCAGTGTACAGAGAAACACCTGATATCTCAGCTTCAGCTGGCAGCTGAGCAGACGTGCTGCATTATGGGACTTGATGTGCCATGACGTGGCGAGATGAAAACCGTCGTTATATAAATAACAGATTAGAGTGTGCAGATATCACTTAGACGCGGGAGGGGACAGTGACAGCTGAGTGTTACGCGCAAAGGACGGAGAGGGACGGAGTCTTTCGTCCCTCTCCGTGTGTTTGGGCAATTAAAACTGGGTCGGAGCCAATCCCAACTGAACCTAGGGCCAAAAGCGGGGTACAACCTCGTCAGGTCGCCAGTGTGTCGCAGTCTGACTGTTTTTCTGGATTCATGGATTAGTTGTTTGTTCCAGAAAATGTTTCAACTGTGTTTCCCAAAATTACAATCACAAATGCATTCAGTTTGGATGATCTCTGTGTTCTGTGGAGCAAAGACGCCAGAACATGTTCACATTTGAGCAGCTGAAGAATCCATTTTCCGTTTGTTATAGTCACTCAAATATCGAAAATAGTTTAACGATTCATTTAGGAATGGGTCAATAATTGATTCATGGTTGCAGTTCCTGTTAAACACATAATCACAATGTTGTGAAAACAAAAAAATGGATCCCATTTTAAAACACTGAACACTGAAATCGGCATTTACTGCTTACAATAAACTAATATTTCTACTTTATGTCAAAATTAATCTTCTTATTCTTGTGTTTTAATACAGTTAGCATTACTGCCTTTGTCTTCCATAGGGAATTAGTAAAGAATAGCCCCTCTACTACTATTAGTATTATTATTTCGTTGAGAGAATTCACCCCAAAAAGCAACAACATTATACTTTTTGTGCAAACACAAAGAAGATCTTCAGTTGAAGACAATCTTTGCGACATGAATCCGAGCGGCCGCACAAGTCCTTCATATACGCAAGTAGTTTGGCTTTTTGTTTTTTCTCTCCCGTGAATTTACAGTAAACACTCTCTTATTGTCTGGACAAGAAACAAGCACAATGGACTTGGCAGAGAGAGCCGAGGCAGAACAGACAGTGAGGAATTCCCCATCAGTGTCTGAAGCGAGCTAACCTTTTTTTTCTTCTTTTTTTTTTTTCCTTCTTTCCGACTCTGGCCTCCTGGTGAGAGCCCAGAGGAAGAGCGTTAACTCTTTCACCGACGACGTGCCGCTTCAGCTGTTCGCTGACGTTCCCGGTGTCTGCCGTCCCCCTCACAGTAACGCGCTGTTTTCCCCGTGGACTGAGCCCGCAGAATTTACTGACGCTCACGTATTCTCTCTGAAGTCTCAGCTGTGCCTTTTCACACGTTAGAAATGCACCACTTATTTCACGGGCCCCCTCAGCTCTATTGCCCGCGCAGTTAAATACAAAGTGCTTTTCCAAGGCAGAGAGCGGCGTCTTTAAATTTAAAGGTGCTCTGCCATCTGTATTAAATGTCTGGCGCTTTACATACTGACCGCAGGGGGAGGAAGGACAGCAGTGCGTCAGAAAACACACAGAAAACCGAAGAGTGTGGCGTATTCTGGATCATCTTCTCAGCCGTGTGAATATGTCTGCGTTGAAGATGGCGGTTGCAAACTGTCCCTCACCTCTTACCATATACCTTTTATTTTCTGAGAGAGATTTTTGGGAGATATTTGTCATGTTTCTGTCTTTTCTGTCTTTGGCCTTTGACCTCGTAGGAGATGTGTATTTTACCCATATTTATTGTACCACTTGTGTTGTTTTCATATATTTCATTGTTGTACCGTTTGTTTAATTGTATGTTTTTAGATCTTTTTGGTCTTATGTTTCTGACGTACAGCACTTTGTTTCAGCTGGTGTGTTTTTTTGAAAGTGCTTTATGAATAAAGTTGGATTGGAATCGGATCTCCAACCCAGTTGCCAGGATCATATATTACCATTCAGCAACCAAAATGACATATTTACATGTTCAAACACGTGCATATCAATGTGCTAAGTGTTTTAAACCACTCGAGATATTTTAGTGGAAATGAGGAAATAAGAGAGACCATAACTACTGTATTTCCTGGTTATGACGATGGTTAGGGCAAGGAAAAGATCTAGTTTGGTCTCTAACTGGTCCTCAACTGCGGCCTGCTGGTTGGACATTGTCTCCTTGACAACGCCAACCCCGATGTAGAACAAACCGGTTTAAAATGTAATTTATTCCTGCCGCTATCAGTCTTCTAAATTGCTCTTAAATGTGATTCTGTGTTTATTTTATTGTTGTGTTGTGGTAACTCAGTGATGTTTATGTGTGAACCAAATTGCCACTTGGGGATAATAAAGATACCTGGAACCCGGATCCTTGAACCCCTTCAACTCCATTTGATAATTATTATTTTTTTGGGACAAAGGATAGGAATATTTTTGGGGAGATTTAAAAATAGAAAAAACGTGTTTTCCCAACACATGATGACCACTGATGTTAAATCCTTTGTATAAACTTTGTTATGCGGTAACTGCAACCGATATATGATTTAAGAAGTAAGTAACTGATCTCGGTTAGTAGTTTTGCTTTTTTTTTTTCCTCCTTCTTAATGTTTCGGGTGTTCATTACTCGCGTGACACACACAACATCACTGTGGGACGCGTCATGCTCTTTAAAGCTTTGAGTCAGTTTCATTTTCCTCTGGCACACAAAGTGAAGTGTAATCTCCGCAGGCAGCTGTTCACATCACACAGATCTCCAGCTGTTGTGAACTTATTAACGCTATGTAAAATGGCTGATCAAGGCCTTCATTCGAGGGTTTTACTGTGGGGGGGGGGGAATTTCCTCAGTGCCGATAATTACTCTTTCCAAACATACCCTAAGTTTCTTTCTCGCGTTCTGCTCGCGTCGCCGATTTGACAAACTTGGATTTCCAGTAAACGCGTGTTGATGTTACTCCGCCTGGAGGACAGTTGGAATGTTCATTAACGCTGTTTACATCTTGTTTTTTTGAAAAGGCGCAGTATGCAACATTCAGCCCTAAAAGAATACATTTGTAAATAAATACACTAGTGTAATACTTCCCAGACAGGGTCAGGACCCCAGACATAGGTTTCAGGGTAGGAATTTTTACTGAATGGGACAGTTCAGGTTTATACAGATCATATGAATACTACCTGTTTGAAGTGAGAGAGACCGGAGCAGGATTTACCATGGTTTTGATGTGAATGGGGACAGCTGAGAAAACATGTTGTGACTCTGTGAAAGCAGCCCCAACTAAGAAAATATACATATATTTTAACTGCATGCTATATTTAGCTTAAAAAGCTTGAAAAGGCCAAAATTCCACACTTTTTTAGACCCACTCGTATAGGGACGGGACCTCATTCCCAGAATGTAAACAGTGTCTGCCATCTTTGCTAACAGTTACGCTAACAGGACCAAGTGTCACTGGTGGGCACGTAACAAAGAAAAGAATGAAGATAGTTCTGAATGTAAACAGTGGCCGCCATCTTTGCTAACAGTTACGCTAACAGGACCAAGTGTCACTGTTGGGCAGGTAACAAAGAAAAGAATGAAGATATTTCTAATGTAAACAGTGTGTGTCATCTTTGCTAACAGTTACGCTAACAGGACCAAGTGTCACTGGTGGGCACGTAACAAAGAAAAGAATGAAGATATTTCTGAATGTAAACAGTGTCCGCCATCTTCGCTAACAGTTACGCTAACAGGACCAAGTGTCACTGGTGGGCACGTAACAAAGAAAAGAATAAAGATATTTCTAATGTAAACAGTGTCCGCCATCTTTGCTAACAGTTACACTAACAGGACCAAGTGTCACTGTTGGGCAGGTAACAAAGAAAAGAATGAAGATATTTCTATATGTAAACAGTGTGTGTCATCTTTGCTAACAGTTACGCTAACAGGATTATGTGTCACTGGTGGGGACATAACAAAGAAAAGAATGAAGATATTTCTCAACGCAGGGTAAACTGAGGTTGGGAAGCTCAATTTTTCAAACATACTATCCCTATTCTAGTAATACATTACATTACATGTCATTTAGCAGAGGCTTTTATCCAAAGTGACTTACAATCAGCCAGGGGTGGAGTCGAACTTGCGACCACGATGTCTTTCACACACAGGGTACCGGTCTTAACCACTGAGCCACTCCACCCCTGGTACAAAGCTAAAGGCTAATCGGAGAAGTATTCCTTTAACTCTGTCTACTGGACGTAACACACACTGTCAATCCCCCTCCAAACTACCCCTTTAAGATTTATAAGTAAGTTTTGAATAAGATGTATTAAAAAGGAAGTTTAAATTTAACTTATTCATTATGACATCAGATATGTCATGTTGTAGGTCTCTGGATAATCTCTGTAGATATAAGTAATAAGAAGTATGTGTGTTTTGTGAGGTCTATTTGTATTTTTCTAAGTATATACAGTAAATGTGTTATTTATTAATTATTTTTCTGTCTCGCTAAAACGACTAAATAAATAGTGCTAACACGGACCGTGCTATCGCCATGCAATCTTTCCAGTGTCAGCACGGAGCACTTGACCAAAACCACAAAACCACTTAGGACACAAGGATGATTTCACTTAGAGGATATAGTCTGACCAAGCAGACTGCCCTCCTTCAAAAAGCTCAACAAACAAATCTGACCCGCGATCAGCACTATCACATTTCACACTCCCATTTGCACCACAATGACTCTGTAGCAATGCCAGAGCAGTGCCAGCAGGGAGATGGGCACACACATACCACCAGGGCTATGGAGACCTTGACCGGAGGAGAGCGGCGGAGGGGAGGGGAGTGGAGCGGTGGGATGGAAATCTTTCTCCACTCTCTCAGCGAGAGACAGGAGACATGACACTGCACCGCCTCCGAGCTGCCGCATTTATCCGCATGCACGGCGGCCCGGCAGCTGTTTGGATCTCGCTTTTAGCACAGAACCATCATCACTCTGCGCAGATAAACCTTTATGAAGTTACACAGGGAGTGGGAGGTGTTTTTTGTGGGCGCGTGACTGCATGTGGCATTTGCTTACTCTTTTAAACAATATCTCTATAGTCTCTGATCATTTAATTCTCCTCTAAACTTTGCTTTTAATTCCCCCGAGATGCTTTGTCAGACATTTGCACGCAAATATAAATTTTTTTTGAACATTTTTTTTGTTTTGGGTTTTTTTTTTTTATTTAGAAATAGCGTGGGTAACGTGAATGACTAATGTATCTATCGAGACTCGGTGGGAATGATTTGCCCTTACATTTTCATGCTGTGTTTGCGAAACACAAATATGTAAATGGCATATTTGCTTTGAACGGTGCAACCTTTCAATCAACACACAACCAATCCATTTAATTACAGATAGATAGATAGATAGATAGATAGATAGTCTACATTACTGCTAATTTGAACATCATGTTGAAGATTCACATTTCCTCTATTTATACACTGCCTGTAACTTCTCACTGGTGTTCAATAAAGTCCTTTTAATGAGGTTGTAAAAATTTAAGCCGCCGCATTTCGAAAAATCCTTATGCCGTTATAGAGAGTTCACACTCACCGTCAGCGAAGGCATTGCAAACCGATCTGGGTCCTGATTGGCTGCCCTATTTAAACTAGGCAACTGAGAGGTTTCCAAGCAGGGCAGCGTTAAACTGGAAATGCATCCAACGGCACGTTCGCCTCATGTGAATTGGAAGAGCAGCAGCTCTCAGCTCCATGTGTACTTTAACTCATCCTCCGACAGAGCCGCTTGTTACAGCGATTCAAAACAAAAAAAACGATGACATACAAGACCTTTTTTTTAAGACTTTGAAATCGGAGACGAGTGCCAAGTACAACAGTTGTTAAATCTCAGAGTGCCAGAAATTCCTTCTAAGTAAATTAATTGACTCACATCGCAAATTTTAATATCCCCTTTCACAACGTGCAAATTGGTTTGTTGTTTTATTGCCGTGCTAAAATCGGGGGCCGCTTGTGCATCGCACAAGATTGCACACATTTCTGTTCTGTAAAAAAAAAATCTGTGAATCCTGTCACATTTATATGATAAAATAATACTTAATTGTAAGTTTTATTAGAAAAAGTGATCCACACATTGATCACTATTTCTCATGCATGACTATAAAACTTTGAGTACAACTATGATATATTGATATATGCACCTAATGTGGGGGTTGACAATGATACACTTACAATAATTATCACATTTTAACTAGCTTTAATAGCATGATTATTCACTATATTAATATAATGCATCGCAAACCCACGTACGTAGAATCTCTGCTAATGTTTTACATTTGATGTGTGAAAAATGTATGTTTCACTAAGGTTTCACTAAGGTACAAAAAAAGAATAATTAAGTGACATTTATTGTAGAGCTGAAATAAATACTCGATTATTAATCGATGACCAAATTAATGGTCAACTATTTTGATGACTGTTTAATCGTTTTGAAGATTTTTTTTAATGATTAAAACCAGAATTCTGATTGTTTTAGCTTCTAAAATGTGAGTATTTTCTTTATTTCTTTGCTCCACATAACAAAGAAATCATTAAAACTGAAACACTGCTCAACATTTTTTCACATATTTTTAAGACATTTTATGGATCAAGCGATAACTCGATTATTCGCGGAAAAATAATCGACAAATTAATCAATTATGAAAATAACCGCTAGTTGCAGCTCTAATTTATTGACAGCTATAAGACACTCCGACAGATTTTATCGTGATAATCTTTTTAAAAGCCCTAATGTGTCCAAGAGTTCCACAGAAAACTTCGAGTGGACGCTTTTATCCACAGTAGCAGACAAAAAAACCTGCTGAACTAAATGCAACATCTGTGGTTTGGATTGGAGGACACACAGCTGCCAAAGTCAGGTAACGTACAGGTCCGTCTTTTTTTGATGCGTCTCCTGCATGCAACCCAATGTCTGCTCTTTGCTCGTAAATCATAAAGTGACGTATAAATTACAAGGTACATTTCACTACAGAAGGAAAACAGACATTGTGGAAGTGAATATACATGTAAACACACGTTTAATACAGTCAACGACTAGTATTATTTGTTGGCTGATATTAAAAGCTGCATCTCCCACTTTTCAGGAATGACTTTCTTGAACAATGCCGTCTTTGAGAGCGAGAGAGAGAGAGAAAAAGCACTTATCGTGGCACATATCCCAACATGCTAATTACCCCACACACAGTTTGAGTTCATTTATTATGCATGAAATAATCTAATATGATGACTGTGATAATTATGCGCACAAAGATAAGATAAAAGAGTAGTAACCAATTAAGGCGCAGGAGTTGGGAAAAGTAATTATTCTTTGTAGTGGAAAGAAGTCTTGGTTTGAAAAAGAGGGTTTTTTTCTCTCCCCCTTCTCCCCCCCCACCCAGCTCACAGTGGCGCAATTACCATGTGGAATCATGCCTGCACTGCTTGATAATGTTTCAGCTATATTTTCTTGATTAAGCGTACAGTGACGCCGACACTGCACAGGCCTTTATCACTTTAAGCATTTCACTGAGTGATTAATTGGGAAAGAAAAATAAATCAATAACGGTACACAACCTGCTTGGAAACCGCTTATGAAACAGCTGCTCGCCGCATAAGCTCACTTACAGCAGCAATATGTCTGTTATGATAATTGTTGCGTGCCCACTCCCCGAGCCTCCTCGCACACTCCACAAATCTGACATGTTTACATTACGACTTGAAAGGCAACACGACTCAATGCCTCGGGTCTTGTCGGCGGCAGCAAATCAGAGAGGACACTAAAGTGAAGAAGTGGTGCTTGTAAATTAGAAGCGTGTTGCAGAGTCATTAAATATTACCACTTCTAAAATCAGAGCCCGGTGTGTGGTTAGCCCGCACTACTGTACAAACATACTTAACACAGCGCTGCTTTCTCTCACAAATTACACGCCTGCCACTGCAAATTGCTCAAAAAACAGAAACTCCACAGTGACTTGGATTTTTCTGTGACTGTTTGGTTATGTCGGGGGTTGTTGTTGTAAATCAAACTTTTGTGTGATGGGGGTGTGGTGACATGAAAAGCCGACTTGAAGCAGGGCAAAATGTACTTTAATGTGCAATTTCCTCACAAGGGTGGACAGGAAGGTTCCATGGCTGCTTTTGGAAACTTAAAAAAAGAGAATGTGCAAATAAAACAATGAATAAACAGGAACTGTGTGTGTATGTATATATATATATATATATATATATATATATATGTGTATATATATATATATATATATATATATATATATATATATACATACATACATATATGTACATATGTATATATATATATATACACACACACATATAAAAACTACACAGATAAGGATTGGTTTGTGGTCATTTGTGAACAAAGTTGGAAGCTGCTCTCGTTATGAAAGTGACACTAATCACGAGCGAATGTAATTGTCAGTTTGTTGCACATGTGGGTTTCCTGTCACCAAAGAAAGAACCCCTGAACTGCAGTTTAACAGGATTTCCATTGTTATATGTGGTTTACACGTGATATCCAGGGGATTTTCAAGCGACCTGGAGTCCCTGTAAACCACAAAACCACAAATCAGAAGTGATATTTAGCATTAGTTTAGACTTTAGAATTTAAATTGTACTCTGGGGGTGGGTGAAAAAAGATTTGGTGATATACTGTGTCGTCCTCCTTCCTCGAGGGCAAATATCAATATTTTAATGAACAAATGTAAGCGCTCTAAGTACGAAGTGTCTCCTCGCAGCCGCCCTGCTCAAAGGAATGAGGGAAAGTTGGGCAGAAGTTACCTGGCTGAATAAGAGGGAGTTAACAGCGATGATAATGGTGGAGAAAGCTATGTTAAGAGATGTCTATCGATGTGGTGAATAAACAAGAGAAATCCTGCACTTTTAACTTTTCACAGACGTCTTGTTTTCTTCACGTAGACAGATATCGCGGCGCATCTCCATAGGATTGTCTTGCGATACCGCTGTGTCGCGATATTATTGGTATCGTGGACCACGTACCGTGTCGCTAATCGTGAGGTACTTGTACTCGCACATACCCACTGGAGGCGTCATATGTTGCTATACTGCAATCTGCATGTAGCAGAAGTTGAGAATTGGCAGACGCGACGTGGACAAAGCAGACTCCACGTCGTCATCACTTGAGCAACATTAGCAGAGTCTTAGTACAAAGTCAGCCATGACAGACGCTACTTTGCTAACTTCTGATAGCCGCCCCCCCCACCACCCAGCATCCGGCCCGCCTACTGTCAAGATGCTGTTAGCATTGAATTGACAATCAGCCATTGTTTCTGCTGCTGCACATTAAACTAATGTATTCAGTGTAACACAATGTCATTCATCACAATCGAATTATTTCCCTCCTCCTCATACCTTCACTTTATCTTTTGACTTACAAATGCATTAAATGTGCTTCACGGTTCCAACTTTACTGTTGCGTTTGGCAGCAAGAAAGTGCCTCTATTGTGGGACCACGGTGTTTTTTCACTGTGGGCTAATGTAATCAGCTGTTCGTGGGGTCCTCGGGCATTTGCCTGCGTTGCTTCTGCTTTTGTCGGAGTTTTTTTTTTTTTGTCGATTAGTCATGGAGGCGAGAATCGTGCTAGTTTTGTTTCAATGAAGCGTGACATGTTTGATCTAACTGACCTTCCTTTGCCTTACACATGCCTGCAATGTGACTCTTGCACGCGTCAGCAACATTAAGATGACTATTCTTTTGTGCGGCCCAGATCATAAACAAGTGCCACATTTGTACATTTTCTAAAAAGGAGGGTCATCGTACTGACATCTAACTAAAACCACATTTTTAAGTGACTCAGGAGTACACACGTTAGCGTCGGTATTTGGAATCAGGAAACCTCTGTCTCCCATTACCCAGTCCCAGCCTCCTCTGGACTGTTGTAGTTGACTCATGATGATTACTTACAGACTCTACGCTCCCGGGCAAAACAAGCGACTTTGAGACCAGTGAACAACTCACTGTACCGATTCATTTCTAAACAGGACTGCTCAGGTTTGTCAAATTCACACCGAACAGCTGCGCGGTAGTAAACGCGTTTTCGATGAAGATGTTGATCCGGGCAGTGTTTTCAAAAAACAGAAAGAGACAAGAGCGCGAGGGTTCAAAAAGGAGGCTTTACAAGACAAATCGCCGTGCTCTGCTCTGCGTGTGCTCTGCATGTGCTCTGCAGCTTTAAAAGTGAGGTTCACGTCGGAAGGCACTCACGTTTCCTTATGCGCTCTCAGGAAAAGTCATAATGTTCTGGATGTAATGAAGTGGAGAGAGGAGAAAGCAAGGACGGGCGAACGCAGCCAAAACAGCCGGTGCACACACCACGTGGCTCGTCCGGACAGCCGACGTTCAGAAATAATCACTCCACGGGTGTGATTCTGCACAAATGGCTTTTTCATAGACGTGTTAGTTTGGATATTAAGCGGTGTCCTTTACATCCAAAAACCAAGGGGAAAAAAAAAAGAAAAGAAAAGAAAAGAAAAGAAAAGGAAGTGCATTTACCACGCTAATGAACTTCCCCCTGTAAAACTGTGTAGACCATTACGGTAATTCACTACAGCCGCGACAAAAACAAAGGCTGCTTTAACAGGAGGTTTGCTTTCAATTTACACAACAGCACAGATGAACAGGTTAAAAAAAAGGGGCGTACCGTGCGCTCCCAATAATATAAGTGTCAATAAAACCAGTTATAGACTTGTACTTTGCTTAAGAGGTGACAAATATACCGTGTGCAAGTATTTATACGCGGTAACGACACAGGAACTCCGTATAAATGACAGATGGCGTCAGGCGTAAGTCATTCGATTTCCCTTCCTGACTCGTGCGTGTGTGCGGTTACGTTTAAGCATCAAAAGAAATCAGAAACGAGCTCAACATGAGCACCAGCATCTTTCTCTTCTGTTTGGTCATACTACAACAACATGACGTGTCGTCAGCGGACTTAATTCAACACTGAAACACAATGATCACAATCATTTCACATACTTTTAATGTAACATAACATGGGGAATTAGCAGCTTTTTATGTCAAACGCGACCTGCCAACAGTTGTATTACAGTATCAGGGCATTTTAGAATCATCTGGGCACTGTTATGAATCCAGCGCCGAGACATCCAAGAAGCTATAAGACTTAATGAAATATTATAGTGGAATAAAACAGTGTGGTCCTCCTTGAATATTTTAAGAGCAACAAGTCCTGTGAAACACCATAAAAGATGAAGCCCTTCCCGCGGAAAAAAAAAATGAAATGCACTTTGACTGAAGCCTGTGCTGTCATAAAATCATGGCACTTTTATGGCAGGGGACAGGACTACATAAAGGAAGTCATTTGCAGCTAATAAGAGCGATCACTAAAAAGCATTAGGGCAAATTATTCTGTCCTTGCCACGGTGTAGTGCTTTCACTAAAGGCTGTTGATAAGCTGCTGTTTCAACCGAGAACTTATTCACGACAAGTGTCTCATCGCCTGCCTGCGAAGACCACTCGGAGATTAACAGTGAGGGTATACAAATGGATTTGAAGAGAGAGACACTTTTTTTGGGGGGGGTCTAATGTCAAAATAAAAGAGCAGCTCCGGGATGAGTGAAAATATTGTCCTTCAGATCAATGGTGTCCTGCGGTGCAATAGGCTGAAACATTCAGATGAGACGTGAGTGGCAGAACACTTAAATAATATCTTTGGAGAGGATTTTGAATAATGGAGCCGCGCTCCGGTAAATAGCCTTTGGAGGTCACAACTTTCAGCGCCGTTGCATTTCTGCACTCTGAAGTGCTGGCGACTTCAATACCACAACCAATAATCAAAGAGGGTTTGAAAAAGGCTTCACAGAGGATAATTTGTCATCTCTGCTGCACACTTTCCGTGTGTCACCTTGTCTCACCAAACCTGTCGGCAGCTCCTCTCTTTGTTAATACTTTCCATGCTCGTAAGCCCCGCCCCCAATATTTAAGAGGGTTTTATTGCCGTTTTTTTTTTTTTTTTTTCGTGCAGGCTCTAACAGAGACCAAGTAGAGTCAGAGACCTACATCAATTTTACTAGAGCAATAAAGCAACGATGACAGAGTAGGGCAAATGCCCCGCCCCTTCTCCCCAGGAGCCAATCATCTACTTTGTAGAACAATACAAGCTCCCGCAGCTGACGTCACGCAAGAGTCGCAATCAAAACAGCGCCATGTTGGCAGGAAGCCTCGTGGCACAGAGACCTGGCCCACAGACGCTGTAAAATACAGACAAACCAATGGCATAAATTTGACTGGAACAATCCATAACGCCAATGATGACAGAGTAGGGCAAATGCCCCGCCCCCTTCTCCCCAGAAGCCAATCGTCTACTTATAGTAGTAGAACCACACAGCTCTGGTGGCTGACGTCACACAACCTGTGGAGCAAGAGTCGGAATCAAAAGAGGACTAGTGGGTAAAAGTTAGTGCCATCTAATGGTGAAACTCTTACAGAGAACTATGGGGGGGAGGGGGTCTCTCAATCCTCTCCCCTCTTCCACTCTCTCTATCATTTCCTCCTCCTTCCTCGTCGGTTTACGTGAGCGGAGCCATTGTTCTTCATTTGCTTAAGTGCAAATGAAAGGTTTACTCTGAAGCTACAAAAAAACGAAATTATTTGGATTTCAAAGCAATTAAAGACATATTTATGAGTCATTTCCTGCCATAAAAGCCCAACTAAATATTACACACAGGGTGTGTTTTGAGTGATGACTCTGTTTATTTCTTTTTATGTCACAGCAACTTTTCTCTAGGTTTCATTCATTTTGACGTTGTTATTATTAGTAATTAGTTTTCAATATGTATATGAAATTTGCTTTAATTAGTATTTATACTAGGTTGAAACCTAGTTGAAAATAGCTTGTGTTGACGTGCACTCGGCTGTGAAGTTGCAACTTTTGTCCTAAGTTGTCTGAGTCATGGTGGAGAGACAACAGCTTTCCTGCTGGCAGCAGCACTGCAGTGGGGAAAACAGCTGCTCCTCCACCTGCAGTACAGAAAAGACTTGACGTTTAAGTTGAAGACAATTCAACCAGTTGTACAACAGCAGTTTTGCTGAAAGCAACCTGCAGTTGACAAACATAAATTAGTATTTGGAACGATTTACGGTCAACAGATAGTAGATGTATACCACTGTGAGAGATAATGGTGCATTTATTCCTTTTTCAAAAGGAAGCACACATAGGCAGCGACACAGTGCTCGGGTTGGGATTTTCTGTGCTACGATCCGCCGCTGAATCCAAATCAACCATCATGTTGAACCTCGTCCAGCTCAGCTGTTACCAGGACTCTCAAATATAATAAGTTCAGGATTTACTGGCGGGCTTCACATGTCTCTGTGTGAAGCTCCACTCATTTATTAGGATTATCTACATTCTACCAGAGATAAGAAGCAAAGGCACAATGAGGTTTGGGAGTCTTGTTAAAGGTCTCTAAATACAGAATATATAATAAGTAGTTGCTAATTTGATTTGGTGCTTGATCCTCAAATAACAAGCGCTGGCGTCTATAAATAACACGTTTTAATTGCTTTTAGTGCAGAAAATAATGAAATCAAAAGCAATTTATACCAACAGTATGAACACTAGAGACAAAAGAGGATGGGAGAAGACTACAAGAAAAAAAAAATGATGTTTTGCTTTACTGTAAACAATGGGAAATGCTGCATTTGTACATTCTGTAAAGAAAAAAAAGGGGTTTGAATGTTACTATGGCACTTTTGTGGGTCCTTTTACGGACATTCCAGTGTGTTTTTGGCCTGCAACATTATGAAAAGGATGTTGTGATATTATAGGAACCACAGCCAGGCAACCCTGTGTCATAAAAAGTAAGTTCCCACACAATTAAGCTGCAAATCTTGCTGTACTGATACACACATCTGTAGATTATCTGAACATTACAACACTTTCTGTGTCAGAAAAATACCATACGGGGTGAAATATTACAAGCCTCGTCTGCGTAATGTGGACTTTTAGAGCAGGTTGTGAGCCTGTGTGCTCTTCTGTTTTTTTGGTTTGTTTGTCCACTTGTGATTCATTGGGGGTAAAATTAGAGGCAGTTTATTTATGTATGCTTTATGTTTATTTGGCTTTAACTGAGCTCGTTTGTGTGCTTTTTTTTTTTTTTTTTTGCCCGACAGATACATGTCGTATTTTAGATTTTTTCCGTTTCGCGGGTCACCGTTTCCTTTGTTGTAATAAATACATAAATAAATAAATAAGAGCGAGGATTAAAACACGACTCAGAGATATGGCCTCGCAAATAACAATACGATCCCGACCACTGGGCTGACGGCTTTCTTAGACGTTGTCTATAAGACGCATTTTCAGCCACAGCAAACACGGGTATGTGCGTGTGTGCATCCTGCTGGCGAAACAACAGAGCCATATTTGACTCCTCCATTCTATGCAGCGACTTCGACTGGGTTTATGGAATGTGTCCCTGCTGGGTTTTCATTTCCTCTGACTGGAGGAAGAAAAAAAAGAAAAGAAGAGGAAAGCAATCAGAGCACTGATGCTAAAATCATTACCTAATGACTAAAGCCTTTGTATGACTTCCTCCATGCTGCGACATTCATTGTTCAAACGCTCGTCTCGTATAATTGTGTGGAGAGGAGCGTTTTCTGAAAAGTTTTGTTGGAGGACCGTCTTCGCAGGGCAGGTCCAGTCAATCACTTTAGGACTTGTTCATGGAAACACTATGGGCTACTTTTCATACGAGTACAGACACACCGTGATGGCGTGTTGCTGTAATCACGTGTTGCACAAGATGTGGCGTTGTTTTTTTTTAAACAACATAGGATCACCCCGACATATGTCCATTGATTTCCTATACAACTGTGTTAACATCAGAGGGAATTGCGGGCTGTGGTACAACGATACTGCACGTTTCTTTTATTATTTTACCATTTATTAGGTGCTATTGGGGTTTTGTTTTGTTTTTTCTTCCACGTCCAACGAAGAAAATGTATGTCAGAGTCACTTCCTCACGTCTGTGCCGTAAATTGTGAAGTGCAATTCCTCTCCAAACTTGTTAAACCACCGCAGCCCCGCAACGCCACATGCATTTTCATGACATCTCTATGTCCTCGCCGAAAAACAAAAGCTCCGTGATGTTGACAGTATAGAGGATCATTAAATTTGCCTGCTGCTCCTCTTGGAGCATAAATCAAGCCAATCCATCTCTCCCCGACCCAGCTCCCTGGTGGCTCACTTAGGGCCGTGCCAATGCAGCACTGGCTGTGGAATGAGCAAGGGTAAGCATGCAAGGGGCTGTGCTTAGGCTGCGCCGTCTGACGGAATAAACAGGCCTCCACCGCGTCTGGAGAGCAATAGGGATCAAGCGGGCTTAGTGGGCATGACCAGAGAGGACCCAGAAAAGGGCCAAAGTATGCAACGCGACACAATTGTCCTTAGGGTTGCTGCACTATTGAGCGGGAGGAAAACGAGCCAACTTCACTTTGTTCACATGCCGCCACCCCCCAAAACAGGGCCTAGATGCACTCCGCTAAGGACTTCCAGCGCACTCAAAAGCCTTGTGAATAATTCTTGGCACTCTCTGTTTTAAGCCTGATTTAAGAAAATGGGTTGAAATACAATTTAACTTAAATACAATTTGGACACATCATACTCTGACCGGCAAGAGAAGAAAGCCGGCAAAGTGAGGCCTTGGGCTGCGCATGACATTTGAATAAGGTGCAAATGCAACGGTATGCACTTCATTCCAAAGCATAAAAACAACATTTCCTAAAGTTAAAGGGGGGTTAAAGTCATTGAAATAAATAAGCTTTCATTATCACATTAATAGAAATTAACATGGATGATAAAACGTGTTTTTTTGCTACCGAAACCTTCCTTTGCAGAGTTTTCTAATCCTGTTTCTTGCTCATTTTCAAGTTGTGCTCGTCTGCTGGAGGTGTGAGGAGCGGGGAGGCTGTTTTGGGTTCGCCTGTCACTCACGGCAACCAACTGCTGCGTAACTTTCACTTCCGTGACTGCGGACGCTTCGGTTACCGGGTACCCGTGCACGGCGAGCGGTGCAGACAACAGGAAGTCAGACAACATATCAGTAACTTAAATAGGACTTTGTGTTGAGTAAGTGAGAACGGTGAGAGTTTAGAGCGACGCAGCAAAAAAAAAAGTTGTAGCTTTATGTGTTTGATGAATTTCCTTTTATTTAACGTTGCCCCCCGCGATGATGCAGTAATGATGATGATACGTTATTGTACAGACCTTTAGGGCCTTCTGTTGCAAGGCACTCTAAAGACTTATCTTCTCAGTGGAAAAAAAATAAATAAAAAAAGAAAATGATGCATTGCTTTTTCGTGTGCGCCACGCTGGGTGGAATTAGAGGCAAAAGGCGAAGGAAATGGCAAGACATTTGCGTGCGGTTTAATTTCCTCAATTGCTTTATGGTCATACATAAACGCCTAAATTGGTTTGTAACATATGCTCTCCTCGCTCTGTTTACTTCCTTCATTTAGTGTGACTGAATCACTTTATTAGTGATTATACCCTCAAAAAACTGCTGGAATGCACAGCATCACACCTCAGCGCCGCAATTTACCCGTGCAGTTGGAATGGGGTGGTGGTGGTGGGGGTGTAAGGAATGCAAATGGTGTTTGAGTGTTTCGCAGGCACCGAAATACGCCCCTGGGCTGCTTGTCCAATGACACAAATCATCAATTATGATCTCAGCAGGGTTTAGGGATAAACTAAATTGGCATTATCCTTATCTGACAAAACGTGGAGCCGTGTGGGGTACATGACGACAAAGAGCAAACATCACCGAGGGTGACTGGTAGTGATGCGTTGCGTGTGCGTGTGTGTGTCTACAAATGAATTCCCCGCTGAAACGTTCACTTTGAGGCAACGACAAAAGGGCCCGCGGTCATTTAAAATGGTGCAAAAAAAAAAAGAAAAAAAGAGGTGAAAGAGCTTCTTTTGCTCCAACTCACAAAAACAACACTTTCTTTTCTTTTTTTTTCTACTTTCAGAGTTTGGCTCCTCGTGGGGTTTTTACACTCAGCACTCTGCACCTGCTGAGCGCCGGTGGTGGCGGGAGCTGGAGTGGTCTAACTCGCCATTGTGATTTCTCAGGGAAGCAGATGATTAGTAAACAAATGGGTGAGGCATATTTAATTAGGCTAATGTGGTCCCACTGCTCGGGCTTACACTGCTATCCGTGCGACATTCTGTATAGTTGCGACATTTGATTCGTGGCGGGGAAAGTAGGGATTTTATATACCTATATATACACACTATAAACCTTTAGCTATGACATGCTATGTTTCACAGAGTCGTGTTGATAGAAAACGACATCTGGTCTTGTGTTCTCTTGTGTGTTTACCCGTAGCAACTTACAGAAAATGATGATGACTCAATATGCAACACAAAGGAACTGCATTGAAGTGTACGTTTGCCAAATTCGGGCATTTGTTTGTGCATTTCTGAGTAGAAGAGATCTACCAAAGCACAACAAAATAACCTACAAATCCGAGTCCTTTTTTTTTTTTTTTTTTTAATATAAGTCAAATGGAACTGGGGAACTATCGGTGCTCGGATCACACTGTGTTCCGTACAGGTAAAATAGTCAATTGAGCAAGTGCGGAATAAACCAGTCAGCTGGAAAAGAGAGCGGCGAGCAGGCGGCACACAAAGAAGGCCAGTGTTCGCACGGCTGGAGAGCATTTGCCGGGCAGTGAGGGCTGAGAGTAAACATTAGGGCTCGCTGAGAGATGCTGAGAGTTTCACAGCGACACACATTGCCAAGTAAAGACGGAGAGCATTTCATACACACTGATATGGACTTGAATTAACTCGCTGGTTTTGATAGTTTTTGGTTTACATAAGTGGAATAATTGCACCTTACGTTCTGTGCTGATCAGTAAACAAAACAAATGTTATTATATTTAATTGTCAGCTTGGCATCAATAGAATGGGGTTCAATTCTGTATTTTTCACACACACACACACAAACTCTATTTTTTGTTTGTTTTTTTAAAGAAAAAAAACAGGTCAATAAACATTATTTTACTCTCCCTGTGTTAAATAGACAGACTCACTCATTTCAACCAGCTCACCACAACCGCAGTAGCAGTGAAAACACAAGCACAGACACACAAGCGCACATTCACCATCATGAAGAACATGCATGTAGCATGTTCTCGACACAGCCGTGCGGGAATCGAACGCCAGCAGCTTCCTGCTGCAGCTGCTGCTGCTTCCTCCTCCTGCTGCTGCAGCCACGCGCTCCCAATCCGCTCACTCACATCCTTACCATTATTATCATCATCATTAATACAATAATTAGCATTTTGTTTGTGATAAAAGCTGTGGCGCAAACAAAAACGCACCACCACACGGTCCACTAACGCGCACCACTAACATTAACCGACACATTATTGTGGTTTTTGTTTTTTTTACATGAGCAAAAATCCAAAACGCAGCATCGAGCAAAAGACAAAAAGAACAACAACAGAAAATCCACACTAGTCTTTCAGTCCAGCTCAAAAAATGCATCTCCTCCGCTTTCCCTCTCTCTTTTCCTTTTTTTTCTCCCCCTCCTCTACTTCCCTTTCCCTCCCTCCCTCCCTCACTCAGTCTCTCTCTCTTGCTCTCTCTCTTTCCCTCCCTCTCTCTCTCTCTCTCTCGCTCTGGCCCGGCTGCCTGTCTGACTGTATGAATAATGTCCTGCTTTCTGTAATGAAGTGACGGGGGAGGGAGGGAGGGAGGAAGAGAGGGAGGGGGGAGGGAAGGTGGGGGGGGGGGGGTTAGGACGCTGAAGTGGAAAAGCCCTGCTCCCATGCACTGACATTGAAAATGAATGACAGCTTACCTGCATGCCAATCTTCATCAGACTGACACTGGGCTGACAGCACAGCCTATACTCCTCCACACAGCCGGTGACGTCAGCCACGCTAGGCCCCTCCCACCTCCAACTCCATCTTCCCAGCTCCCCCCGATTTTTTTTTTTTTTTTTCCCCAGCGCCGGGCCCACTGATGCCTTCCAGTGTCCGTGGGAAAAACGGCAATCACATGTGCGCCACCATGAGAAAAGGGAGCACCAACACCAGCAGCAGCAGCAGGAGCAGCAGCAGCAGGAGCCTGGGTACAGAGCAGTTTGTGCTCTGGATGTGTGGTCATATCTAGTCCTTTTTACTGTTTAAGAAGTTATCCAGCAACAATGCACAAGATTAGTGAAGGAGGAAAGGGGCGTCCAATTATTGGGAGCTGCATTTGGAAAGCAGAATGTGACACAGACTGTGTGTGTGTGTGAGAGAGAGAGAGAGAGAGACGGTAGAAAAAGATGTTTAACTTTATATAATAACATCCAGGTTTATCTGCTACAAGAAGCCCAGTGAGCCATGTTGATTTTGCAAGGTTTTCCAATCAAGTCAAGCTCACGACCTCTGAGTCATTCTGATCTCAGTGTTAGATCATTGGATTCTGTATAATTACACGCTGAGGGAAAAGAAAATACTGTATTATGCCTGAGTATGGGTATGAGTTGTTTACTCATATTTCAGGAGCGGATTCTCAGTCTCGTGAACTATATGAGAAAATGCTTTTATTGTTTTGATATGTCTTAGTTCTGAGATTATAGATATTGAGATTCTTACCGTATAACACAATGCCAATGTCTGTATCCGCCATCTGCCTGAGTATAGAAACATATTGTGTTTCTATCTATCTCTTAAATCTGGCTGGCATGTAAATGTCCTTATTTTAAGTATTTACTGCTCTAAACATGGCCGTCCTGGTTTCTTCGCTTGGCAAAGCTATGTTTTTGGTTTTTGGACGTCCTTGGATGTTGTTTTTGAATGACATCCAAGTCAAAAATCGTCCATAAAAGCTAGATGTATATATCTTACGAGGGTCACTCAAAGGCAGCACGAGCTTCTTCCAGGAAGAACCACCATCATACACACAAACACACACACACACACACACACAAGAGAAAACGGGTCTGGCCAGCCCCCTGTCGGTGTGCATTAATAATTACACATTTCAAAGGGACCACTGGGATGGTGATGCTGTGCCTATATTACATTCAAAGACTTTTGAGTCCCAGTTCTTTCCAATATTTCTAGATTAAACACACACTCAAGCAGCAGAGCTTTGTAGTACAATGAAAATACACAACAAGAGTCAACAATGTGGATGGGGAATTTTAAAAAAAAACAACAACAAAAAAAACTGTAGTGCTGCATTGATAGTTGGTCAGGGTAAATGTAATCCCCTACTAATAAAAAAAAAACAGAACATAGGTTTCAAACTTGTGGCCTTTCCAACGATTCCATGCGGCCCGTCCACTAAAATAATTGTTTCCTATATTTATAGATTAATTTTGCAACATTAATGTTTTGCTTTATTGTTAATCATATATTGTTAGGTACCAAAACACCCATTTTAATTTTGAAATGCTGTCAAATATCATCACAGTAATTGCTCATTGCTAGTATTTGAGTAGTATATTTAAAGTGTATGAAGAACACAAGTTCTTCTGCGTGGAACACACATGTACAGAGTGCAGCGAGGGACAAAACAAGTAGCCAGGGAAAGGCAAACTCACTCCAACAATACATTACAGTATCATTGTTTTTTCCCCACGCAGGTGTTTTTTCACTTTACTGGCCCCAACTGACCAGACTTGAATTTGACACCCCTAGTTTAGAGGCTTTTCCCAGCACAGTTTAAATTAAAGTACAATTACATAGTGTAAAAAAAAATACTAAATTGGCTCAAATTATATAAAATAAAATGGTGAGCTAATGTAAACGCATACCTAGATAAGAAGCAGCACCGGAAGTAGCCAAATTTACTATTATATATCAGAGTCACTCATTACACAAACCTGCTTTTTTTTGGACAATTAGTTCTCACCTTCAAATTTCTTTAATTAAAAATGAGAAAATTTAAAAAAGCATAGATATTGAGGTAATGAGACTAAATAGGCAGAGGCATAACAAGTAGAAGTTATGGAAGAAACAAACAAAACAAAGCTCTGCATAGGCTACATGTTTCCTCTGTGCCCTGTGTTTTCCAGTAAGAACGCGTCTGATTGGCTAACAACGAGTTCGTTCATCCAATCACACTGTGGTTTTCTGTATCCAGGAACCAGAAGACGCGCGGTGATAAGCTGCATTAACTATATTTGAAGTGATTTACTCTTTAATAAAACAGCTTTATGAACAGCACAGAGGAACTGCGTAACGAACACCAAATACGTAATTTACCACGGAACATGCGTTAGCAGCGTATAGTTAGCAAGGAAAGGCACTAACCGTTAGCCACTGAAGCTACAGCTTTCCTCCAGTCCCACTGTTGCACGGACGTCGGTCAAATGTGACATTTGAAAGTTCACCGGTTAACTGCTACATCTGCCGAATAACTTAGCCTTTAATTTACCCCCTGAGAAAAAAAGGAAAATAGAAAAAAAATGTCCAATACGGTGTTGGCAGTCGGCACGGGCGTTTTCGTCGTTGCGGTCGTTTGGATCGTGGCACTTGTGCTTGGGGCGATGCTACTGAGAGCCTCGGGATCAGCAAAGTGAGTGACAACACACAACAGTTACGCACACGCTGTAAATACGTGCATATAAGTTAGATAAACGGTAATTCATCTTGCGCGAGAGTTGGTTCAGTGCCACATCTCGTTGACATTTCCTCCACTTTAACGTTGGTTTGTTCGTCACCCGAATTAAACACGTCCTGGTAGATGACACACTTAATAGTAACACATACTAAGTATTCCTGTTGAATTCGGCACGTGTGTTGCTAGTCAATTCACCTTTAATAACAGTAGAACCACAGTGAAAAGTAAGTGTATACTATACCAGAATACTGCTAAAAGCAATGTGGCGTTCAAGGAACGGTGAAAATGTAGGACATTCAAGTAACTACAATCCGGCAATAAAAAGTACGAACTATTAAAGAATGGGACGCAGATTAATTGTGCTAATATATAAAGCTAATATTTTATGATGTGAATCGACTAACCCGGATGTTCTGATATTCTTTTTTTCCCCAGATTTTTATCACATTTTCAACTCTTCCATGTCACCTAAGCAGTTTACCTACTCAAAAAAGCAGCGGAAAAAGAATGTTATTATTATTATTTGTATTATTGTTATTAGCCATAACATAATCTAACTTTAATATACACTATCTGATTGCTGGGACAATGTATGTACCCTACATGTGCATTTGTTTGGTGCTATTAACTTGCTTTGTTTATTTTTTGATTATGTTTGTATGTTATAATGACATTTTCCACAGATAACCCTGCACTTGGAGAGTATCCAGTGATGGAAGACCTTATGTTGTGCTCTGTGTTTTCACTGTCTTCTTTTGTGTGTGCGTTTTGTTTGACCAGGTTAGGAATCATCCCTGTGGTTCTCCTGGCTCTTACGATCACTCTGGTGCTGGTGTTTTTCCCCCGCAGCCCAGAGAGACCTCCCGCCTTTAAAGAAATAGAGGTGAGCTCTTCTCACTTATCTCATCCACTTGCTTTTAGATTTACACTATGCTGAACTCCAGAGATTGTCCGCATGCACATGTCCGCAGAAGTAAGTCGCTCTGGATATTCTCCCAAGATTCTCCTGCCAGCTCCTTGGTCAAATCTTGGGATAATGTTGGAGTGAGCTCATGTAAGAATGCAGCAGGAGAACCTGTGGATAATCCACGGCGAGTGAACGGGCAGGTCTCCTGCATGCTCAAACCAGGGGTCACCTCCTCGCCGAGATCCTCCGAGGTTCTGCTGCTGTGAATGCGTCTCGCCCAGATTATCTCCCGCTGTGTTTGTCATGCAGTATGTATGCGTCAAACTCCAGAGGAATTCTGCAACCAATTCTTCTGACGTCTAGATTTCATGACTGAAAACAGATTATTTCACACACAGCATATTCCCACTTTACATGTGTGTACATTCATAATAAATACTGCTGTAGTATGTTAAAATACAAACACAACAAAGTGAAAATTTGCTGCATGAAGACACTCTTTAAATGTATACCACTGCCAACGTCATGATAATAAAAATATTCCATTATGATTATATCAGACCATTTGGAGCACTGGAGAACAGAGGCTTTTGTGTTGTTGGTATTTTTTTCATCTGTTCCTGTGGCTGATGCACAGCGACTCCATAATGCACTTCAGATGAAAATAAAAGCAGGCCTGGCTTTTCCTTTTTTTTTAAAGACTTGTTGTGAGGCCATTTGACTGTGATTACTTCCAAATTCTTTGGGTACAGAGGCCATCGAGTGGAATAATGAGGAATGCACTGTAGCTACATCTTACTTTCTGCTTATAAACAAATATATCTCTCTATGCACTATATAAACATTAGAACTGCAAATATATTTTCCTTTAGTTGTACTGATTGAGGATATATAAATAAAACTACATCCCAGAGACTGTACGGTTTTATTTACGTGCATATAAACAACCTCAAATCTGACATGTAAACCACTTCTCGCCATACTCTATTCCTGTACATCGCATGTGTCATTGTGCGTTCACTTCCGTGTGTGTGTGTGTTTGTGTCTGTTCTGCTTTATCTTAGTCCAACAGCAACACAGAACAAACGCACCCCCATTTTGCCTCGAGGTCGTGCCAATAAGCTGGCCAGATCTGCCAAGCAAGCTGCCACCCAATAGAAATAGCAGAGCGGAGCCCCATCCCGGCCAGCTCATGTTTTATAGCCTTTGTGTGAAGGCAGATACCAGACCAACAACACAGAGCAGCGGCAAAATGGGACTTGGATTTCTGTACAAGGCAGGCACACAAGTGAAATTAACCCTTTGTAGATGGATTTAAATGACTCTTTATGATGCCAGGAAAAAAAGACAGACGATCACGCACAGATTTGCTTCGTGTAGAGCTCTGAACCTTTCTTTAATGTCAAGAGGCTTCTTATTTTTTGGAACATGTTTGTAGAATGGTACAGTGAAAAGAACTCAGACTGCAACCAATGGTTATTTTCAAAATTGCGAGACATGTCAATCAGTGTTCCAATGTAGACGTCCTTAAATGTCTTGAGTCGCCCGCACGTCAAAGACACTCATATTTAAGAAGCTGAAATCACAGCGCTTAAAAAAAATAACACGCACACTGGTTAATCAATTATCAAAATAGTTGGTGAATCATTTAGTAGCTGATTATTAATTGATGTGTTGTTGCAGCCCCAACAACAAGCCTTTGGATCATGCATTTAATGTATATTATTATTGTTGCTATTTTAACAGGCAACTATTACTGTGCACAGAGGTAGAAAAATAGCCAATTTAGCTTGTCATTAAATCATCAAAGTCGCACACATGCACGGCTTAAATGATTATGAACACAATTTAAACCAACGCAAACCTGTTTGTGAGGGGTGAAAAATGACTTCAGATCCTGGCGTTTTGTATTAAAAAAAAGGACTAATGACTCATTTTTAGTGAGCAAAATAAGAACAACCTTACTTGTACGTGGTGAGACAAAGAGATTGGCTCTGTGTGTGTGTATGTGTGCAGACTGTGAAATGATGCCTAACCTCTCGCTGTTAAACAAAAGTAAAATATCATAGAGCCAATTAAGTCAGTCCCAGGCTCGAAGTGGGGGTGGTTTATAACAGACAAACCCCCAACCCCCCTCCTCCCGCCCACCCGCCTGCCTGCTCCCACCCGTGCGCTCAATGGCACATTAATAAAACATGGCCCACACTTTGGCTTCCTGCTTACTGCGTAATTGGCAAATTAAAAAGTGAGATGTGTTAAATGCACCAATAAGAGACGGCATACATCATCCCCACCTCTCGCAGACACCGGCGTGTTTATACACACACACACACACACACAAATGCTCGCTCCACACAACAGTCCCTGTGAAGTCAGCAGTGTGGCTGCTCCTCTGGTGTTGTCTGGCTTCAGGGTATTTTCTCAGTTTGTATTCACGGATTCATGGGTGGCTCATGATCTCAATATTAACATAGACCCCGAGCTATCGGTGAAATGTTGCTTAAAATCTATCACTGGCAGCAACAACAACAAAACTCCACGCTTAAGCAAAGAGTCGACAGAGTCGATCGTGCAAATACGGAGGAGCGAGCGTTTTTTTTTTGTCAAACGTCCCGCACCCTGGTTCCTTTACGTCTGTAAATTGACGTAATGCAGGCATGAGTTGCTGTACAGCGTCCCCACTGATTAGGTAACTCGATGAAGGACAACAGGATCTGAATATTAAGATAAATTAGTTTCAGCAGTTATACAACCCTTGTTTATTCGGGGCATTAATCGATAGTACACTGAGCTCTTCTCTGGCAATATCCTGCATTCAAAACAAGGTAGAACAATTACAAATACAGAGTGTACAACACTGTTGCAGGAGTTTTTCGCTGATTATACAAATCATAGCCTATTCCCACATGAATCAATAAGCACTACATGGCCTCATGTTGCGGCGAGATGCAGGGATTAAAAGGCAGTCCTGGCTTTCGCACTGCAGTCATGGCAGATCAGCAAAAATCAGATTAGGATGCACCAGTTCCACTCCTCCCTAATCATACGATGTCTAATAAGTGATGCTGCTGTCCACAAAGTCGTCATTTGACTAACTTTACTGCTACTATACCCTAGTATAATACTACTAGAATACACTTTTCCCTCTCCTTGTGACGTTTTGGCTCCTGATTGGAAGAAAAGTGTTTCCAACTTCCCTCCTAGATTTAACGTCAAACCACACGACCGCAGTTGGCACGTTTTTACATACCCTAAATCTCTCGGTTAACATTCACAGGTTAAAGTTTAATGTTTAGATTTATGCTGAGCACAAAAACTTTAACCTGAAACTCAAGCTCAGACATCCAGGTGTATCCATTAAAGTAGATGAACTTATGTAAATAACTGAAGCGTTCTCTGTGAAGTGTATCTTCACACAGTGGCTCTCTCATGACATCTTGTGGCGAACAGAGGTAACACTGGCTTAATTGTCCTGTTTCCAGTGCAGCACTCACTGTTTACTAGATGCACACACTCTGGTGTGAAATAACGAATAACCTCCCCCCAACACTGAATTGATCATCTCTTTCTTCACTCTGCAGATAGTGGACACTTTGTTCATCGGCCGTTATGTCCTGTTGGCAGTGGCAATCGCTGTCTTTCTGGGGATGTTCTTCATGGTGCTCCCCTTTCATTTCCTGGAACCCGTCTATGCCAAGGCCTTAAAAACACAGTAGAGCGGCCAGGGTCAGAGTTGGCACCGGTATCACAATCGCTGATGTATACAAGTAAAGACAAACGGGGCTCGGTGAGAGGCCCCCGGCTTCGTGTGGAAACGGACGACACAATGCGTCCCAAACAGAAACAGCAGGAGAGCTGGTGTGTTTCGCCAAGGCCAACTGTTTGCTGTTTATGCGAAATCGGCAGAAACTGTGTCATTCATTCTGTGTTATTTAATAGTTTAATAAATGACTAAAGTAAATCCATAAACCTTGTTATTTCAAACTCACACCCTTGCTTTACATAATCTATACAAGGCAGGAACATTGTGAAAGTCACATAAGATAACACAACAATGAGTTATGATGAGAGTTGAATGAAAGTAGTTGTTTTTTTAATTACTGATCACCTGCTTCATGTCAACCAGAGTTTTCCAAACCTCAAGTTGATTACATCATCAAATGTCTTGTTTTGTTCTCTGAATGTCAATCGTAGAAGAGCAAAAAAAACAGAAAATGTTCATATTTAAGAGGATAAAATCACAGAAAATCAAAAATAGTCATTTAGTAAATGATCTTTTGTCGCAGCCCTAGTTATGTCCCATCATGTCCACCAAGGTTGTATTTGTATAGCACACACCCACTTTCTGCTGGGTTTATCACAGAATCTCACCTCAATATCTCTCTGCATTATCGAGATTGCCTCCAATGACGACAAGCCTTGTTTTTCCAACAGCAGAAAAGGCGGTTTGGCATTGGCAGAGAAGATTTTCATGGGCGCAACCCACATACTCGACTCTGCTGCTCACCACACAAATGCATTTTCCTTACATACAGTATGTAGCACCATGTAAAAGGAAAATAAACAGGCTTTCCAACGGTATAGGATTCATTGCCAAGAGGCATTGTTACGACAAGGAAATAATCGGCCAAACACAAATTTCCCTTTCCCAAAAAACACAAATACTTTGCACATTATTACATGACGATAGAGCCGCTGTCGGTAGAGAGATACATTTTAAATCGAGATTCCCTACAGGGATCAATATAGTATTCTGTTTCTAAAATGATTACATGTGTAATCAAAAGTTCCTGAAAGGAAGCAGCCCAATGACTGTCATTTGAGCACAGTGGAGTTACAGTGAGCGCTGCCCACTTTTTCCACAGAGGTTCCATTTCTTGGATTTCATCACAAACCCCAACAGAACTGGCGAAGCCTCTGGGAGGAGAGGTGAAACGTCTTCAAGAGAAAACCAACTCAGTGTGTTTTGGATCACTTGTAGTGCGTCGTCACTGCAAAGTTATGCCATTGTGTTTTTTGCTGTTCTACATTTTGATTTAATTTCTCTTTCGACGACATATCTTGTGTGTCCGCGTTCTGACGAGGGCGGTGTCGCGTTCACGTGTCCCGGTGCCGATTCCGCTGGGGTTACAACGCAGCAGATGATTCCATAGAGAGTAATGAGCTTTTGCAGACAAGAGGCCCAATTATAAACACTTGCTGCCCCCCCCCCCCCCCACACACACACCCACACCCATTTTCAAAGTGTGAAGCCCAAGGAGACGTGGAGTGGAATTCCAACCAGGATGATGAAAGAGAATCTAATGAATCAAAACCAATCCTATTAGTTCCGGCCCACATCTCCATACTGTGGCCTTTTCCTGCACAACAATCCACCGCATGATTTCACACAAGCTGGGGAACTGGGGGATTTCAACAGAGTGGGATAGGGTGTCGAAAACCTTTCAACCCTGGAGAGACTTGTTGCCTTTAATTGACCACATGATTGCCGCAAAACATGATCTTAGCCCCCCACTGAAAGTGCCACTGGGAAACCAGGGGCTTTAAGGCCAGTGAAAGTGGAGACGCTTCACCTGATAGTCAAGAAAGAAAGAGAGCGTTTACTGCAGTTTATTCAGGTTCACAGTGGTCGCTCTCTTTGCCGTCTGCAAACTCAAGGTCTTTGCAGTCCCTGAAGTCTGCGTCCACAAGATCTAAGAGTATTCCTCGGCTTCCTCTCTCGTTCTCACACACACTCTCTCACACTTCCTCACCCTTGTAATCTTTCTCTCTCTCTCTCCCCCCCCCCCCATCTTTTCTTGCTCCCTGTATCCTTTTCCTCATTTTATCTTTTGCTCCTAAACTCTGTCTCTGGGGAGTGGGAAAATGAGCAGAACAAAGCATGTGGGGGTATGAGGATCATTTGGAGCTGGGAGCTGGAGTCTTTGTAGCACAGCCAGCTGGACATATAAAGAGATGGGGGCGGGCGAGGTAGAGAAAGAGAGAGCAATGCAAGGGCAAAAGAGGTGTGAGGAGAAAGCTCGGGCAACGCGGTTGTGAAACTGCAGAGGGGACCGGGGCTGTGCTCCTCTCTGCTAGATCCCGCATTCAGATGCACTCAAGCAGAACTTCTGGATTTCCATTCACATCCTCTGCCACCTCGCCCTCTGTTTGTGATATGGATACCGTCACCGCCCCACACACACACACACACACACACACATACGCAGCCCCCACGAAAACACTGGAAACCAAAAGATTCTCGGGGCAAAGTCAGTGCACTTATCCCGAAAGAATGCGATTCTGTTCGCGGTAAATCAAGCAGATGGCAATGTTTGCCGTCCTTTCACAAAGTTTGGTAAATAAGACTTGATGAGCGCTCTAAAATGAGCAAGGTGATTCAAATTCCTTACACAGGATTCATTCATGAGGGGGTTTATCAGCCAGGAAGTGGATTTTAGGTTTAGCGGGCGGGCATTTTTCACCAGGGATGGGGATATAATGTGGAAATGGAGTAGGGGACTTGTCATTCGAGTAACAAACTATGCAGTTTTGGTGCCAAAAAGGCCCTGCTCGGCTGTGCTCTTTTATGCACTTGTATATGGGTAGTGGATGCTATCTTGGCAACACACACCGGGGGGTGGAATCGCCAACATGGACGGTGGTGTTGCCTTGGACTTTTACCCCTCTCTCTCTCTCTCTCACTCTCGGGGTGGAATTACCCCAAATCTCTACCTCTCAGGGGGGATGATGAAGGCCCAGATTAGAGGTCAAATTGCTCACCAATAGACCTCTGTGGCTTGGACAGGACGCCCCATCGAGTGGGCCACAGATTGGCCCTATGGGGGGGGTTCCAGTTTGAAAGTGGTGAAGACATGATTGAGTATTGGACAGGCTTGCAAAAAGTAGTTCCTGTGCTGATCAAAGGGCACGGTCACAATGGGTGAACATGGGTGGCCGGAGTGCTTCACGGACCGCGCTCGGTCGGTGCACATGTGGACTGTTTTAGTATTTGTACAATGTGACACAGGAGGAGCAGCAGTAACACAGATGATACAGATAGATTTCATTCAGTTATTCAGTCATTATCCGCTGCATTATCTCATTGAGGATCACAGGGGTATAGCAAGGGGGGCCAATCCCAGCTGAAGGCGGGCTGCACCCTGGTCAGGAAGCCAGTTCATCACAACAACCATTCACACTCACATCCACACTTGAGGTCAACTTGGAGTCGGATTCTGCACTTGTGATGACTTCTTATAAATATTGTCTGGAATAATAACTGATATGGTACCTTTCAAACAAACCTTTAACTATGACTGTGTCCAAGTTAGAGCCGCAACTATCGATTATTTTGTTCCATAAAATGTCAAAAAAAACGTTAAAAAGAATGTTGATCGGTTGATTGGAAATGAGGCCGTTCTCAAATGTCTCCTTTTGTCCACAAACCGAAACGATTCTGTTTTTCATGATTTCTTTGTGATATAAAAAGTTCACAATTAAGAAGCGGAAACAATCAGAAATCTTATTTTGATCATGAAATCTAGTCCAATTCACTTGTTTTCGTATACCCACTGCACCACGTAACACAGTTTTAAAAGTTTACTCAGTGGAGAGCCTTATTGTCAAAGATAGTAGTATCACATCACTCTAATTAACATATATATATATACACGTACACATATATGTATATATATGTATATATATGTGTGTATATATATATATATATATATACATATACATATATACATATATACATATATGTATATATATATATATATATATACATACATAAAAAAAACATTGCATTGCATTGTAAGACAGGTAATAAATAGTGTGTATGCAATGGCACAACTCTTTGTTCCACTAATGAGAACATGAACACAGAAAACAAGGGGAGAATGAACATTAGCATATAGAAACAATTAACATACAAAGAACAAAATGAGTAGGAAGCAGTGGATACTAATCACCTTCTCACTATTCATGTATTAAGTAAATGTAGAAAAAGCAATCTCCCTATGTCCAAGTTATTTACAATCTGTATATCCACCCAGTGCCTATAAGTAATCATACAAATATATATATATATATATATATATATATATATATATATATATATATATATATATGTACATGTATATATAAGTTAAACAACAATAAATACATAAATCAGACACAAAACAGGATGTACATTTCACTTTAACACTCTGGACGTTTAAAATAAAACACTAAGCACAGTAAAATATAGTAAACAGAGAGAGAGAGAGAGCACATTTACAGCCCTGGTGACGGCGTAGTTAATAATATACACCTACACTGAACAGAGATCCCACCTGCTGAGTGAAATGGCTTGCTGTGTGAGAAGTGTGTTGCACACACACACACACACACACACACATTGCAGTGAGAGCTGCACTTCACAGCACCAGCTCCACTGGAGGCATTTTGCTTAATGTGGTATATAGGGGACAAAGCAGAGAGTTGGACAAAAAAAAAAGAAAGATTTCAGTAGTAGATTTTTATATTATATACATATTATATATACAGAATAATTTGTTGTACAAACAAATGGTTTCAGGTTTTTCACAGAGTATGAAGTGAGGTGTGCAATACAGGAAAATGCTGTCTTCTCCCACGCTGGGTGTCCACTCAGACTGATTGTGCCTCAAATGGAAGCAGAAGGGTTGACCCGGTGAGCCCAAATGATGTATGAGACTCATACTGTGCAGACGGACAGCTACAAATTTGCTTGGCTAGTTGACTGGTGGGAGGTTAGTGGTAGTGAGTGGCGGGGGAGAGAGGGGGGGTTGGATTGAGTTGAGAACAGAATGAAAGAAAGAGAAGCTTTTTATGGCAAATTTGTCCCCCTTTTTTTTAACAAAGTTGTTCATTAAATATAACAGGAATTCCTCTGGTGTGATCATTTACATCTGGACTCGAGTGCAACACAAAAGGAAGATTGAAATGTGGGCAAATAATAGGACATGGAAGTCAAAATGTACTCCTTTTTACGGTGAAATACTCTCTGTTTATTTATTGATTTAGTGCAAAAAAACCCTGTTCTGCCACATTTATTTAGTTACTTCTTAGTTGACATTTGATTGATGAAAGTGAACTGACTTGGGGAAACAAGCCTCGCTGTGTTACGCCCCCTAACCCCCTTGTCCTATGCCGGCTGAATGGCAACAGACAAGACAGTACCCCTTGGTCCCCTTCTCCTCAATATGCGCTCAGCTTGAGGTCTGAAACTTGTTTTTTGATCACCCCCCCACCCCCCAAATTTCTCCCTCCTCTGGAGGAAAAAAAAAAGGGTCCCACAGAGGAGGGTGATGGGGAGACCAGACCAAGAATAGCTAAATTAAAGAGGGAGGGAAGAGGAGCTCACAGCCATGAGTGAAGAATATGAAGAAAACGTAGAGTTAAACTATCTCAAAGTGACGGCTGGTGCTTAGGACAGGTCCCACAAGCTGAATTTCTCTGATGGTTTGGATGGTACACGCGGCGGTCAAAGCTTCTGCTCTCGCATCCATGTGGTGCTGACCTGCAGCCTGAAGATGCGAGTGAGTGCGTGGCTTCTCTGCGTGTCCTGGCTCTGCACCTGGGCGGCGTACTCGCCCAGGTGCACGTGCCAGGACGCATGTCCGACAGAGTCGGGACTGGCGAGGAGGTCAAAGACTCGGGTCAAGGAGCATGTCCGTCACGACGTCAGGCAGCAGCAGCACACTGTGCACAGACACAGGCCGCTGCGTAGAAAAGGTGAGTCCTTTACCCGCACTGTTTTTGTCATTCTAGGCCCCTACATATCACCAATATGTGGAGTATAATTTGAAATGTAAGTTATATATATATAAAACAAGTAAACATAAATACATCTGCATGAATCTGAGTCTTAAACCTTCAGCTTTGATAACACCGACATGACTTCCTTGTTGTTCTGTGCCCCCCATCAACCCAAATGCTCCATGTGCAGAAATTGTAAGTAGTAATTGCAAAATGATCAGCTAATTAATCCTCATTTATTTCAAAACCAAAACAGTGGTATAAAGTATAGAGTCCTACGGTCAGGACCAAATGTGTTGCCGGACAAAGGCATTGTCTAGTTATAAGTTAAGAATATTATCTGAAGAATAAATCCGTTTTTCCTCCTTGTTCACTGTTCACCGGGGTATTTGCCAGTATATGATAAATGTTTGGGCAGCGAAGCGTCCCACGGTGACGTCTCAACAAGCTGCTGTTGTAGAACAAGAACATTACAGGAACATTCCAGCTGGAGCCTCATAGAAACCGAAGCTAATGTGTTATTTCTCTCATGCCAGCAGCTCAGCGTGTATAAGCATGTGCCCCATAATTAGGATAAGTTAGTGAGGTGAAAGTGGGATTTTATTTTTTTCCCACTGAGGGCAAATTTGTGTTTTAAAACAAATGAAAAATAAAATGAAAAAATGAAAAAGAAATGTATCCTACTGTACCTTTTTAAAATTAAAGTGATGAAACTAACTGTCTTACCTCTAAGGCTACACGTTGCAGTATGGCATGAGATTAAATTAAATTAAATCTAAGATTAAACAAGTGAATTAGAATTGGATTTTAAGTCTATAATCTACTTGAATAGGGATGTGCAGTAAGTTCAAAACACCACGCGTGCATGTTGTGGTTAAAATTCCCCTGATCAAACACATCTGAATTACACTCTAAATTGACTCTGGAGTCTCTTTTTATCACATTCCTCACCAAAGCTGACACATTCTTTTCTTTTATTTATTTATTTTTTTTTCCTTTAACGCCATCCCGCCCCTCCTTGCCTACTCCCAACACTTCTCCTGACCTTTGGTCCGCCGCCTGAAAGGGGTTCCTTCAGTCGCCACATCCCAGCACAGAGCCATTCCTATGAGTTGTGTTTAGCCCGGGACTCATCCTTCATCCTCTCTAAAGCTTTTGTTGTCGGCTGAAAGCTGGCCGATGCCGGGGCCATCAAGCCCAAGTTGTTGGATCAATATAAACATCCATCACTTAGCCCGGCCCTTTCTGAGCCTCACAAAGAACAGTTCACTAAACAATGCTTTATTTACGGGAGCCATTAGAAGGAATGAACTAGTGCTAGTCCACTTACTTCTCCCGCTCCAATTTCCTTTGCTGGGATGGAAGCAACTCAGTGTGCTTTTATAAACTTTACACTATCTTATAATGGATTAAAGTTCTACGGCCTGTGCGGCTGTTTACTTGTTTTTACAGTCAGCGTACAATAAGCCAATGTTAACACTTTATGCTCAAAGGAAATTGTACAACATATTTTAGAAAGCTATTATACATCAACACGGCCATTATAAACAGACGCCTAACTCACTAACAGTTTTAATACTGTGTGGAGTCATTAGGTGAGAGATACATAGTTTCCTTCTATTGTTAAGAAGCAAGGCAGACTCTGAACTTCCTGTTTTATGGAACTGTTGACAGAACTGCTGCCACATATTTAAAAAAGAAAGAGAGAAAAAAAAACCCACACAGGGTGTGAAGATGACGAACATGGAAACGTCTACATCATTTGGTTAATATAGATTTGAAATCATTTGAGCCATAATTATTAGAGATAATCTGAGTCCTTATTTAATATAAAAGTTTGTAATTTATTCAAATTGTTGTTATTTTTAACAATGATTTTAAGAAAGCAGAGCTGTGGGATTCAGAGTTAAACAGCTGGATTACCTAATGGAATAATATTAGTAACGTTTGTTTAACGTTTCATTTGAAAAAAACAAAACAAAAAAACATTGCTTTATTGATATATTCATCAATGGCCGTTTTGTTTGGATTTTAAATTACACTTTCCGTCATTAAAAACTCATTGATTTAGCACACAGGTTCAAATAAGTTGTCCCCAACTTACTGCGCCTGTCAAGTCTTTGTCAGAAAGCAGAAAACACCGGCAAATTCACAATAAAAGCACAAACTTTCTTTTTGCAAAACAAATAAACCCATTAGGAACACACTGTTACAAAACCAAATACAACACTGACTCATTTTTTGACTGCATTTTCATTTTATATTGTTTAAACTGTGTCGAGTTCAGTAAGGTGGAATGTTTTATCGGGACGACTTTTACATTGAAAAGTCATCCAACAGGAAACAAACGTCACCGTGACATCTTGACGATGGTGGTGTGTTCACGGGACACGAGAGGGAGCGGTATCGTTTAAGTGTTGTCATTATGGAAACTATATTTTTATGTTTATAATGATTGATAAATTAATTTTTAAAAGTCTTGTCACCGCTGAGAACAAATTCATCGATGAGAGCGACATATTCGCTCAGGTTGCGCGTCATATTGAGCTAATTTAAGTTATTAATTAGCTAGTTTGGAAAGTATCTCAGTGAGGGTTTACTTCACTTTCAAGGATGGACGTACGAGTTTTCATGAGCATATTCTTGGTATCGGGTAAGTACGTTTGAATCATATAGTATGTGTGGAATTTACACTAACGATACCAGTTAAGTTAGAAAACTGAAATATTGCTTTAAATAATTTTGTAATTTTCACTCAACGTTTGAACAAAGTTACACGTGTCATGTTTCAGACCTAATAAATACATTTAGACTCCTGTTTTAACGTGAAATTCATATTAATTGGAGTATAGGGTACCGACAAAGGCACATAAACATAGCACAGCACTAATGATTGTTTTAAAACATCTTTGGCAGAACCACTTGAGCAGCACACTTTGTATATACAGCATAATATAATAATTACTATACATAACAGTTTTGAACTCTAAATTCTTTGGGAAAACACTTCCCCTTGAGAGAATAAGTTGACCATGTCGCAGTGATGTTTTGGTTCCACCTTTTTGTTCTACCCACAATGTGAAGAGACACAGTGACAATGAGGTTAAACAGGCTATTTTGGCTGGAAGTTGAAGGCATTTCCATCCATAGTGAATGAATGGCCAGGCAGCCAAGCCCCTTTTCTGGTCCCTGCCCATGCAAGGCGGCCAAAACTATTTGTCTAAATTAGGATTACATCTATTTCAAAAGGTAAAGCTTTTTTTTTTTTTACATTCTGGTAAAGAAATCTTTCTTTTTGGCACCATTTTATATTTCGCAAAGGATTTGTGCGTGCTACACATGGTTTGAGACTCCAAAAAGTTCTCCCACGTCTTTTGAGTCCATATAACTGTAAATACATTTTTTTATGTAGGAATTTCTTTTTAACAGGAGTGTCAGGGGGGAAAAAAATCCTTTGTTTTGTCCGGATGTGTCGTTGAAGGGGGTAGTTCCTGTGTGCTTTTGTTGTGGTCGATGTCCCTGAGACCTTCGAGCCTCCTCTCCTATCAGGAAGCTGATCGCAGTCTCCCGGTTTCCTTCAGCGCGGTCATCCTAGGAAGTTCAAACAATGGCATTCCACTGCTGTTGGCTGCCAACAGACATTGTTTGTTGGTAGCACTGTTAAGCTTGTTTGTTGTGGATGCTCAGTTGCCATCTTAACGAACTTTGAGGTGGTGATTTAATGGAATATTTTGATATTAAAATAACCAGTGTTGGGGGTCCTGGTCTTCTTTATTCAATATGGTTTAATAGGACCAAATTCATACAGTATGTCCTTTGCATTTCATCACCCTCAGCTTTCAGAGTTCATGCAGAGGAGACGCCGCCCCGCATCGTCCACCACCCCTCTGACGTGGTCGTGAAAGTTGGGAATCCGGCCACGCTCTCCTGTCGAGTGGACGGCAGCCCCAAGCCAACCATCGAGTGGCGGCACAACGGCCAGCCCCTGGAGACGGTGAACGGAGACGAACACTGGCAGGCCATGGTTTTGTCAGAGGGCAGCCTCTTCTTCCTGAGTGTTGAAGGAGGCGGGCAGGGGCAGTCACACGAGGGTGTCTACACATGCGTGGCCAGCAACAGCGCGGGGAAGGCCACCAGCCGCAATGCATCGCTGTATATCGCAGGTTAGGTTGGGGGCATAATACAGAAGGTTCACTACTACTGTAGTATGTTTTTAATAAAAAGCATCCCTCACTCATTTTCAGAGTTTAGGCTTTCTTGTTGAATTTTTTATTTATTTATACAGTCAATGCAGTTTTATTGATGACTCTGTGTTGTTGCAGTGTTGAAGGAAGAGTTTGTTGTGGAGCCCACTGATGTGGAGGTAGCAGTGGGGGAGGTGGCTGTCCTAAATTGCGAACCTCCGTCTGGACACCCTGAGCCGAACGTCATGTGGAAGAAGGATGGCCGGCCGATCAACAGCAGTGACCACCACTACACTGTAAGAGCCCACTCTCTCTCCCACCCATGATCTCATGAGCAGACCTTTGAGACATCCACCCCCACTATATTATGTTTTTTTAAATCGATAATAATAATAATAATAATAATGAATGCAAAATTATTCCTTATTATTTTCTGCATGATGAATTTTGAAGGTCTAATAAGGGTAATATTCCCATCATTGTACAGGGAAAAGGAACGAACAAAGGGATCAAACAGCCACTAAAATATGCAGAGCAGCACACATTTATAAATTATGAATGAATATCCACCAAAACACTTAAAATACAGCCTGTAACTAAGAGAAAATTAGACGGGAGTCCCATAGGTTGCTGAAGTAAATAAATAATCATTCCTCATGCTCACAATTTTCGCCGTTTAAGTTTCGAACCCATCAAGAAAAAGATGATCATTTTAAAACCGAATAAACAACAACAACAGTCTTTAAGCAATTTATTAAAGTATTTATTTTACGATTGCCGTGGTTCTGAAGGTAGAGTAAGACCATAGACTGTACCAAAAACTGACATAGTGTAACTTTATGAAAAATAAAGCTTTGGAAGAACGACGTAAGTAGCAGTTAGCCACCAGGGGGCGACTCCACGGGTTGCAAAAGTGGAGGTTAATGGTCTTGATAGATTTAGGGAAATAGAGAGATGACAAAGCATGGCACATCTCAGTGTGATTGACTACTGGTATTGTCCAGTAGGTGCCTGGTGACACTGGCTTCAAAACAGGAGTCTGTTTGGCAACTGGAAGCCTGCATCAATATTTTTTAAATAATATTTATGGGCAAGACACTGAACCACAAAATGCTGCATATAAATGCACAGTACTGACTATTTTCCATCTAAAGTGTGAGTGTGTCAACTTTAAATCAAAGCTGTTCTTTTATGTTACCAGTATAATCAATTCTATTATTCTGAAAAACAGCGACAGTACTATTGTGATATTTTCCCACAGTTAAGACTCTATGGGCTCATGAAACAGCATTGTTTCTATAACTGCTGCCCATGTAGCACATACTGCATTGCATACATGAAAGATATTAATGTCCCAGCTTTCCAATCTCCCCTCTCACAGAGCAGCTGGAAATCTTATCTCACACTGACCGCTTATAGACACACACACACACACACATCACATGTGAAGATGCTGTAATGTGTACAGTATGTAACTTGTTTTTTCCCTCCACTATCTTGTTTGTGCTGCAGGAGCTGAGTGGGAAGCTCATCATCGCTCCTGCGGAGAAAAACCACTCCGGCGCTTACGTGTGCGTGGCCAGTAACACTGAGGGAGTGAGGGAGAGCAGAGCAGCTCGGCTTTCTGTGTTGGGTGAGCCACGTGTGAAATTTGAGGTTTTTCTTCCCACTGAAGTAGAAAAAGAAAAAAAAAGAAAAGCATTCGCTCACTCAAGTCTGAGCAAACATCTTCCTTCCTTAGGGTGTAAACTGGCAGCAAGAGGTTGCCGTGTTGCAGTGATTTAAAGCGCCTGAAATGATTAGTCTCGCCGCAGAAACGTTGTGTTAATCAGATTAACCTGGGGGCTAAATATGTCAAGTATGAAAATGTGAAATGTAGTTCTCAGTATCGTGGCCTCTGTAGATTCGGTGAGGAAAAACACTTGTATCTAGAATATTCTCAAGAGTTTACACAGTGAGAATATACAAAAGTTTGGTGCAGGACAAGGTGGTGCTGGAGCCAAGAGCAGGCAGGTGAAGGCAGTAGTAGGCAGTTTAACAGATTATTGAAGTTCTGAGCACAGGAGTTAACACGAGCAGAGCACAAGTAAATCATTAAACACTAGAGAATCTTCAAGAGAGAGCCGCGATGTTGACCACACAGAGCTCTGTAACAGTCTGAAGACAAGAGGCCAGAGAACCAGGAAATAAGGAGAGGCTTGATGCAGGTGTGCTCCCGCCGCAGGTGACCTGATTGCCTGCTGAGGCGAAGGCGGGGCATGACGCCTTTATTACAAGAAAAGATTATCTCTACACAAACAAAACTAAAAAAATTTGAACGCATTTGAGCTCATTTATTCTTCTACAGCCAAACCTATGATGGTGCTGAAGCCGGAGAACGTGTCAGTGAGGACGGGGGAGTCGGCCCACTTCTACTGCCGAGCTAAAGGTGACCCTCCACCGTCTGTGGTGTGGAGCAGAGAGCAGGGGTCACTGCCCAATGGCAGGTAATTAAAATGTGACGAAATACACTCTGTTTGCCGCTGAAACTATACATTTTACCTAGTGACTGACACATACAGTTCCATATACACTTGTTAAAACCTTCCTTAGGGCTCACTTCTTACCATACACTCTGGATCTCTCATTTTTTTATGTAGTATTTATCCCGTTTCCCGTTATTTTCATGTTAATTTTTTTTCATTTTCAAACACAGGTACCTTGTAAATCCAGACCAGACTCTGCAGATCCATTATGTGACAACTCAGGACGCTGGGAAGTACGTCTGCACGGCGGTCAATGATGTAGGTGTGGTCACCGCCAGTGCACAGCTGCTGGTTGAAGGTGAGACGATAAAAGTCACAAAAACAAAGCGAGACAGAGGATCTTATTGAGCATGACTGTGATATTTGTCCTTATTATGAGTCAGAAAATAAGATGAAGGAGCTTAAAAACTCAGTGATTACTGACTGACTAAAAAAGAAATCACAGCATCCCTCATCTAGTGTCCCGACACTGATTTCAGATTGTACTGATAAAGCAACAAAGTGTGGGATAAGATATTATAATCAAGTTTAATTGTCATGTCTATTATTATATGAAATTAAGAACTATTTTCTTTTGATCACCTCAGAATAAGCCTTTCCTTTTCCTTGGGAGGGCTTTTCATATTTTATGCTAACTGAAGGCTGTCATAGTTTCTCATATTCACTTGGACGGGGACCATGAGGAAAAAGCTATTAAGTCGGGCTGCAATATTAATTTCACCCCTAGATGCCACTAAATCTACACAGCGGTCCTTTTAATGTGTAAAGTGGGGAACACGGAATGATGGAACGCCACTCGGGAGACCCGGTTTAATGAAACCTGTTACCGTTGCAGTCCAGAGACGCACAACCTTCAGTAATTAGTTAGTAGATTGGCATATTGTGCACACGTTACACAAAGCACAAGGTAATTAGAGCAAGAACTAACAGCCTATACATGTTAATAGTTATAATTATCAGCAATATTGGCTTGTAACCAGAGAGTTGCCGGGTAGAGTCCCTACAAAGTGAAGGGCTGGGGGTTAGCCCGGAGCAAGGTACCAAATCCTAATTGCTCATTGTTAATTGGACAATCTAAATTGACCCTTGCGACATCCTTGTGTGTGGTTTCACTCTGTTCCTTTGTAATGAAGCTTGTCTTACGTGTTTTTGTATTTATTTATTTGCTCCAGAGGCTGCCAGCACTAAACAGAAAGACCTTCACAAAGAGCTGTCAGCTCTGCGAGTGGCTCTGGAAAATGTCACCATTGTGGCCCCTGGGTCCAACATATCCCAAGTACAATGGAAGGTATGGGGAGGAAAGTTGAACTCTGAGAGTTTCAGATACACATGAATATGTGAACCATGTGTTTTCCCCTCTCTCTCTCTGTCTGTGTCCAGCTCCAGTTCCTCCCTGCCCAGCCACATTACCTTGATGGCTTTGAGGTTCTCTATCGCTCCCTGCTGCCCGCCAGCTCAGAGTGGGCAGCCAAGAAGGTGACGCCACCGGGTTTCCAGACTCAGGTGGGCCCTTTAAAGAGAGGCTACAAGTACGAATTCAAAGTCCGTCCCTATGGCAGCAACTTGTATGGAAGGGAGAGCAACACGCGTCACCTCAGAGTCCCAGAGATGGGTGAGAAATTGTTTAATTTAAAAGGAAATCATGTCCTTTTTATTTCCCATTTTAATTCTTATATTTTAAAGTATATAACAGGCATGTATGGGAGATAACTTTTATTGTGCAGTTCCCAGTGCTTCTCCGCTGGCTGTGTCCATAACAGTGAGTCATGAGCAGAATAACACCGTCCACCTGAGCTGGGAGCCTCCTCCACATGAAACCCACAATGGTATCATCCAGGGTTACCAGGTAATAAACCTTCTGGGCTCTCAGATGTGTAGCATCGCCTCCTGAGAATGAATTACAGAGCGGCGGTAAACTGTTTCTCCTTCTCAGGTGTGGTGTGTGGATTCTGAGGAGCAGCAGTACCAGAACTGGACAGTGAATAGTGGACAACACAGCCTCGATATCTCTGCTCTGAAGCCAGGGAAACGTTACTGGCTCACCATTGCAGCTGTCAACGGCGCTGGAGTTGGAACACAGAGTGACCCTCATGGATTTGTCATCAGTGAGCACTGCAGGGAAATCTAAATTGATCATTTATGTGTCGTACCGTGACGTTGTAACTCATATTTTCTGCATCCTGTTTGTTTTTCAGACTCACACATCGCCGGTCCTGCCGAGTCCGACAGCCAAAGACGGGATCTGTCTCAGGTCTTGGCCCTGTTTCAGGACCCAGTGTTGATTGGGAGCATTGGCGCCCTCCTGTGGTGTATTCTGATGGTTGCAGCCGTCTGCTTGTTCAGACGCCACAGCGGGACGGGTCTGATGCCGGGACAAGGCAAGGGAAGAGGTTTGTTTCATAAAGTTTTAAGTGGTGATTATTGGAGAGATTTAATCGGCCCACTAAATCTGAAGGACACCAAGTCATCGAGTCGTGCTAAGACATTTTTTTCTTTAGGTTTGCACAGACTGGCTGATGAAGACCTCATCATTAAACACAGGTAAGGACATGGCTATTGTAAATAGGTTGTTATGTAATATGTTAAATGTGATAATTATGTTTAATGTACAGTAAATCTCAGTGATTTTGTATTTGTAAGTTAGTGTAAATTACTTACTTATTTTCATACAATATTTGTATGGTCTCTGTATCAAATGTACCTTTGGATATGTGTTTCCTTGCTTTTAAAAAGGATGGCAGCTCCAGACTCCCCATGGATCTCTGGAACCTGGAGACCTGCCTTCAGCCAGAAGTACCAGGACTTATGGGCCCAAGGTCAGAAACATCCAGGCATCAGGAGCACCAGTGAGTGTTAATGTGATCAGTGTGTGTGATTATATGGTCTTATATGTCGGGCTGCAACTATCGTTCCGATATTCTGGTAGTTTTGTTGGCAAAGAGCTCTGAAATCATGACCTCCTTGATAATAATATTATTTATTGATCTACTTGGATGTGCTGATGCAGGATGACATCACTAAAACAATGTGTCAGTGGATTAAAACAATACAAATACATTGAAGGTTTTCTTTTCCTGGTTCTGGAGTGAAATACAACTATGGAGAGTGAACCTCCCATACCGTTCATACAGTTGATGCGCAGACTGTTCAGTATGTGTACTTTGTTTCTTTAGGCCTCCCAGTCTCATCGAAGAAGGACCCCAACGGCCTGGACTCGGTCGTCCCCATCGTGACTGACAACTGCAGCGTCTACGGCACTTTCTACGTGGACCTGATGGGCAACGGCCTCAAGACCTTCAGCAGTCCCAGGTGTCGGCCCAAAATGCCTCACAGTCTGCCACATCAGCAAGGAGTCGAGACCATCCAGATATTCTCCCAGCCCGTAGCGAAGAGCTCGCCGCTCGTAAGCCGCGAGGCGCTGCCATGGAAACAGGCCATACGTCCGCAGCCCAAGATGGGCGTGCTGAGGGAGTCGAGGGAAAAGATCCACACCAAACAAGGTGAGTAGTGGTGGATGTTGAGAGTGTGATTCTCCACTGTTGGGAGTTTTTTCACTGTATTTTTTTATACTCTTCGTGGTTTATAACCATGTTATTTTAAATGGTGAGATCACCAGTGTGATTACTGTATTTTACAGGGTTCTGCATTGTTATTTTGTAGCGTTATTGTGTAGCTACTGTAGCAGGTGTTAAGTCCATCTATGGTGAGAACAGGATTTCACTGCCTAATCCTAAAACCTATGTCTTTTTCAGGTTTTGAGCATGAATATTTGGATGAGAAACTTTTTGGTTATAAGTTATATATTTTAAACCTGGAACATCTGACAATATGTTTGATAGCACTCAATTCCAGGACTTTTTTTCTTCTTCCCAGAGTTGCATGCAGTCAACAGCGTCCCCATACTGTCAACCAGAAACCAGGCCTGTCCGTCCAGTTTCTACAAACAGAGACTCAGTCACATACCACCAGGTCGACATGGTATGGCAGATATCTGTACACTGACTTCACTATTTCCTCAACTCTTTTCTCAGAAACAACATGGAATAATAGTTTCAGTTGATTTCTCCGATTTCGTTTTCTGTGCAGGTGGAAACCGAGTGTGCGGGGAAGCTGGCGTCTGTCCTCGGCTGCTGCATTACTCCGCATCGGTGCACCTAGTGGACATGCTGCCCCCGCCACCTCCGATGCCCACAGACAACATCACAGACTCACACAGCCTGACGTCAGATGAAGGGTAAGACTTGACGCAGCTGGTCGAGAGAACTGCACCATCTCTTTCTGTTCAGCCTCGTGTAGGACGAAACAGCAGTTTATTTGAAGACTGAAGCACACGGGCACCAGGACAATTAACATTTATTAGAGCTGAATTGATGCAGCTCTTGCTTGCTCACTTTTGTGAAGAGATTTTGGTCCTTGGTATTAATTATAGATATCTGAAATTGGAATTATATATAATACAGAAAGAGCTTGCAGGTATCTGTAATGGATAAAAATAAAGTATGCTTTAATATGTTTTAATATGATAGGAGAAAATAAAGAATCCCTTCAATGGTGTAGCTGCATCATTGCCTTTGTAAAGCACAGAAGCCATGTGCTAATTTACATATAAAGGTTTATTTTCTTTAATCAGGGGCCACTTCTACTGTTTATGCTGCTGCTTGCATGTGTAAACAATTAACCGTAGTATGTCAATTTTAAATGAATACAAATAGATTTACACCATTGTCAAAATGAATTCCAAACAATGCTGATAAAGCTATCGGCTCCACACAACTCTCTCTGTAGTTCTCCGCATAGCGGTTGTTTATATCTCATGTCGCCTGGTGACATCTTTGCACTGCACACAGGAAGTGATTTAAGTTATTTTATGTTATTTCAGAGCATTGGTCCAACTGAACCAGCAGCTTTATTTGAATATACTCTGAATACCTGTGCTTTGACTTCGGTCACACTTATGTCGGCTTCAGCTTTGTACATGTGTTAATTTGCCCTTCTGTAGAAGACAGCGACAGAGTGCCAACACACCGTTTCCTGATATTGTTCCCTATTTTACGAGACGGTACATTTATGCACCTTTTACTGCTTTGGGCAATTAAAAAGGTACATATATTTACTTTAAAGATCAATGATCATCCTTAAGGATGTTATATTAGGCCAGATTGTACCTTGGGGTACATAATTGGACGTGTAATGTAGCCCTATTTCTGACAGCAAGCATAAGCAGAATAAGAACACCAACAACAACAAAAAGAACATCAAAATGTTCATCTCTAATCCCTCTACATGTGTTTTTTTTGTTTTTTTTTACCAGTTCCAGTCGTTCTACAAAGCTCACAATGGACACGGGCTCTCTCCAGTCAATGTGTCCTGCATCAGGACAACGTGAGCAGCCAGGTCTCAGCACTAACAACAACAACAACAACAAGAGATGCCCCTCCCACAGCCAACAATCTACTGCGTCGTATTCCATGTCATTCGATGAAGAACACAGTGGCACACTGACAACACAGGAAGCCACTCAGTATCTGGAGCTGAGCCCTAAACCAGAAAGATGCAGGTAGAATGTGGTAATAAATATGAGCACAACTTTGTCGCCGTGATCTTATGTTTAGTTTCAAGCTAACCACTTCACCACTCTCTGTCTGCAGTGTTCTGCCTGAGCAGCGTCCCTTCCTGACGTCCACCTTCGCTCCAAACCTGGGCTTCATGCACAGGCCAGTGCATGCCACTCGACTGGAGGACGACCTCGCATCTGACGAGCCTGAAGCTCCACCCGTCCACCTGCGGCGTGCCCGCCTCCAGAGCACGCCGTCCTCCTGCTACAGCGAATGGGACAGCTCACTGTGGAACACGTGGAGCACAGCCACGGATGACAACATGGCCAGCGCCCGCACCAGCCTCATCAGCTCCGTGGACAGCTGCTACACAAGCGACAGCGCACACTTCGCCCACCTGCTTGCCGTGGCGGCAGAGACAATGAGTGGAGCTTCATTGTCAGGTAAGCAGAAATTGTGTTATTGTATCATTAAAAAAAAGGGTCATTTTAGTCATCACTCTTAGTTTTGGTACATATTTAAAGCATCAAGGTCTTGTTTTACTCAGACTATTGCAAAATAATCCCACCGATGGCTTGGCTGTTCATGCAGGCTCCAAGGAGCGGCGCATGTAGCCTAAATCTGGAATATTTCAAGGAAGAATAAAAACATGAAGACATAAGTACAAAATACACTAATGTAATCAAGAGAAAATGTTTTAGCTTCTACTTAATTCCACTCTTTTGTCCTCTTTTATCCCTGTCTTAAAAGTATCATGAGGATGTTTGGTTATAGTTTATTGTTAGTTTATATGTCTTTGTTACATCCATGGGCCTTTTTATGCTTGTAGCATTATATTCTAACAATCATATATATATACATATATATATATATATATATATATATATATATATATATATATATATTATATAATAAATAATACTGTTCTGTTTAAATCACTGGAGCACTTCAAATTCACACTGGAGGATCCTGTCCTGTTGTGTTTATTACATTTGTCCACTAGATGGAGCCCTCTGTCTAAGAACAGTTCCATCTGGGTCCACACGGTGTTTTAGCAGACTCATGGAAAAGCTACAGAACACAGTGTCACACTTGTGACACATTGTGTGTTCTTGTCTATTTAAAGTATGTAAAAAAATACCAAATACTAACATTAAAGCAGGTTGGAGGTTACACACTGTTTCCACATCTGTGCAAACAAGCTAAATATATTGAACCTAATATCTAAGGTGGAACAAGGCAATTACTTAGGGCCTTTCAGTAAATTGAACCTGCAGATGAGTCATCCTTCCCTCTGTGTCACTTCATCAGTCACCATGCTCTCCCTGGAAGGCACCATCCAGCTTTCTCCCCCCCCCCCCCCCCCCCACATTTCCCCAACTTTCTCTTTCATCTGTCATCTGCCTCGGCTTTTTTTTTCTCTCACCAAGACCAAAACCCTTGTGTGTGTGTGAGTGTGTGTCTTAATGTCTTTACACACAAGATGCATTTTTGGTACAGTGAGCGTTTTGTTCTGGCTGTTTTGTTTACACAGAGAAAAAGAGTCTTCTTATCCAGGTCATAGTTCTCCAGGAGACATTGAGTCAGTTTGGACTACCTCACAACTATTTTCTGTTCATAAAAGATATTCAAAATCACAATTAACCCATTTCTTCAACAGCAAAATCTGATGTTTATTACAAAAAAAAATATATATATATATATATATCTCTATATATATATATATATATATAGAGCGAGAGAGAGAGAGAGATATTAAAGGGTTGTGACATAATTGTGTGGTAAAGTAACATAGGCTGAACGTCAATAGTGTAATCTGGTCTGATTCCTTAGAGAGGCACAAACATAGATCTACGACTCATTTCTACCAGGGCATGTGAGCGGAGCAAGCATGGAGGAGGAGCAGAAGGGTCTCAGCCAGAGTGTGGACTGACACGTTTAAAAACAGGGGTTCCCACGGGTCCTCCCAAGGGCCTTGAATGTTTTTAGTCCAAGAAAGAAGTTGAGTTGATATTTAGGTGAATGTCTCCGGGCCACCGATGTGCCCTGGTTTGTTACGGCGCCACCTATTGTTTCATGCTCCCTGCGTTATTCGATGTACTTGTATTTGTAATTTCTAGTGATGTTTCGGACACTGTCTCTCTCCGCTGTTGCACAACAATGAGCGAGTAAAGCAAAGCAAGAGACAATAAATGACAAGATGCCTGTAATAGGTAATTACTCAAAGACTGACTTGCACATTCGGTCCTTGAATTTGAGGCAACTGGTCCTGGAAAGACCTTGAAAAGCCCTTACAATTTGATGGGTGTGGGAAAAGAAAAACCTGGAGCGTCAGCTTATCTCTCTGCCCAGTTTTGCTCCCACCGCGTGTCTGAAGCATGTCTGACCCAGTCTGGGTCCACACTAAAAATACCTAACAATACACAGACACATCCTGCTGCTCTTTGTTTTCCATTGTTTGCCAAGCTACAGTTAAAATTAAGTGGAGTTGTTTTTCTTCTTCTTTTTTAAAGCAGTGACGCTCTAAATGGAGCAGGGTAAAAAACTGGCCTTGTGTGGTGCTCTAATCAGCCAGCGGAGCGGTCCAATGCGTTGATGAGCTAAGATTTATTCAACTGCACAGACAATCGCTAGTCTTGGGTCAAAGGTGCTCCTCTAAAGAAGAAGAAGAAAAACAAAAAGGCCACTAGCCTGTGCTTTGAAATAAGAATGCAAAAAGGGGAGCAAAAGTGTTTTTTTTCCAAGATATACAGACGAGCAAATACTGTGTATGTTGATATTCTTAGAAAGTAGAATTCTCGGCTTTACGTTGACCGAAAACTCCCCACACTAAGGTTAGAAGGTTACGTCCTGGGACCTGGTTTGAGGGATAAAACCCAGTGTGGAATAACATGACATAAAAACAGTGCACTGGTGTGTTCCAGTTGTATTTTCACTGGCAGCGACTCCACAGCACGAAAACCTCGCAGCCTCCAACAAACCGCTATTATTCGTGGACAGCTCCGTTTCTCTGAGGTCTCTGAAATGTGCCAGTACTGCTCAAAATCCACAGAGCGGCTTGATGAGAGATGGCACCGTTAGTTCTCGTGCCTCGGGGGGGCTTTGTTGGAATAGTTTTATTTGCAGTGACAGACAGCTGCTTCAAAGCGGCTACGAAATTAGCTTCTCCCCGGAGAAGCAGCATGAAAGGTGCTCCTCAGAGGTCTCGAAAAAATGTTTACTTCTATCCGTTACCTTCACTGACGGCGAGAAAAGCTTTGCTGTTTTAATAGAACTCCACTCCTCTATATCCCTTTTCCTGTGTTTTAGATTTCTCTCCGCCGGCCTCCCCCCTCAGCGCCGTCATGTACCCGCCGTTCCACGCAGAGGGCGACTCGTTCGGCGAGCCGGAGCATGTTCCGGCGTGGGACTGGAGTATGGCCTGGGTGGAGGAAATGGAGGCCCAGTACAGAGCTCACTATCCTGGCAGAAGCACGAAACCCTTCAACACTTAAGGGAATAATGACGGAGGCAAACGCGAGCCAATCGTCTTTAGGAACACCTTGAAGCAGCTGCGTCATACAGTGCTTTTTTCTTTACTTTTATAAAAGTGCTGCAACCAATATTGAGGTCTGAGTAACTCGGAAATATAATTGGAGCTTACTCTTTGATGTTTCACCTCTGCTGCGGGAGCTGCACGTCTGCCAGTTACGTGTCTTTTTACAACTTTTTTCCCCAGTTTTACCTCAGGACAGGTCCATCTGTTTTTTTTGCATCCTTTATGTGACGTTCATTAAGTTGCCACAGTTTTGCTCTTCTCATTACAGGAGAGGATAATGAGACGCTTCCCTCAGGACGCTCTCAGCCTCCGTGTTCTTTTGAAAAGGCCAGAAAGACACGGAGACCGGACGTGAGACAGTGAGACAGCAGTCATTAGGGCAAAAGACGTACAAGAGTTCTCACAGGAGTTCGTCCGCACTTCAAACAGTCTTTTTTGTTTATTATTATTATTATTGTTATTATTCTCCTCCACTTAGACTTACCGCAGCGTAGTGATTTTGTACAGAATGATTTAAGGACGCATTGTAAATAATGCAGCATATTCGACAGATGTTATTTAAAGAGTTTTAAGTACGGTCACATTCTGAGAATTCTTTTATATTGTTATTATTATTATTCTTCTTCAATGGTCTTTTTTATTGTTTACCATGCAGCCTGTCCACATTTCACTCTTACGGCAGAATCCGTAAAAACGTAACTGTAGCTCACGAGAGAATAAACGTAGAACTTTTGTTTGTTTGAACGCACGTAGGATTTAAGTCATTTGATTTTAGTAATAAAGTATTTTTTAAAAGACTTTAAGGTGCTATATATATAAACATTTATTCAACATATGTATATATAAAATGACTTTTTTCTATTTCACTAATGTTAGTTTTACATTTTGGAAGAATTTGTGTTTCTTTTTTTCTAAACCTTACAGATGTGTTTTATAGTTTTGAATAAAAAGTTTGCTTTGGATTGAAGATGATTGTCTTAAGCTGCAGTGAGTACATTTTGTTGATATTCTTCTGCCTCCTTTATGTAAAAAAACTTTTAAACACTTTTTGTGGGCGCTTCATTGTGTTTTCAGTCGTACTCCAACCTGTCGGCAGCCGTCTCGCTAAAGCCTCCTCACACTACGAGATTTTCAAATCTGACTTCAGGGATTTGGGGAAACTCTCACAGAAACCCGCGTGATTTAACGTGACTTCGGAATATAAAACGGACATGGAGGCGGATGAAGTTGTACAAGTTACTGTTCTAAACAAAAAGTACGCAGGCATTTGTTTCCCGTGTCAACTCGCTCTCGTCGGTCGTGTCTGTTAATCCCTCAAACGACCGAAAAATGTGTCTCGATAATCCGTTCAAATCATCCTAAAATCAGAAGGCACCCACGGTTGTCTGGAAGGCCAGATCAGGACCGAATTCTGTTGCAGATTTAGCCAACGCGAGGACGCAGTTGCCTCTGTGTGTCTTGGCATAAAAGCGAATCACTTCTCGCTGCTCTGCAGCTGATAGCTGATACTCGGCAGTGTTTGACAGTGGTTTAAATCTAACAGACAGTTTGTTGATTTAAAAGTTACATAAAGACCCGTCAGAAACGAAGACGCCTCTTGGATGAGAAAACCCAAACAAGTCCAGTAACACCCGTGTCTACAGTCCTGAGAGGAGGCGACACACTTTTGGCATGTCGATAATTCCATAATAAACTTTCAGCATATCGTTTATCAACCTGACCTGACCTGAGAGAGAGAGAGCTACACTTCTGCACCTCCTCTTGGCCGTGAGTGCAGACTGGGGGGTGGGGGGGGGGGATCTAGCCTTGCAACGCGCCCAGACAAATTGATCAGTCGCAGGCCAGTCCAGAGAAAGACGATATTCTTCTATCGGCTCTTCTACGAAGCAGATTCTCTTACATGTGCTGTACCCTTCGATGTGAAGGTCGCGGTCACCCGACCTTCACAGGAGCTGCCTGTATTTGCAAAACAACCCAAAAAGTTGGACAATAAGCGGCAAAAAAAACTCTGAGCATTTCAGAAACGGACCGATTTCGTGGAATCACCTGGGGCTCGGGAGAAAGAGCCCTCCATCCCAAAATGTTAGTATTGAGTGACTTTACAGATAAGACTGTACTAAATATTTATGGAGGAAAAAAGCCCTAAGTTCAGGCACTCTTGTGTGGAGCAGGAACAAAATAATTACAATTATGGATTGCAAACTTTAAAGGCTTTCTAACCTCATATTTAGTACTTTTGTGTCAGCTCCACATAACTTTTTGATTTTGGTGTTGACCCTATTCTTCAAGAGCAATATATATATATATATATATATATATATATATATATATATATGTATATGTATAGACAGGCCTCAAACTCACCACTAGCCCTTATTTTCCCACAATTGGCTATTTTTAGTGTTGCTGCCTATTGCAGTTTTAAGTAGATTTGAGGAGGAACACTGACTCAACCTCCACACACACACACACACACACACACACACACACAGGACAGGATGTGTTTGCAGTTCCTTTTGCAGGAGGGTTTTTCCACTTAGCTGCAGGCCGCGGGAGGAAGTGAATTATCTTTTAAATTCCACACTGTGCCTCCGTGTCCTGTGGACTGGCTGCTTAATTGACACCGCCGCTCTTAATGGCTATGCAGAGCGTGAAGGTGATGTTTAGACCTCATCTGTTTGGGTTGACTAGCCGAGGCACAACAATGCTGCAGTCCCCCCCGATAACGGATCGTAATTGCAAAGCCACTGGAGAGAATAATTAAAACTTAATCAGTTGTTTTGCTGTTACGGAAACCTGTAGAAGTGTCATTTTTTTAACTCGCCGTGTCACTAATAATTCTCTCCAGAAGACAAACCTGACCTCCCCCCCTGTCTCCCCTCTGATGGAGGGCAGATTATTTGGCCTCACTTGCTCTCGATATGCAATCAAACGTTGCCCGAGTGTGTAAGTATTAAGGAGGGAAAGCTGTGGCGGCAGCAGATGCTCTTACACTAAATCCACTCTGATTTCCTCAATGACTTTGAGTCGGCCGTGCAAAAACATGCTCCTTTTCCAAAGTAATCCGTGTCTTATATCTGGGTTACTCTGGTCAGATGAGATGGGGCGGGGCGGGGGGGCGGAGCGGGGGGTGGTGTCGAGCTGAGAAGTGCTTTGCTGTCTGTTTCATGTCTAACGCTTTTATTACACCATGTAATAAAAAAACACATAATTACTGAGGGGGAGACACATCATTTTGTTTTCAGGGTTTTATTTCACTTTAAAATGTGGAGGAAAAAAAAAATAGCAGGCCTACTTTATGTCAGTGTTATTTTATTTTTAGTATATTTTAAATATTAAGCAGCGTGCGTGATTTGCAGTCACTGCCGGATAAAATCTGGCAGACCTGCAATTAGGAGACGAGTCAGCGCGGACTAAAGGAACAGTGTAAATCAGACAATACGCGTTTTAATGGGCTGTGCAGCGCTGTGTGTGTGTGTGTGTGTGTGTGTGTGTGAGTGAGTGTGTATACACTTAACTGCCAAAGGGATTATGCTTCATCTGTCTCTTTTCACTAAAGGCCATATGTTTCCACATGAAGCCCCAGCTCCACTGGGCAACACACACACACACACACACACACACGTTTGCACAGCAGTCAAAGTGAGGACCTTCATAGACATAATACATTCCCTGTAGCCCCTTATCACAACTAAATGCCGAACCCTAACCTTTACCCTTTACACCCTAACCACAATTACTACTGGCCTAATCCTAACCCTGACCCTAACCCTTAAAACATATCTTCACCTTAAAATGTAGTTATTTACATTGTGGGGACTTGATTTTTGTCCCCACAAGGAAGACAAGTCCCCATAATGTGACTGTGTAAACAGTTTTAGGTCCCCACAGCATTAGTAATACCCACACTCACACTCACACTAAACTGGACCACACACTGCACAGCATCTCGCAGTCATCAATCAAGCATTACTGTATGTCTACTTGTCTTATTAGTTCATATGCACACACACACACACACAAATCCTTGGGGGTTTGTGCTTCGCCGATTTCGGCCTTTGCCAAAATACCTTCTTTATATAGCATGTTGGCAAAGCAATGGCACATATTAGACATGGCCTGCAACCACCCACCCACACACACACACAGGAGAGAAGAGAGAGAAGAGAGAGAGATCCACATGTAGATTTACTGCATATCTTTGGTGCAGTCTGTGATTTTACTAAAAATGATAATTATCATCCTAAAACCAGACATAAAAGCATGGGCAGGGGTGTGTGTGTGTGTGTGTGTGTGTGTGATGAGCTGAACTTCCAGCCTTATTATACACCAGCGTGTCCAACAACGCTGCTCATGAAACTCAACCCTTTTATTTTTAAGCACTTAATATAACATTCAGTGTCTGTGTAAACAGTGACATTCGAATCCTCGGCTCGCCACGGTTAAACGCTCCGCCAGTAAAGTATTACTTTACCTGCGTTGTTACTTTTGGGAGTTTATTGATCTCTCACGAGGTTATCAAAGCAAACCAAGTAACCGAGCAGATGATGGGGACGTAACGTGAAGTGATGTTGGCATATCGCCGTGTGTTTAATATACAGCCTTCGCCTCCAGAACCAGTGCAAAAATAAAAAACAACAGTGCATTCACAGCCTTGTAAATTTGATACACGCTAATTGAAAGCGGTGGGACTCCAGTTAGTGTGATTACAGGCACTGTCATCGTGTGTGTGTGTGTGTGCTGACTGACAGCTCGGCTTAAATGTGGTGCCGCATGCTAAAGTGGTAATCATTCCGTTAACTGGGAATCAATGGCAGCCATATATGTGTGATCTGTTTCATTATTGCACTGTCATTCACTCAGGGCCAGTCGACTGCCTCACACACACACACATTTTGCACATTAGCACATTTATTGAAGGACTGAACAGATTCATGCATACGCGTGTGTGTTTGTCTTCACTTTGCTTTCCTTAGATTAGTTTGAGACAAAATAGATCGAGTTTAAAACCGTTCTGTTGCGTGCTTCCATCATCGTTTCATTCTCATTTTCATTCCCTCCCCCTCGCATGCACGCTCTCACCTCCTCGCCGTCATACCCTGAGGTGACAATTCTGCAATCAAATGCCCTGAAACTCGATCTCCTCATTAGCAAGTCACGTCGAACAGCAGCATTGGTGGCAGTTAAAGAAGAAAGAGTGTTATAATAGTGAATTAATGTAACAACAGTCTTATATGCATCTGGTCCTTCGCCAGATGAAGTTAAGTCTCTTAAAAAATAGTTTTTATGAAATATGGCAGGTGTTCAGTAACCCAAATTTGTTTTTAAATGACAAAAAAGTTCAGGTTACTGGTTACAGTCTCCAAATATGTAAGAATTTGGTTGTTTACACGCGTGTTACTGTTTTAATGTGTTTCTCCTTCTTCTGCAAGTCCGCAAAAGTATGACACGTAATTATTGTGCGCCTTCCTCACAGAGGCCAATGATTTTGTTTCATAAACTTCATAAACCAGTAAAATATTCCGTACTAATTGTGTGCTGAAACAAGTGCAGAGTTGAGGTTCACCAGTCTGAGTTTCAGCCAATTTGTGACTTAAAAAAGAGACTGGAAAAAAAGAGGTTGATGTTGTGAAACTTTGTGATTAAAAAACAAAACAAAAAAAACCTTTAGTCCGTGAAAATATTGTTTGACATGAAACTGATTCGTGGCACACAAAAAGAAAAGTTTGGGGACCACTGATTTAAACTAACCCTAAACTACCTGCAGTACCTCTTTCATCAGATTTGCCATTATTTTATTAGTTTTTATGGCTGAGCGACCGTTAAAAGTGAAGTCATGACTTGCTTCACTTTCATTTCGAAGGTCTTCTCAGTCTGAAAATGGCTCGGCAAGACGGCGAGACTCTTCTAGAAGGACTTGCTGACCGACACTTTGTGTTGTGTTTATTACATCCTGTCTGCCGCATCTTTAAAAATACATGTGGACACATAAAAGGCTGAAATATTGATAATTGTGTAACATGTTGTGAGTCGACACGCCACTAAATCATTCATCTTCTCCATCCACTGACCTTGCTGCCTACGTAATGGCTTCATTAGAGCTCGTCTGTGTATGCATCACATCAGCCGAAAAGTCACACACATATATCTCCGCTGTCACCGCGGCAAATTAACATGGAAATTGGTGTGTTGCATTTTGGAATGAACACACGGGGCTTTTAAATGATGCCATCCCCTGCCTTTCATCATCCCTTTCTCTGTCTCTGCTTCTGTCCTCCGCTCTCAGGCCGCCGGCCGTCCGTCCTTCCTTCCTTCCTTCCTTCCTTCAGGCCCTCGTGGGCGTTTCAGCCCTGACAACGGCCTAATGAGTGAGCGCCGTGATTTATAGCTCGCAGAAAGAGAAGAGGAGGGAGACGTGGAGGCTTAGAGGGACGCCGGGGGGGGGGGGACGTCATGAAAAAAAGGGTGAGGGCTGTCAGGTCACGCCGTGGAAGGTCATAGACGTAAATCTCCCCCGTCGCCTTATCTGTTGTCCTTTTTGCTCTCGTTAGTGCTCTTTTAACGCGTTAATTAATTACGTTTCCATTCCGCAAGCTCAGTGGTTGACATCACAAAAGAAAAATACCTGGTCTTTTTACTTAGATGGTCTATTCTACGTAAAAAAAAGGACCAAGGGTGTTTCGAAGGACTTCACGGGCCAAACACACAAAACACCATTCTTCAACTCGACCTTACTCGGTTTGTTTTCGTAGTACCGCCTCAATGTGGGCTGGGTTGTCATAGTGACGTGAAACCACAAACTAGTGAAAGGGGCAAAGCAGTTCGTCATTCAGTGCCTCCGGCATGACCCGGAGCACAGACTCCGCTAAATACACCAGACTCCACTGTTAAATATTGAGATTTGAGACATTTCAAGTGTTGTTAACCGACCTGCCGTCGCGCTCATGACGACACGGTCTGACCAATCAGTGACCGGCAGTCTGTTGATGTCACATGTCGCATGTACCAATGAAAGTTTCGTAGTTCTAAAACGGTATAACGGCAAAATCTATATTCACTCGGGTTTTTATTTTAAATGCCACCTGCAAACAAAATGTCTTTTTGAAATTAAATTGGAATTAAACTGCCCAGCTGTGTTAGTTTAATACGAAATGAGAACACATTTTCAATATGGAGGTGTTAACAGAGGACATTTGAAGTATTGAAGTTCAATACCCAAGTCTGAACTGACCTGGTGTTGTTTTCTTTCTGCTGCTAACGATTAAAAACCCAGACTTAAGTGATTGAATGAACACAACACAGTCTCCCTCATCCCTGTGCCGTTTTGAAGTGTTGATGAAGAAATTATTTAATTATGAAGCGAGCTTGTGGCACGGAAGGGACTTCTCAATTCTCTAAATTGTTATTGGACCTGCTCGGTAAAATCACTTTGCTGCAATGCTGACGACGTAATAAAAAACAAATTGTGACTCATGTAACAAAACTCTGACAACTGTGTTTTACACCATTTAGTATTAAAACAGCCTCTGATAAAAGAAAACAAAAACAAGTCTGTATACTAAAATGAAAATGGTTATATATCAACAAATAGAACTCAATTGAATTCAATTCAATCTGTATTTAAGAACATTAAATCGCAATTAAATCCAGTTCAAACCAGTGTTTCTATTAAAATGAAGGGAGTTCTTCCTCAAACTACCAATGTATGTAATCTTCTTATTATTCATTCTCTTAAAAAGATATTTTACAGAGATATTTTTGGACATTTTTAAAAGAAGACTTGTCTTTTAACTCCAGCCTTCAACTAGCTCATTTTTATTGCACCCTGTGTTGGGTTTTCTTTGCATTTTTTTAATTTATATTAAAGTTTAAACAAGGGTTTTAGCCTCTTTAGCAACTATAGCCTTTTCCTATTAAATTCCACGCTGTGCTGTACTGCTGTAAGTCTCTCTTTCTCTCTCTTTGTTATTGAATTGAATCCAAATCTCAAAAATTATAGCATGAAATGAAACCTCATCCCTCATCTCTACACACAAAAGAAATACATAAGGACTATTTCTATTTATTCACCCTCTTTCTTGAAGGTACAAACAGTTGCGGTGTCAGACCTTAAAAAGAAATCAAACATTTATAATGCACACATGGACATGGTTTGCCTGTGTTTCATGTGTCTCTGTGCTGCTGCTGCTGTTGCCTCCACTGTCTGAGTCTGCAGGACCTTTTTTTTTGTTTCTCTCTCTTCATGTCTCTCAGAGCTGATCACACACACACACACACACAGCACTGATAGAAGAACTTCACCCTGGAGCATCCATTCATGTCCGTGTGTGTGTGTTTGTGTGTGTGTGAGCCGACGAGTTACAGTTTGTTGTGAGGCGAGCTGCAGCGAGCATCACTAGAGCACTGCGGGGGTAACGCTCACCTCCACTCAGGTGGACAGTGTGGGGGGGGGAGTGTGTGTGTGTGTGTTTGTGTGTGTGTGTTGCACTCTTTAGAGGACAGAGCTCAGCAATTTCATGCTCCTTGGTGCGTACAACAGTCACCCGGGCGCACCGCGCTGTGAAGCTGGTGGAGGAATGAAGCATTAGGAGAATGAGAAGCAAACAGAGCTGCAGCAAGGATGGCTTTGTGTGTGTGTGTGTGTGTGTGTGTGTGTGTGTGTTTTAGGTCTGACTTGACGGCTCCAAAGACTCTCAAAGTGTTTGCTGGAGGAATTTGTTGAATTTTGCACTTATGCCCAAGGGGACACAGTTTTCAGCCTCCGTCCAGATTCACTTCGTTTTCACAGTAATATTAGTAGTAGTGGGGGGTTTAACAATTAAACCATTGTTAATTGGACACTCCAGTTATTTCTGTGTATTTTCTGCTGTTACTGGGTTCATTTTGCATGATAAGTATGTTTATCCATCCTCTACCGCTTCACCCTCCACATGAGGGTCGCCGCCGTGACAGTCTCAGCTGACATAGGCGGGGGTCACACCACCGCGGACAGGTCGCCAGTCCATGACAGGGACACAAACAACCTCTGCTTGAAATTGTCTGTCTTTCTCAACAGGGTTGGACACTCCGTGGCCCCCCCAGGTCATTTCCTGCTCTTAAATTGACCCCCAGCCACAATGTGGGAAGATGAGTAAGGGCAGCATCTGGTATAAAAATGAAAATATATGCCGTTCATCCACTATGTCAGTGAGTGGTGGACAATAAAGTTGCATGCCTCAGTCTGACGTCTTCTTTCTGCAGTGCCCTGTCCTATCTGTCATGTCCAATAAAAGCCAACAATGGAACACTTTTTTAACACTTTCAAAAAGAAAGAATTTCAAAGCCATCTTCAAGATCACACACACAACACAGAAACATTTATAAAAACAAAAGGCTTTAGGTTCCCGATGACAAAAACCAGCGTTGACGAGGGAATTATTAGTAGTAAGTGTTAGTTAGAGAATCTTAGGGAACAAAGGGATGAGTCATTCTGCCACGTAACTGGGCGCCACATCCATGCTGAGCTTTAAATGTCATTAGGATAATCTGAATTGATTAAGTGTCTGCCACTGAAATGAAAAGGAAGTGGGAGGGACATTGGATGTTGGACTGGACAGTTTGTAGCATCACCAGCTCCTTCAAACTTCATTCATCTTCACCTTTTAACTTGTATAATAATGATAATATTTCATAGAAAGTGTCACTCTCAGAGACAGAGCGCTGCGGTGCATCAGGAACAAAGTCCCACACACCACAGGGACGCCATCTGCACCGTCTTTCCTCATCAAGACGGTGTTATATTAACAGTTCTGTATGGAAGTATTATATATAACGTTTAAATCCTTCAAAGTTTGACTTTTTAAACCTGCAGTGCATCATTTTTTGTTGATTAGACTCCTCTGCGTCAGTTCCATCTTTGCAAACACAAAGTAATAGAATGACAGAGGGGGCGTTTATGTGTATACACCAGCAGTGCAGGGGCGGGTGGGGGTAAGAAGCATTTATTCCATGAAAAAATGCTTAAAAATGTTCAACTTTAAAGAAATTCATTTTATTTACCCTTTTTCTTTTATATTATCTAACCAGAAGTCAGGATGATAACACAGAAGGCAAGAAGCAAATGTGGAGGTCAAAAAAAGAATCAGTGTTCATTAAAGTCTTCAAAAGGAGAGCGGCAGACACACGATTAATCCCTCTTTTTCAGATCTTTCTTTACAAGCGAGATTATAACCCAGAGCAAAAGAGAGAGACAGATGACCGACGATGAACTGAGGCTGTAGCCGAGGCGGCGTCCAGAGTCAGGAGTTCATATACTGCGGAGAGCAGGTGTGGACGATGAGATGATTGCACGCAGGTGCACTGATCACGAGGTGGGAAGGTTCCAGAGCTCCACCCTGCTCCACCCTGCTCCACCCTGCTCCACAGCTGCATGCAATCACAGAGGGAACAGGCAGAAGTGCTCAAATGTGACGTTTTATAACGTTAGAACTTTTAATTTCGACAGGGAGGTTTTGTTTTTGGCTGCATTTGTCTGATAAAAATACAAATAAAACATTCTGGAGATGTAGGTTTACATTTTACAGTTTTATCTAGACCACCACTTATAGAAATGTAGTGTATTGACAACTAAAAGACTGTCAATAGATAGACTAAAAGATATTTATCCTTTATTTAACCAGGTAAAAAAAAAAAAGGCTAAATTAAATCTCTTTTCCCAGAGTCAACTGGCCATGAAGACAGGTGGAGGTTAACGCTTGACGGCTGCATTCACATTACCAGCCACTTTCTTTAAATTCCAATTCAATTCCAATTCAAATACAGCTACTAAAGCCAAGTAACATGGAAATCTGATTTGACAAATGCATTTCTGTGTCCACACGGTCCTGAAAAAAATAAGTAACTTGGTCACATCAACGTAATAAATCAAATATGAGTCACTTCATATGTCAGTAACACAGCATGAGGGCTTTTTCTAGTCTAGAAACACCAAAGCCAGGTCATCATATGCTAAAGCCAGTTCTGCTGAAGAAATCTGAGTCCTCTTCGTGTGACTATCCTTCATGGCACTGTTTCCAAGGAGATCGGTACAAACGCCTGGCTTCTTCAGAACAAGACTATAACTATAACAACAACAACAACAATGTGTGAATGATGTTCTTGTCTCCTCTTCGCCTGTGTCTGGCTTCCTCGTCGCCTTCCCTCCCGATGTGTGTTTGGCCTCAGATGCTGTGCAGTCTGTCCCTCATCCAGGTCTCCACGGTGGACCGGAGTCCGTGTGGCTCAGGTTCCTCGCTGTTCTGGTTGGCAGGTTGGCCCGAGTTGCCTGATGTCACCCAGATCCACTTATAGCATAATGATTGTCATCCTGATTTTCCATATTGCAATTTTCTCCTCTCTCGCAGTCATCTGTTCAGTTTTTTTCCTCTTGCCAAGGTTTTTGGGGGTATTTTTGGTGCTGTTTGTGTGTTAGTTTGTCAATCTGTGTTTGTGTTTGCAGGATTATGCGGAAAGCATGGAACCACTTTTATTGGCCCAAGCAAGAACCCCCTTACGCATTAAATCGGATCCAATTGACAAACAAACGTTCTCATCAACATCCAAAAATATCCAAGATAGGATATTTTTCATCACTTTCAAGAAGAAAAATGATAAGAACTCGGTTTTGAGTGCTAATAACAACATAGGTACGGTTGGGCACAGGTCTGGATGTTACTGTTTGCAGTGGTATGTGTTTTTGGAGCTCTTTCACTAACCCTTTGCATGAATATTTAATCTGCTTATTATTATCGTTATTACTTTTTCAGTAGTATCTGGTTAGGTTAAACCTTCTCGAAGATAGACAGGGACGCCCCCTGTTCTGGTAGCGCTCGGTAGGTCATTCCACCACTAAAAAAGTCTGGATTGTCTTGTGTGGGGTGTTAGCGCCGCCAGACGACAATCCTTTGATGAGCGGAGTAGTCGAGGGGTAACATAAGCCTTCATGAAGTAGGTGGGACCAGACCCATGAAGCACTTTGTAGGGTAAGGGTAGCCATTGGAGCTCGATGAACAGAGGGGTGACACGTGTGCCCTTTTAGGCTGATTGAAGACCAGATGCAACGTCGCGTTCCGGATCCATCTATAGCGGTTTCACAGCACAGGTCAGGAGGCTGAGGCATTGCAGTAGTCACGGCAGGAGATGACCAAAGCCTGTACTAGGAGCTGGGTAGCCTGTTGGGTTTAGGTATGGCTTGATTCACCAGGATCTGTAAAGGTCAACTGGTCATCAATCATGACACCCAAGTTTCTTCTATCTTGGAAGGAGCCAGAGATAGGGAGTCGATATTAGTGCAGATGTTATGATGTATGGGATGGGAAGACAACATCAGCATTATGGTTATGTCAGCAGACAGATGTTCAAATACAACAACAGACGACAGTATCGTCTGCATAAAGATGTACCAACGTGTTTGTGTTTTGAACCACACCTTTGACATAGCTAAAAAGACTGAACCCTGTGGCACACCTTTAGCAATGATGAGAAGGCTGGAAGAAAGACCACTAAGCTGCACGGACAGATCATTTTCAAACCAACAGCTGGGTCTGACAGGCCTATATCAGGCCTGACATAGGATCTCATGATCAGTGTAAAATGCCTTTGACAAATCGATGAAAAGTGCAACGCAGTCATTCTTGGCATCCAAGGCTACCACAGCACAGGTCAGGAGGTCTGTGAGCACGGCGCTGCAGTAGTCGAGGCAGGAGATGAACAAAGCCTGTACTAGGAGCTGGGAAGCCTGTTGGGTTAGCTATGGCCTTATTTTCCTATATTGAATAGAGCAATGCGACAGAGGCAACATGATCTGTAAAGATCAATCGTGACACCCAAGTTTCTTGTTATCTTGGAAGGAGCCAGAGATAGGGAGTCGATATTAATGCTGGTGTTGATGATGCATCGTTGGCTTGGCTGGGAAAGACCAGCAGTTCCTCCATGCACATATGTCAGAGAGACAATCTGAGATTGGTGCCGTGGTCGTCAGGTAGAAATGATAAATACACAACAAGCCAAAAAACAAGGAATAAAAGGTTTGTAGGGTCAAAGCGACAGATGGACGCATGAATATCAGACGTTAAAAAGTGAGCACACTAGCCCACGCTTCCTGAAAGCTGCTCCACAAAAACAAACAGAGGCTCGGCTCAGCAAATGTATTTTAATGTACATTTACAAAACAACAAGAGTACAAAAAAGTCAGCCCACATACATTTTTTTTTTTTGTTTCTTTTGGAAGGAGTATATGCAAATTTCCTCCCACAACTGCACTTAACAGTCCCTCAGACGAATAGAGGTGGTGGAGAGAGGAGCGGGAACGGTTACAATCAAACTTTCATAAAGCCTGTGTGTGTGTGTGTGTGTGTGTGTGTGTGTGTGTCTGCCAGCCGGCACACTGGAACAGTTTGCTGCTGCTGCTGCTGCTGCTGCTGCTGCTGCGGAGAAACAGAAGGAAACATAGAAAAGTATGACATTCGTAGCGGACAACGTAGGTGCAGGGGATCCCAGCTCGTCCTTTCAAGACCCGAGATCCTGCTCGTCTTTTGGCTTTTTCCCACCCAGCCAACGCGCTTTCGCTTTGTGCTTCATATTTTTTGTTGTTTTGCCATGACAACAAGAGAGAGTGCAACAGTAGGTAATGCTTTTCAAAATAAAAAGTATACATCTCGACAAAAAAAGTTGGCACATTCAAGAAGACATGAGCTTTTTTTTTTCTTTTCTTTTCTTTTGTAATAACAGTTTTTTGTTGTTGTTGTTGTTGTTGTACATTTGAATTTTTTTTTTTTTTTTATCCTCATAAATACAATATATGTCTCTTTCCCCTGTATCCAGAGCTCACAAAAGAACAGCACAGACACAGGTATTTACAAATCCCGGGAGAGGAGAGAAGTGGATCGCTCATAAATAATCATGGTAATAGAGAAGAAACGAGATGGGAAGTCCATTTTTATTTTCCTTCTTTCACAGCAGTGACAGAGTCTGGTCTCCTGACACCCTCAACTCTTCCTCTTGTCCTCGGTGTCCACAGTGGAGAGATGGCGGACGGCGAAGGTAACGGCGGCCGCTGGCGTCCTTATCTCATTTCCTGCGGGGGAGAGAAAATACGTTAATATCATGTTCCATTTCAAACAACGGCGTATGAATCAAAGCAGATCGTCGCGTACGTTATTCCTACAAGTGACGTTTTCATGACTGCGTCACTCGGCTGGACTCTTGCAGTGGCCGCTGCTGAAGGACGGGGAGTTTTTACAGCTTCTCCCGGGATTAAATCTGTTTCTCCAGCAGATTATTGATTTTTTTTACAGTACCGAGGACAAATGTGACCTCCAGAGAGACAGTAAAGCAGCAATCAGAGCGACATGCCCATGGTTTGGTATCACAGTGGGTCGCTTTTACCGTCCGTACTGAAGGACTTCATTGTTGTCTTCACTCTTGTCTTCCTATTTCCTAATGATTTGTAAACTTGGGGATTTTATTTCTTGTTTCCCACCGCGGCAATTAAGAGAAAGTACACACTGCATCTTCACATCTGTTTTCTATGGAAATCCACAGGCTCCCAAACCCGAACCCTGCTGTATTCCGTGGGCTTTGCTGCACATGAAATATACAGGATTGGAGATAAAAACACGATTTAATGATCCCAAGCTGGCGGAATTTCACTCCGTGGGAGACGAGGAGCGCGTGACAGAAAGTTCTAGACTCTGAATTATTCAACTTGCAAACAAAGATTCGCGTGTAGTAAACTGTCACACCTCACTGCGTTCCGTGACTTCACCGAGACGGAGTCTGCTGCCGCACACAGATGTTCTACTCCTACGCTTAAAGCGTGCGCGGGATTCGTAACGGGATTTTGTGAATGTGCCCAAGCGAAACAAATAATAAAGAAAAGAAAGAAAAAAAAAAAACCCTACACAATCTGAATATGCAAAGTGTTCTTTCAGGTAGAAGTGTAAACACGCCGGCGAGACAGATTTCACAGGAAGCAGTTGTGTGGTTGATAATTTGTGACAGCGCCTCAAGTTACGAGACACTTTAGAAGCAGCTTTTTTTTTTCTTTTGCCATCAGTGAGATGTCTGCAGTAAACTCAGACGCAGTGTGAAGAAAAGAAAACGCTTTTTATGTCACGATGAAGACACAACATGATCTAAGGAGACTGACATGTTTCTCTTGAGTCTGGTTCAGGTCTTTACTTTGGTCCCTACAAATGATCAAATCCTCGACTGTAGCTCGGTCTTTAGAAGTCTTAAAAGTTCTGGGTTTAATTCACTCGTCCACAGTGGATGTGTCCTTGTCCACAGGGCAGGACGCTGTGCTGACAGGCAGGTAAGAAAGATGTGTGATGTAGATGAAAACATGCTGAATGAATGAGTGTGAATGGCAGAAACTGAAGGTGAAAGCAGCTGTGAGTGGTCATCAAGACAAGAAAAGGGCCGTATGAATGCAGACCCATTTGCTTAGTTAATTGTGCAATGCACTGGTGTGGGGGCAAGAACTCATCAGCAGAATTCACTTCTGAAACTTTCCGTGGACGCTCCTCTGTGGGCCTTAATCTGTAATCTGGAGCCACAGGGCATTACTCGAGGCAATTAATGTCGCCGTCGCCTTCACATCAAACAAACACCACGGTACTGAGAAGCAGAGACGCTTCATCGGCATTGTGGCTTTGAGGACACCGTGTCCCCCGTCCCCCTCGGAGGAAACACAAAAGCACATCTGTCCTGGGCTGACCGGCCGGGGTCAAAGGGCAAAGATAGCAGGCAGCAACACCACAGGAAGGCTGTTGTGGTGGAGAGGTGGAGGGGGTGTAACGTGATATCCAGGCTTCCTGTGGAAACACCACTATCTCTGTAATGAAAGAGCTTGTGCTTTCATGTCTGCGGCAAGGCGTGAAGAGGCCAGCGAGGGTCAGTCGGGGGCAGTTTTTGGGGGGGGGGGGGGGTTACAACGGGCCTCTATGTGAAGAGAAAGCACTTGTGTCTGTGTGCGATTCCCTTTTTACAAGTCCCTCCGCCGTGCTCCCCGTGTCAGCTGTGCGCCGAGGTCACTGCGGGCGCTGACCTCTGCGGGAGAGAGGATCATCATCATCCTCTCTCTTTCTCTGGACACGGAAACTTTTTCTTTTTTTTACGACGCCTCGGGCTGCAGCATTAAAAGTTTACTGCGTCCGAGTCGCTGCGCCGTGCACGTCGTCTCGTAAAAACCACGGCCGTGTAATGGACGTTAACTGACTGACCTTCAGAGTCCTTTGTGCTCAAAGTCAAGCGTGTGAGTGCTGTCACTACACTGCACTGGATCTCCATCCATTCAACATGCAGCATACAGTGCAATCTCAAATTCTGGAAGAGGAATCCATCACTTACTGTACATGAGGATTTTTCACTAGTTTTTTGGGTAGTTGGGTGGATTTTTGACATCTTATATACCGGTTGTAAGGTTATTTTATCTTGCAGTTATTATTCATTATTGTCTATTTATTATTCTACTGCTGTAAAAGGAGATTTGTAAACATTGGTTCTCACTCAGTACAGTTTTATCCCCACAAGAGAAAAGTTGCCTTGAAATCTTCGCTGGCTATAAATACTATGAATATTAATTACTTCAAAATTCAGATTCTCTAGTGGGGGAAAAAAAAAACAAAAAAACAAATGACACATTTGTGATAATACAAATTACAAGCTAAATGGGAATGTTTCGAGATCAGATCTTCCTGCGTTTTCCTTTTGGTTACTAATGACCTGATTACGACTGCAGAGGAGACGGAAGAGAAAAATAATGAAGCAGTCACACGTTTCTATTCCTAATTTTCACAGCTAATCGCTAAATCTGGCACATTTACTCGACTTGTGAACTAATGAGTGGACACTGTCGCCTTTTTAAAATCAACAAATTCAATAAATAAATCTTTTTATTGACCCTGTTCATTTGATCGCAAAGTAAAACACAGCGCACCTCTTTTTTTTCATGACTCAGTTTTTCCTCTTCCCTTTAACCAATAAATCCACACCGCGTGCTCTCCCATCACTCACTATCTCCGTCTACCTGCTGTAATGCAGAGGGACGTGAGTGAAACCCTGCCGAGGATGAGGAGCATTTAAAGAAGTGCAGATTCACTCTTCACGGAGAGAGAGAGAGAGAGAAAGAGAGAGCGGTAGGTTTGTGTATCCTGAGTGGATACATGTGGTAAATGTGCCCGAGAGCGATTTGTCGTCGCTCTTCTCATGGGTGTGTAAGATTCTGTGTGCTTTATGGAGCGCAGGTAACGATATGTAGATAAAACTAAAGCTTGTGAGCCGCGCCGCAGCAAAGGGGGGAGCGCTGTCTTTGTTCCCGAATGCTCATGAATATCTCAACACATCAATTATTAAAAGCACCTGAAGTTTTACATAAAACGATCAAATCATTTACATCGCTGCCGCTGCCGCCGCCGCCGCTGTGCTCTAACCTCGTTGTGTTTCCTGGCCGAGTTCAGCCCCCGAGAGCCTGTGGAGCCTCTGGACGAGGAGCTTCCCGTGGTCGAGCAGTTACTGGATATCTGACTCCGGGAGAGGTAACAGGCCTTGCCAGCGTACAGCATCATCTCCTCACCTAAAAGAGGCAAGCGTGAAAAAGGAGACAAGTGAGTTTAAAGCTGCTCTGGGGAAAGTTCTGCTTTAGTAAAACACTCTGTTTGACCATGTGACGCTTGCGGCCCCTTAAGCTGGTTCCATTTCGCCTTAACGGCGCTTTATAGCGTTGCACCTGGATAAATATTAGATTAGAAAAGTGTGGTGCAAAGTTCTTGGTGGGTTACGACGAACTTAATGAATTTACAGCTCACAGTTTCAAAGGTGGAGTGGGATTTTTTGGCCTGATGATGAGGTTGAGAGATCAGCATGACAGTCCTCTAAATCGTAGATTAGATATAAGATAGTGGTGCAGGGTCATTACAGGAAATCGGCCTCAAATTTAGTTAAATTTGCTTAAAATTCAGTTATTATTAACTGTAAATAATAATAATTTTCTGGCCCTTTTATGGGTAAATAAGTCTGCAAGTCCCAAACGGACATTTTAAAGCTTTGGTTTTAAAGGGTTAAAGTTGCAATATGCAAATGAAGGAAACGTGTATATTACGCAGAGACATCCCACACCATTCCCTGTGTGTTGTTATGAAGCCGTAGTTGCATTTATGGACCTTGTCAGAACAACTGGACCCCAAAGAAATGTGGTTCATAAGACATTCGAAGGAGTAACGCACTGGTGCAGGAAACACAGCAGTGTCGTACAGCGCGCAGAAACGGGGGCTTACTGTCGCCGTGTCTTGGTGCCGAGCCTTTCCGCTGGTGGCTGCCGTCGCCGCCGCCGCCGCTGCTGCATTCGCTCCTCTCCAGGGAGGACAGGTCACCGTTCCCTACGGTGTAGGCCTCCGTGCAACCCTGAGGACCCTGCAACCTGTCCTCGTCCGGGGGCGGCTCCGGAGGAGGGGGCAGGTCTGCGCAGACAGGCGTGGTATTCAGAAACACGAGGATACACGAGATATCTGCTGAACATGTGGCGCGCAGAGGCCTTAAACTATGATATAATTATGGATGTGAATAAAAACTAAATAAAATCCACTCTCGGGGGAGCCACTCACCTCCTTGTATGTCTCGCCTGTACGCCGACGTCTTCGACACCTTTTTTTTCACTCGCGACTTCTGACCGGGAGGAGTGCACACATCTGCTGGGGATGAGCGACTGTGCCCTGCATGGCAACACAAAAAAATCACACAGTCAGTCATGTTTGATTGCAGCGCTGTCCTTGGCCTCCAGAAAAGTGTGTGTGCCTCGAGTTTGTTAGTATTAGTATCTATATCACTGAACTTTAAAATATTCAATTCAGTAACTCCGTCCTGTCAGTATCTCAAATATGTACCGGGCCTAGATTTTGCCATGTTTTTCTCACTGCTGGCTGAGAGCAGAGCAGAGTAGAGCTAGTTCGGATCCGATTTAATGTAGTATATCTAACATCATGTAACTCAATGGTGGATAAACAGATTATTACAATAATACACTTTCAGCCAGTCACTGTACCGGGTGTCGTGGCTCTGCCGGCGTCTTCATTCAGAGTCGGCCCCTGGCCGTGGAGGCAGCGATGGGCAGGGCTTTGGCACTGCAGCGTGCCAACCTCTGATGAGCCGTGATGCTGTTGGCCGGAGAGGTTGGGGTTGGACTGGGTGAGCAGCGGGCTCGGCGCCTGGGGGACTGGCACTGGACCGCAGGGTAACCTTCTGCTACGGGGAAATAAAGGGGGGGGGGGGCGGCGTGTTACTGGAGAGGACAAGATCAGAAGTGAAATCTCTGCTTCAGAGTGAGCTCTGTGTTACAGGGAGATGTGGAGATTCTTTTTTTTTTATGCTGTTTCTGTAAGCATGAATAAATAAAGAGGTGTTTGCTGCCACAGTGTCAGCAAGCTGAAATGTGAGGGTGTTTTTTCTTCACTGAAACACTACGAAAAAACGGCAGTGCTCAACTTTTAAATACAAAAACTGCCCCCTGCACGTGTCACATACCGTGGCAGCTGCTGACCATCGAGCTGGTTGAGGCGGGGGAGGTCATGGGGGGCCTGCGGCTCCTCGTGGGGCGACGGGGTGAGCGTGGCAGTCGACTGGTGGCTGTAGGAGGTGGCGGGAGACGAGGCGTTGTTCCTGCGTGGGGGCGAGGGCCCGTCCTCGCAGCCCTCCATCAGGTAGGTCCTCTCCGGAAGCGGCGGGCACCACTCCTCGTCCGAGCTGCGGCCGACAAAAAAAAAAAAGAAACGCTCTATGATGGATATCGCCGAGGACGGCCAGTTTGCTCACACACAGATGACTGCGAGGCTACTTAAAAATTAATGCGGTTCTCTCAGGCTTGACTGCAGTCAGAGAGCCTTGCCACTGGCAACACTGCAGGAGGCTAAGCTTTCACGGGGGCAGTGCACCGCCATTATGGATGTGGTAATAGTTGTGCCCCGAGGTTACAGTTAGTGACTGGTGAAGAGGAACACAGCTAAGGGTCTCTTCTTCGATCTTTAGTCTTTGTCATTTGGAGGACGTTATTCCACGTTACTAAACGCAACATCGGCACTCTTTCTTCGTACTTCCTCTACTTCCCGCTCGTCTTCACAACCCGGAAGAAGAAGAAGCAACAATTTTTTGGTTCCGAATCAATTTTTTTTTGTTGGTTTGAATGCATCGGCCGGGTTTGAAATTAGGTTCGAGACCCCGAGCCCCGTCGGTGCTAAAGGGCTAAGAGTGAACCAAGCAAGGGCGACTAAGGAAAGAAAATAAAAGCTTAACATAAAGTGAACTGACCAAACAATCTCCAAACACAAGAAGAGGAAGACGACAATGAGGGCTCCAAAAATGCTGCTTCTTGAGTGTGTTTTAAGAGGCAAAAGAAAAGGCTAAATCACCGAGGTGGTCGAACGAGGTCGAAATAATTGAGTTGTCAAAGCCAGAGGCAGGAGAACCGTAAGAAACACATTGGGTCCTGACACTTAATGTTCCTGTTGGGAGGAGCAACAGTAAGTCTTGGTGATGGTGTCGCTGTGTCGCACTAATGCGAGCAAGAGGAAGAAGGGAGAGCGCGACTCACCCCAAGTCCATGTCCTCGTCGTGCTCGGGGAGCGGCTCGTCCTGCTCGTCCTGCTCGCACTCGTCCAGCTCTTCTACGAGCGGCGGCGGCGGCAGCGCCTCCATCCAGGTCAGAGACGGCGTCTTTACCGCTTTTCCCATGGCCTTCTGTCTGGGTTTCCCTGGAAAACAGACATGCAGAGAATCACACAGTGATTCATTAGGATTAAGTAGAAACATGAATGAGATCAGGGGAAAAACTGGTGAAACTAAACGAGATTCTTATCAAATACGACCGCTTCCATGTGTGCACTTGTTAAATCAACTCTATTTACTTAGCGAGCACTAACAGTGCTTATAAACTCATTAGTAGAGAGTAATCTGTGTTTACTTTCTCAATGAATCAATTCATTATACAGTATATTTTGTTTTTACTCATTTATAAATGAGAGAACCCCCGCAGTTAAGAGTTTATATGGATAAAAACTCAAAGATTCAATATGGTTTTAATGGCCCGGGTGCTGGAGAATCACATGACTTCACTGGGGGAGTGTGAAACAAGGAGCAGTCAGTCGTCTGGGGGATGAAACACAGGGGCTGGGGAAACTGGTATCACTGCAACACGGGGCAGAAACACACCACTTTGCCGCCTCTGTTGATAAGCAGCAGCAAAGAGGATCTGTGTTCCCTGAACAAGGGCAGATAAGATGGAGTCTGCGGTGCATCCTCACCAGTGCAGCGGTCAGGCTGGGCGTACTGAGCCCCAGAGGGCCCCGCCTGCATGATCCAGTGTCCCTCGTCCTGCTGCTGCTGCTGTTGCTGCTGCTGCTGCTGCTGCTCATTGCTGTGGGCTGGCGTCTGGTTGGTGAAAGGCATGATGGAGGTTGAGGCGTAAGGGGTGGTGGAGGTGTGCTGGGCGTAGGTGAAGCCGTGCAGGTCCTCGTTGGTGGCGTCGATGGTGCTGTAAATGGGGCCTTCAGTGGAGCCTCCCATGCTGTACTTCTCCGTCTGATTCAAGTAGTTGGAGATGCCGGCTTCTACACAGGGGCGGAGGTTATATTTGAGTGCGTTAGTTTGGGTTACGTCAGGTTATTGCGCTTCTGCGTCTGAGCGTGCATCGTACCGTTGTAGTATCTCTCCGCCGTGTCGTGGTTGGCGGTGCAGCAGGTGACGGCCTCTTTGCCACTGTGGACCAAGTTGGTGGTGGGCCACGAGTCCGCCAGCCACGGGTAGTTGCCGATGTTGCCCCCCATCACGCTGGGTCTAAGGAGACATTCAGCAAAACCTGCTTGAGCGACCGCAGTGCATTTTGAAACGAGAAAGACAGAAATAAAATGCGACGTAAAAATTACCTTCCGTTGAGTCCTGACGCCTCTCCGTGAGGAAAACCAACTGCAGAAGAGAAACAACGTGTAAATGATGAGGATTTAGTTGGAATATAGGTTTTGTGAGACCAGCATGACCTTGAACTTTAACCTATGGCCACCAAATTTACATCAAACGGTTCATTTAATGGGTCCAGGTTAACATTCTTGCCAAATTTTATGAGATTCTCTCAAGGTGTTGTTAAGATAACGCCTCACAACAGCAAATGCGGGGTGTGAGGTCACAGCAGCGTTGAACTTTGACCTCACAGACCCTCTAAAAGGTTCATCCTCAAAGCTTAGTCTTAGTTAGATTTGCTCATGGTGAAAACAGTTTCCTCAAGCTGTTCTTCATCTATCGTGTTCACATAATAATTAAAAAATGCATAAAATTAACGTATGTAGTGTAAATATGAAATGCTATCTGTAAAAATCTTATTCATATTATGAAAGACAGGACACCGCTTCGGCTCATTAGCAGCGAGCCACACGCTGCACGATCACTCTCGCTGACCTGCTGGTGTGTAGGCGAACGAGGCGGCGTAGTGGCTCAGCTCCTTCCTCTTCTTGCGCCTGCAGTAGATCCACATGCTGAAGCCCATCAGGATGACCCAGCAGGCCCCGCCGATGCCCGCGATGAACGCCGGCTGCTTCACCACGTCGGTGATCTGCTCGGCCAGGCTCACGCTGCTCTCCTCGTCGCCGTCGCCCGCGCCACTGCCGCTTCCGCCGCCTGACACCGAGGGCTGTTCAGCTGGCAGCTCTGGAGGCACGCGGGGGACAAAAAGATGAGTGGGAGAAGCCTTGAGCCAAAGACTGAACATTAAAATAGACGTGGTCTATTGTGATTGGACTGGCAACCGTGTCAGTTTTTGAACCCTGAAGCTCCTTGTGGACAATGCTAGCTTTTTCCTCTAAAAGGGAACATAATTAACAAAATGCAACGGAGCCAGAAACTAGTGGTGTAAAACAAGTGAGAAGTAGGCTCATTTTCCTAAAGACCTCTGAGTTCACTGAACGGTACAAACTGAGTGTGATCGGAGACCTGCCGTCCCCACACACTTATCGATATTCACGCCGTGGACTCACTGATGAGGACAGACGCCGGCTGACTGCGAGTGCCGATGCCGGCGCCGGTCACCGCCGCTACCTCCACCTGGTAGAGGACGCCGGGCATCAGGCCCTTCAGCACGGTGGACAGCGTGTTCCCGTCCACCGTCTTGTTGATGTAGTAGCGCGTCTGGTTGTCTCCGCCGCTGCCCACGCACCAAACCTGTTTGGAAATGACACGTTTAGAGCTGCTTTTTTTTTCTTGTTTTTCATGCGTGTGTGTGTGAGTGTGTGTCAGGTGTGTTTACCTTGTACTCCTGGATGACACCGTTTTGCATCTCACTGGGCGGAGGATCCCAGGAGACGCTGATGCTGCTGGAGGCGTTGCTTAGCTTCACCGTTGCCACTGTAACAGCTCTGGGTGGCGCGCTGGGGACTGGAAGAGGAATTATGTCATCCACATACTCATACACGGTAAGAGTGAATGCAACACTGGAAATAAGCTCAAGTTAAAGAACTTTTTTTGCAATTTCAGATTCTCTCCACTATAAAATCTACAGGCTGGGTCAGAATGGAAGATAAGAAAAAAAGTAATCCCAGCCTGAGATAACTTTAATGAGATTCTTACAGGCGGATGAACAACTTGTTTTCTAGGCCTTTGTCAAAAAAAGTTTTCTTTGACTTGCTCTCACATGCAAATATCATGTTTCAGTCAGTCCTTACCTGCTTCTGGGGTTCGCACCAGTAATGTCCGACTGTCCTTGCCCTGGAATTCGTCAAAGTACGGACGGATCTTTATCTCGTACTCGGATCCCTTGAGCAGGCTGCCGATGACGGTGCTGCGCTCCGACGGGGAGTTGATGTCCTGGAGGAGCCAGGAGCCTCCGCTGGGTCGGTAGAAGAGGCGGTAACCCTGAACGTACTGAGACTGACGATCGACCTTCAAAACAAATAAAATAATTGATTGAGATAAAGTGAAAAATCGCCGCCGCCTCTTTATATATATACAACAACGACACTTACGGTCCATGACACCCGGATGGAAGAGGGTGAGAGGGTGACAGGCTCTTGAAGCTGGACGGCCACCTCTCCTAGTTCCCTCTGCACCTGCCTGTGGTCCACGCCCTGACCTGTAGGACTCACATCTGTGGGGAAACACACAGATTCACTGCTGCTTAGGGTAAGTATTCCTTTAAATACAATGTAAGGAAACAATTTTTTGCTTTATGACAAAAAATTACAACATAAGAACTCACCATCCAGTGAAAAGTGGGCTTATGGCCCTTTAATATGTGGTACCTCCCCCTTTCATCCCCCGCCATTCTCACTTATCCGACAAACTCAATTAAAACACTTCAGTTCAACACTCAACAAGATGAAGACGCAGACTGACCTTGTGTTCTCACGGGCTCGGAGATGGGGCTCGGGTCGCTCAGGCCGTACGCGTTGACGGCTCGCACTATGAACAGGTAGACGGTGTTGGGGAGCAGACCGGTGATTGTGTGCGTTTCCATCTTGACCATGTCGGCCACAGTCTGCCATTTGCTGCCTGCCGATTGGCTGTAAAAAAATAAATAAAATAATGCAACACTTTGACATCTCAGCGTGGGCAGGCGACATATTTTTTTAGTGTTCATGCTCAATAATTCCATAATAACAGGGGGAATTAGTCAGCTAATCCTTTAAGCTCTAATTGTACATGCTGTTGTCACTTTGATAATACATAACACAGCGTCACATCTTAGAAACACTTTCATTTTTTGTGTCTGTGAGGAAAATATTAATTTGTGCAGTGGCCAGCCAGGAGAAGTAAACACCACACAAATGTAATAAAAGCACAAGCACACAAGGTTAAGTAAAGGTTAAGTAAAAGTAAGTCTCTCCTCTGCCTTGTAATTAACAACAGCAGATATCACATCTTGTTAAGTTCTACGAGGGGAAACTGTGAGCTGCTAATATTGGTTTAAACAAATACAATTAGATTTATTGATCGTAAATGTAGCCGTTGTCATTAAATTCCAGCAAACAAACAAAAATCGGGCAGTGCTTTACAATGCAAACTGCCAGTGCATGAGAAAATCTCAAGGTTGTGGTTGAGAATCTGCCCACAAAAGTTTCTGCTCACCAGAGGTTTTCCTTCTCATCTTATAAGCGACTGTCCCGATGAATGAGGCACAGGCGACTGTAAGAAAGCTCAGCTTTGTGCCACAGAAGTCAGAACACTGTGACCCTGTTCCCCCGTTTCCTCCAGTCGCCCCCTCTTTTCCTCTGTGCATATATTGTCGCTGTAACAGCGGTAACAAAGGACTCCCCGACCGTTTGTTCGACACTTTTAGATTTTTACCCAAGGGCACTGTTGGGGGGGGGGGAGTGTGGTGAAACAGCTTTAGTGCCAAAATGCACAATTAGACTGCAGAGGAATGAATACTGTCTGTGAATCATGTCTTTGTGTGCGTGTACTTGTACTCGATAACTCTTCGGGACCTTTTTCGGGCATAAACACTGACCTCATTTCTGAGAAACTCTTAAGTTTGGCCTAAAAATTTGAATCGGGAAGTGATGTGGAAGGACAGCGGCGCGAACTTGTGGGTGTCCATGCGTGCGTCCGTGTGTTTGCGCACCCTGTATGAGAGTCACAGTAACTTTGATTGAGCAGACGATCACAGAGAGAGAGAGACAGAGAGTTCACACACTCCCGCACAAGGCTGTGTCCCCAAAGGAAAGAAAATATGAACATGAAGCCTTTTTTTTTTTACATTATATAAACAAACACTACAGGATACATACTGTAATGTACGTACACGCATACACTCACACTCACATGCATGCCCTATCCCTTTCCTGTCCCTGTGGTCCTACAAACAAACCTTCACACCTTCGGGCAAGGAAATGTTATTGCAAACATCCCAGTGGGCCCGCTCAGCTGCTTTATATAGAATCAGTTTGCGTTACTCGGAAACGCTCAGTCGCTGCCACGGGCCACGACTTACGTCTGGATCTGATTAAGCTCTGCCGGTGTTCCCCTTCTTTATCAAATTGGAGGGACACATTTCCCTGTAATGCCGCCTATCTTCATCTGGAGGCTCACTCTCATCCGTCGAAACCACCCATTCTGCTCCACTGCTCAGTCGACTCCTCCTCCCCTAATTGATCCAAGGTGAACTTCCTCTCAACTGACAGCACCCGCAGGCTTCCGCTGAGGTCCATTCGGGTTCATGAGATCTGCCGCGGAGGACTGGCAAGACGATGAAATCCTTTTTTTTATAAATCTGTCAGTGTGTAACACGTGTGTCCGCCACGTCGCTGTATCCCGCACATTCACGGCGTGTTATGAATCATTCACGACTTCTTACTTGTGTAAACCTTGAGGTGCGGTGTTATACTGTGAAAACACTTTGTGCCGTAGTTCTCCTGCGAATTGAGTCGTAGTCTCTCAAGGTCTACTTGTATTTCACGTGTCAGCTCAGCTGTAAACGGTGAGCAAAATTCAGGAGTCCGGGGTTTTAAAGTAGTTTTCTCCTCCCACACAAATGTGGGTCGAATGTAAAAAGGATATCGTCATGACTGATCATAGGAACAGATATCAGCCAAAATCACAGCCCTGTGTCCATTGGACCGATGAAAATAGCCTTTTTGTATCACAGATGGAAACTACCACTGCTTAACATTCTCCAGAAGTTGTGTGTCGTTCATCATAATGTCTTCTCCTCCCAGTTCCTTGGTTACATTTCCAGAAAACGTCAGAGTGAACAGTATAAACACAGCGGGAAGATCTCCAGATAATTCACAGCGAGCGAGTGAGTGAGTAAGTACGAGTGACTGTTTGCCTCCTACACATGCACAACTCGAACTCCATCCCTGCTGGCAAGCGGCAAATGGCGTATGGTGTTTTCACACAAATAAAGTTCCTTAACGGATAAATAAAGTTGGAACTGAACTGAACCGAAAGTGCGCGAGACTCACCTGAAGGCCTCTATGATGTAGGAGGTGACGGCAGCTCCTCCCTCATGGGCGTTGGGTTGCCACGTCAGCGAGACGCTGTTCTTGGACACGTCGGTGACTATGGGTTTGTGCGGCGGGCCTGGCAGCTGGAACGGCTCTGTGGTCTGGGCCACTGACGAGTCTGCGCTCTCTATGTGGTGGGGATGGCAAGGTAGGGAAGGAATTGAAAGAAGGAAATAAAGTAGTGGAGGAGGAGGAGGTAGAAAATTCGATAACAATGCAACATTTGCCTGCAGCAATAACACTTCCTAATATACACCATATCATAAACACTAAGGATCTTAGCAATAGGGGCCCAGCCACTAAGTATAACATCTAAAATGCACAATTACTATCCCTCTAATGTTGATGTGCATCAACCTCAGTGCCGCCACATCTCCTCCCCTTCATCATTTCACGTGTGCTGACAACTGTAAGAGGCTAACAGTCAAATAAAAAAAAAGAGGTGTCATCGGAGCAGCTTGTCAGGTCGCTCATAACTCCCTCACTGAGCGCCATAAATTAAATCTCTACTGCTTAAAATAACTTGCGTGCTAATGGCAGCGGAGGAAAATAAAAAAGCCAGTAGCCTCACTGGTGCAGTGGGATTCAATCGCTTTAAACCCACTGTGCGGTATCTAATAGCATCTTTTAAGTAAGGGATAATGTGCAGTGAGCCTCCTTCGGGGTGATTCAGACACCCTGTTGCTCCACATCAGGATTTTACATCCCCTCATTGAGTTATTTTTCCACAATGATTTCACTGCACATTTATCCTACTTGTTCCGCGGCTACTTACAATAAACAAGTCATTTGACGCAAACAATATTGATAATGAAATAATCAGTATGCAGTTGTTAAAACCTTATTTTCTATTTAAGTTATCAGTCCAGGTCCAGTGTGTTACAATGAGTGACTGCACAGACACCGCACTCGGCCTCACTCAACTAGGGTGGCCGTTGTCAGTTTACGTAGTACGAAATGTAAACTAGCAAGGGCAGGTTTGTATATTCAGGCAGATGTAGACACATGGTGGTACAAGACGCCAGCCTCTTTAAGGCAAAGCCCTTGTCTAAAGTATAAATAAAGTGTTTTTCCTTTCATACTTATGTCTAGTTATTCCATTTCTGACAGTAAACCCTTCTAAATATTACACACTTGGACCTTAACGTGAAGTTGTAGGTAAGATACTAATACACGGTCACTGCTGACAAAAACAGCAGTTTTAGCTCACGTGACACAGTGACTTTGTGTCACTGAGATAATTAAGAAACCGACCAATCAGAATATCATATACCTAAGCTGTATGACGCATAATAACCATTATTTATCCCATACACAGATGACACCCTGGTGTTTGACGTCCACCCAGTAATAACCTGAACACCAGCAGGGCTTTCGTTAGACTCTACTTGTTTAATTGGCCATTCATTAAACGGTCACAAGGGAGAGTCTCTTGTCTCTTCGACTCCTTTAAAAGTCAAAAACACACCGAGTGACCGAGTGCGGCTCCTCAGCAAGTCTTATCTGCCGTCACGTACTAATGTGTTGCTGATAAATTCATAGCCGTTAATTAAAAAAAGTAAAAGAGTTACGCAGTGGGGGAGAGTGATCATAATCACTATGCTGTTTTAAACACTTCTCTTTTATGTTTTTTTCTTCTTTTTTTTTGTCGGTTCTATATCTCTGTTCTATTATACATGGCGGCAACTCCACATGCAGAGAGCTGTCATTTGCATTCATTTAAAATCACACAGAGACAATTTACCTTTGACTGTGAGCACTCCACTCCAACTTGTCTCTCCGCTGGAGCTGGAAGCCAGGCAGGTGTAAACCCCAGAGTCCGTTTCCTGGCAACAGTAAAATGTGAATCATTAGTTTAGTAAGTGAGTGTGTGTGTGTGTGTGTGTGTGTGTGTGTACGGGTGATACTATGTTAATGCACCCATTACCAGTGACTGAGACTAAATGTCATATCTCTGAAAGCAGAGTGTTTGTCCTCAGAATACTAAGCAGAGGGAAAGTAGGTGTGGATGAAAAGCTGGCAGGAACAGAGAGCTGCAAATCACACAAAACAGATCACTTTTCATATCGAGTGAGATTAGCGCTTTAGTATCTGTTCGTAGCAGGCTGTGCCTCCCATTGATGCCAGCGCGTTCGCTTCAGTTCATTGAGCGACCAAAATCAAAGTCCCAGAGAAAAAACATACTTGCACAAAAGATTATAAAAGCCAATCATATCATGGATGAATGGTAACGTACAGCATTAAACAATATGCTTAAAAAAAAGTTGCTTTTAAATTGTTCTCGAATCGTCCCCAACTTTTAACCGACAAACTTTTTCAAGCACCAACATCCACTCGCACCTGAGTGAAATGAGTCTGCAAAAGATACCCAGTCTTTGGACATTTGTCGCTTCTATCGGATGGGGACAGATTGAGGTAAAAGGAGGAGAGTCGAGGGGAGAAGAAGAAGACAGCAAAGGACACTCAGTAAGACGGGGTTTTTTTATCAGCTGTGTATTTTAGGTGAAATACTTGGTTAAAGAAAATAAGTTGCAGAATGTTTTGTTACATTTATTCATCCATTCATTTTCTACCACTTTTTCCTTCCACCTGAGAGTCGCAAGGGGAGCTGGAGCCTCTGACATAGGGTGAGAGGCAGTGTACAAGCTGGGCAGGTCGCCCAATCCATTGCAGGACCGACATACAGACACCATTCAGTTTCACATTCATGCCTACGGTTAATTCAAAAGGTTAATCAACCTAATACCCAATCGGCGTGTCTTTGGACTCTGGAAGGAAGCCACAGTACCTAAAAAGAACTCCCAATCACACGGGGGAGAACACCGAATGTCATGCTTTCTGAATAAAAATTAAAAAGGAGCCAAGCCAGTGTGTCTAAGTTCAACCACATTTTTAAGAGAAATAAAAATAACAATTCTGTCTCAACTTACACTTTTTACAAAACCACAAGAGCAGAGGAGAATATATAATGGCGCCGCGGAGTTGCTAAGAGACATATTTCCCATGAGTGACTGTCATTACATAACCATTAGTGCACAGATAAGTAACAATGAAAACCACCTTGAAATTATTCACCGTTTTGTTGGAGTTAAACAGGCAGATTAAGGCAGAGGTGTAAATTTCGGTCTCCGCTGACAAAGGTCAGAATTTGTTTTAAAGGCCCCAGAGATCTGCTTTTCGAGCATCACAGTGGGTTCTCAGGAAAAACCGCTGCCTCGGCGGACGACCTGGCGTAAAGTTTCCTCCTCAGATGGAATCTGAGCACGTCTTGTTGACAATTGGGGCCGAGTTAGTGGCGCAGAGACGGATATTATAGCGTAATGATGAAATTTCCTCAGTCTTCAGACAGGTGCTCTGTGGAGGGACGTGGTGTGTCATAGTAATGCACATGGATTTGCATTTCCAGGGTTTGTAACGTGAAGCCACGCATGTTAATTACAAACTTGGAGACGATGCCGACTTTAAGCCACATTTTGTTTTGCAAAATTCAGCCTAAAAAAAATAATAATAATTTTTAATAACAATATTAAAAACTGCTCCATGTAGGAATCACTTTATATTAAATCTATATCTAAATATGAAAATCTGTATCCTCTCTCTCTGCCAGCCTCGACGTAACATCTGCTTTAATTAACCACTCCTACTACTGGAACGTTTAGTCAACCGCGGTCATATCGCTTCTTTCATAAATGATCAAATCTCAGCGGAGTTATTTGAAGTCGGAGCCAAAGTCAAGCTGGTGGCTTTTATGCTCCTCGTCTGATTCCGACACTGCAGAGGAGGAGAGAGTTAAGGGAAGGATCAAAGGGCAGAATTTTAATGACCAGCTAGAGGTCTAGAACATTTCTGAGGCACCAGTCTTTATACTCAACAGCTACTTAGCATTCTGGACAGGCTACGAGCAGATGTAATTAAGAGGTGTGTGATAAATGTGCCTGTGTGTGTATTTGTGCGCGTGTGTGTGAGTTACATGTGACTGCCGGCAATTTAATTTTTGGGGAGGCAAGCCAAAAGCTAGACAGCCTGTGAAATTGCTTACAACAGAAGGAGGTGTTGGGGGCCCCTACACTGGGGAATCTTTCAAGAAAGTAACGTTTCAGTGGTTTCCTTTACCGCTGCGTGCCATTCGGACTTCATCCTCTCCTTTCGGTCGGTTTACGACGACTTTAAGATGCACGTCGGACCGGGCATTTTAGGGAATGAGATCCCGAGACGACAGCTCTAAGTACAAGTCAAATGAAAACACATTTGACTGAAGGAACAGCTACTCGACTGATGTCCTCTGCACAAGCCCAACTGGCTTTTTAACTGTGCTTGAAACAAAACAAAAAAAACATTCTGTAGTGTTCATGTTATAACTGTCTGAGCAAATGAGACAAAGGAAGTGTGTTTGCTGCCGCCGCCGCCGGTGCAGCTCTAACCTTGCTTTCCAGTTATATTAAATAAATGATGGGCGTGCAGGGAAAACTGTCAAAAAACATGAGACGCGGGTGTATTCTTTAAGAGGCAGTGCACGGCGGTGCCATGTCTTAACAAGCAGGTCCCTGTTTTATATGTATCTCGCGCTCTATTATAATACGCCCGAGGCTGTGTGGCTAACAAGACACTCAAACTGCATGAAAGGGTGCAAACGTGTACGCAACCAAAAAAAGAAGAAGCTAAAAAAAAAGAAAGAGACAACTGACTTTACACACGACTGTCATTGGTAATAATAACTAAAACACTATAAACTATATTTATATAGTGAAATAGAGAATAGAGAAATATCTTAATTCTTTTTTTTGTGTCATGCCCACCAGTGACAGTTGGTCCTGTTAGCATAACTGTTAGCAAAGATGGCGGACACTGTTTACATTCCGAGGCTTGAAACTGCAACTGCAACGCTAATTCCGCACTTTTTAGACCCATTCGTAGGGAGGCGGGACCTCATTCCCAGAATGTAAACAGTGTACGCTATCTCTATGCTAACAGGAAGTGTCACTGGTGGGCACGTAACAAAGAAAATGATGAAGATATTTCTCAACTCAGGGGGAACTGAGGTTGGGAAGCACAGTTTTTCAAAAATACTACCACTATTCTAGTGATACAAAGCTAAAAGCAAATCGGTGAAGTATTCCTTTAATTTTGTATTGTTCCTTCTCCTTCACTGCCTCCCCCCACACTTAGGTCTGTGACCTGTGAGAGTTGCTGCAGAAACATCAGCAAACAACGTGTTTGAAACTAGGAAATATCGGCCTGAAATTGTCTCATGACTGCGCCACAACAGCAATGCACCAAAAAAAAATCTAATTATCCCAAAAGCAAGGCTCCATAAATGTTTTATGAAGTTGTACTAGAGAGAGGAACCTGTAACTGTTTTCAGGGATTACCTTAAAGCCCTTAATGTACTATGAAGAAGGAGTTGCATCGGTTTATTTTTATTATTTATATCAGATAAATGCATACTTGTCAATTTAACTCAGGGTCCAAAAGACCGCAGGGCATATCAACAGCTGATGGTCGAGTCCACCAGAAAGAAAATGAGCAGCAAAGAGGAAAAAGACTGCATGGGGATGTGGATTTAAGCAGCTAAGTACTGTTGTTAAGGTATTGTGGGCAAAATAAATGTGTTTAAGAGAGAAATTAGTGCAAACTGAGTCATTTTTGTTTACAATATAAACCCCCGCATGGAAGGTTTTAAACCACATCAATAACACTGAGTCACAGACTATTTAAATTCTGATGTCAACTGCACCTGCTGGCTCTGCAAACAGCTCTCCTGTTGCACGTTGTGTATGTGAACGCACAGGGCGAGCGCAGGGGTGTTTTTCAAGAATTCTAATTAGTTTTCCGCGAGTTTTGCTGCGAGTTGTTTCACTCTTTCGCTTTAGTTCATCAATTCACGTGCAGTTCCGCGCGCAAACACAATCAGCCTTTTCCCTTTATTCACTTATTCTGCAAGCGCAGCCCATATTACTCCCATTGAAAACCTTATACATTATGCAGACGATATGCACGACAGCGCCGATCATGACTAATGCCTCGCTGAGCAGTGCTGATGCACTCGGCCATTCTGCTCTCTTGCGTCTTTTGGGCCCCGGCTCATCAGTAACACTGACAGAGGAATTACTCAAGACTAAGTGGCTTGTCAGAGCGTCCTGCAGGACCCGGGACAGGTGACTCTCCCCCCGCCTATGCGACACTCCTCCTCTCTATTCTATAGGCCCTGACCTTGAGCTGACCTGTGCGCCTGGCTCATGATGCGTCTGTCTGTGGGTCCCCAGATGGTGGAGTTTGATCAGTGCGCAGGGAATCAGCGCGGAGAGCGGGTGGGGTAAACAGCCGGGACACCTGACTATTAATCAAGGAGCGGCAGCTCTGGGCACCGCATGGAACAGATTGCTGAAAATGGATGAGGAGGAGAGGAGGAGAAAGGAGGGAGGGAGGGAGGGGAAGAGTTCCAAACCCGAAGAGGGAATGTGTGAATATTTACTTATGTATCACAGCTTAATTATATCTTTGACATTAGGGACATGTCTGTGCCTCTTCCCAGAAATCAGCTGTTGCCATTTAAAGTCTCTGGGAGCAACGTTACTTATTTACATAAGTGTGCATGTCAGTGTTGTAGTGATTGAGCCACTTGTGGTGTTTTTTTTGCGTCAACTTTCTCTTCAACGTTCATCTCCCGATGACACTTGCACTGTCCCACGGTTCACAGGAAAGCGAGAAAACTACTTTCCTTCGTGGACGACCAGGCTGAACTTTCGCCACGGTACCACGGAGGATGATGTCAGATTTCCCTTTTTTTTTTTTTGGAGAGATGCAGGTGGCGGAATGTAATGTAATTTACCAAGTACAACACATGTTTGTTGGGATTTCACATAAACTCTAACCCGATTACACCGGTAATTTGTTTTTCTTTTGTGTCCATGTGGTCCTTCGTTCTGTCCTCGGGCTTTGTTTGGGTGCCTCATCCCCCCCCCCCACCCCTCCCCTCACATGTTGTTTTTTTACCTTGTCATTACCACACACAGCCTCTGATGACTACGCCCACATTAACCGTTTAGCAGCCTCTTTTTAAGCCCCCCCCCCCCCATCACCACACACACAGAGACACACACACACTTCCCGTCTGTCCAGGACGTCTTGGCATCGTTGAGGGACAGAGGTAGTGTTTGTGTGTGTGTGTGTGTGTGTGTGTGTGTTTCTGGCAGAGATCCCATGGTAATGGCATCTCCTCATTGCCAGAGTGTGAGGAACAAACAGACCATCTGTCCCCGCTCCAGGGCCCCAGATGAGATCAACTTATTTATACTGATTATTTCGGGGTTAAATGTGATTTATGAACACTGATTCATTTCTCTCTCTCTCCCCCCCCCCTTCACATAATGCACTTCACACACTTGTCCAATTATGTGCGGGAAGTTGATTCATAGCAAATCTCGAATCGAGAAAAAAAGGTTTAGAGCTTTCAGAAATCTCTCACATGCATTTTAATTACGTGGATTTATACAAGTGTTATTTGTCAGAGTGGAAATAAGACTGATGGACGTCATTAGTTTAATCAGTTTTAAGAAAAGTGTTTCTGAACCGTTATTGTTCCATTGTTATTTGATGATGAAGGTAAATATTACAGCACCGCTATACACCAGTGACTTGTTGACTGATTAGTTTATACCAAGTCTCAATTAACTGTTGGTACAACAGCAAAACTAGAACTGTAATTTCCAATTTGACTGGTTGACTGCTCTGATCACACGATGCGTTACAACTCAACAACCAACATCACGTAAAATCCATAGGAGAACTTCTCTATGTGAGGCTGATCCTTCAACTTTGTGTTTTCAATGCTGTGTTGAACAGTTTTGGCATGATTCACTATGTAAGGCCAAAATGACAGTGGTTAGTACCATATCTGAATTGACAATAGGTGTGAATGGTTGTTTGTTTCTGTGTGTTGTATCCTGTGATAGTCAGCAGTGATGAGAAATGAATGAATGAATGAATGAACGGTCAAAACGTTTGTTGTTTGATGATTTGGGTAGATGTGGTGGTTTCAGTCCAGGAGGAAGTCAGATCTAGGGATTACATGAGTTCTTTTTTTTGGCATATTATCCTGATACGTTTTATAAGTAATATATTTGGTGTAAAAAAATCCCCATTTCTGGTCCAAACTAGTGAAAGGTCACAGAAGCAGCTGTGGCCCATCCTTAGTTGTTTGGCTAAGCTTGTGAATCTGTGCTTTGTTTACTAGAATAGCACAGACTGGCATAGACCAGCATAGACCAGCATGGACCAGCATAAAGATGCGGGTGGACCAGCATAGACCAGCATAGATCAGCATAAAGATGCTGGTGGACCAGCATAGACCAGCATAGATCAGCATAAAGATGCTGGTGGACCAGCATAGACCAACATAAAGATGCTGGTGGACCAGCATAGACCAGCATAGACCAGCATAATGATGCTTGTGGACCAGCATAAACCAGCATAGACCAGCATAAAGATGCTGGTGGACCAGCATAGACCAGCATAGATCAGCATAAAGATGCTGGTGGACCAGCATAGACCAGCATAGATCAGCATAATGATGCTTGTGGTCCAGTATAGACCAGCATAGACCAGCATAATAATACTTGTGGTCCAGCATAGACCACCATAGACCAGCATAATGATGCTTGTGGACCAGCATAGACCATCATAGACCAGCATAATGATGCTTGTGGACCAGCATAGACCATCATAGACCAGCATAATGATGATTGTGGACCAGCATAGACCATCATAGACCAGCATAGAATAGCATAATGCTGGTCACCAGCACCAAAACACAACAAAATCTATGCTGGTATTGCTAGCAGGGCATGCACTTAAGAAGACCAGTTTCCAGCAACTGAACGTATGCGGTGATTTGCCCTGGCTGAGACTCAGAACCTGATTATATTTCAGCTTTTTGTCATGAGAGAGCATGAGGAGAAAGTGCTCTGCTATACACACTGAATAGAGGCTGGTGTGATAGTGGTGGTCATTGTATCCATCTGTCATTGTCTGGAATGTTAGAAGCAACATTTCAAATGAAATACAGCAGCTTTTTACAAGTCAGGTACTGACTGAAAGTTTTAGATACACCCTGTCCTCTTTTTCTTCCTTTTTTTTCTTTTATGTTTATCGTTGCTGTAAAACATTGAAATCAAACACACCAGCACCCTAAGGGCACATCTGTTCACTGTGTGGAATCCACTCAAACTGAACCAAAGTCTACACAGAACTTCCAACATGGCATTTGACAGCTTCAAATGGGCTCCAAAGCATGAGCCCTTCCAGGTTGGCGCTCTCAGCTGTCAAGTCATTCCCCTTTTTATCCCCACATGACATGAATGCAGCATAAAATGTACTTTAAGCTTTTGACAGCCCACCATTTGAGCTACTATCCTCTCCCCTCGCTCGGCGTCTGCTCTTCCATCTTCCTCGCCCTCTCCCATTCATCCAGTCCACTTGCACTGATGTATTGAGGATTTAATTACAAGTCTCAGCAATCGTTAATCATTGAGAACCCTTGGATCAGTTAATGTGTGAGGCCACCAAGAGCCCCAGTGACATCAGGTGTTCCTTCGTACCCAGGAGGGAATTCTGGGCAGAATGGATTTCATTAGCATTGAGTAAGACGGCGCTAACGACTGCTAATGGCCTTGCGCGCTCATTATCATGGAGATCACGCGTCGCCGATGCCATTTTGCTCCGTTCCCCACCTCTCCTCTTCTCATAAAAACTCATTACTTGAGTCAACCATAAAAATGTCCTCTGTTTAAGTGCCTCGTACTCCTCGGCTAGTTAAAACTGCTGTTTTATTATGTGGAATATGTTTATCTAGTGTGAACCGCGTCACGTTTGATGTGCAAATAGTGATGTGCATATCCAAAACTCGTTTTAATGAGTTGGCTGGGAGGTGTGGCGTGATGGAATGACAGGTAGCAACATGTACACACTACATGAAACAAGTGGAAGGTCATTGCATAAAAGCACATCTGAAAGGTCTGAAACACAATCAGCTGGTTCTTCGTGAGTTTAAATACCTGCAGGTTGGTGATTTGGAAAGTGCCGTTCTCCATCAGGCTGACGCGCCCGTCATTTCCCAGGATCCTCTGGCCGTCTTTCTCCCACTGGATGCTGGGGATGGGGTTTCCCATGATGTGACAGTGTAGCTGAGCGGTGGAACCAGGCGCCAACGTGTGATTGGCCGGTCCCTGGCGGATGATGGGAGGTACGCGGTCTGAAGGGGCTGTAGGGATGGAGGACAGAGTCAGATTCTGCGTCAGGCTTTCTCATTAAAGTAACTCTGTATTTGTATATTCTGTCAAAAATGTGGCTATGATTTTCCTGAACTGCAGAGAAGCTGGACCTTTGACCATTTCAATTTCAGCAGTGGATCCATGAGTCAAACTGAACTGCGAAATTTAAAAAGGATTCTCTCAAAGTGTTTTGAGGGAAATTGCAAATCTTAATGCCCTGGTATAGTTCTGCGTGCAGCGTCATCAACTTGTACCGCCACCTGATGGTGGAGTGGGATACTACAGGACCCTGATGCACGAGTATACCAGGGTCCGTGCAATGTGCAAGTCATCGAGAATGTTTCATCCATACTTGAATGGGTTTCCTTTAAGACGTTAATGAGATGTTGCAACTAAAGACTTGATTGCTATGCGGACATTTACTTGACGTGACAGTATCCATCACAACAGTTGAGACAAGTGGGGAAAACAGATTTTGCTCTCACTCTCCAGTCCATTATACACAGTAGCATTTTGTCATAATTGTACGAGATGGAGTTCCCAAGACAAGCAGCCCCGTCTGAGCAGTAGCCTGTGAAACCGCGTCATATACCGCTGAGCGCAAACTAAAATGTCACCAGCAGAGAACATCCGTCTCACTGCTCCCCCGGCCCCGTTTCGACATGCAAATAGATGCCATAGATTTGTCTCCGGCAGCCATCAGCTGACGCAGTTACCTCCTAGGGCTGATGGGCCATTTGACAAGGTAATAAGTAGACTGTGCGTTTTATTTATGACACTTAAAATGTCTTTTCAACAAACACAGCATTTCTGAACCACCATGAATCACGTGTTAATAGGTGCTGAAGGATTATTAAACGTTAATACATTTTCAATTTTAGGCATTTGGCAGGTTCGGGATTCTTATTCATCGCACACGACGGCAAGCCAAGGCAATTTATTCTGCCTATTATAATGTGTGTATATGTGGCTTCTTTTGACTGATTTGTTATTATTACTACTAATTCATGTTCATGACTCCAATGCTCTGATTAACCGCATACATTCAAGGGTTCTACTCTATATCTGTAGGTTGTGTGTAGGCCAGAAATCTAACAGATGTCTGATAAACACACGCAGACACATTCCTGGCAGACTCTCACAATGCGAAAGTTTACTTTTCACTTACAGTTTTATGGAACCCTTTCATGAGCTTGTGAAATGGAAAAAAACAGATGAATAAGTGCCGTATGCCTTGTTTACATCAGCGGCACCATGGCGCTTCACTTCACATCATACACACACACACATGCACATCTGTCCAGCTGTAGCTCGCAGATGTGGACGTGTTGAATAAATAAATGGGATGCCGACACCTAAACTGGTGGACATATATGGCCGCTCTGCACGTCTGCACGTCTGTAAGTTCAATCCGCAGCGTAAACACTGTGATGTGAACGTGGCCAGCTAATAGTGATGGTGAGCTTGGAGTCAAACAAACCCTCGTTAAAAGGATGTGGAAAGAACTGAAGACTGTTTACAGCATAAAGTCCCATTTTTTTCCCCCTCTTTTCTTCTCTTTATATTACGCGGTGGTAACCACTGGTCCCAAAGCACTCGGCACATAAAGCTAGAACATGTCATCAACCCCACAGCGTGACATTTCCCCGCAGACAGGGAGCGCGGCCTCACATGTATCGTGTGTTGTCGATGCCGCCGCGATAATAGAGGCCAGACCCTGAAAAATGTGAAAAGTCAACACACAAGTGAGCGCAAACGGAGCCAAACAAAAGCCATGTTTACTCCGCGAGTGGGAGTCGAGCGGCATATGTCGAGGCCGGGTTATTTGCATAGCGGCACCGCCAGTTGTCTCTTTTTATTACATCAGATAAGGACTCCCACTGTTTGCTCATCTTGAAGGATGGATATTTTCATTTGGGACAGATTTGAAGGGGATTGGGAAGGGAACGTGGGTGGGAGGAGGAGGGGAAGGGGTGTAAATCGGCAGATTGTGTGGAATAATTAATCACATGTGAAGCGGGGAGAAAGAGGAAATCGGGGGGGATTGTCAAACGGTAAGGTGCTGCATTTAGATAGTGTGCACACATACACCGATTTTGCCTCATCCAGTTTGCAGGGGGAAAGTCTAACAGTCGTTTATTTTCAGCCTCGTGGGCATTAATTATTAAACAAGTGGGTAAAACTGGAGTTTGCACGCTGGTTTTCGATGACAAATGCTAATGACGTACGGCCGTCCGACTGTTTTTCCCCATTATGTATGTGTACACAAACACTCATTAAAGGCGCAATTCAAACATTTTTCACACTAATGTAAAAGAAAACAACGCCCTCAGTTTCAATAGTTCTCTATTTTGCCTTCGTCGCCAGCTGCTCAAAGCATACTAGCACCCATTTGGCACACACACATCCATATGTACAGCCAACGGTGCAAATGTACCGTTAGCCATTCAACCGAGCTGAAGCCTGGTACTTGTATTTTAAACGGTGTTCCCCTCATATTTTGTTGTTGTTTTGTCATCATTATCGCCTTTCAATCTATCCTGGGATGAGCCGGGCTAGGGGAAGATCCATCTGTTGGCTCCTTTGTCGCAAATTTAGGAATACGAATCGGGGGCAGATGAGTCGCGACACTGTGATTACAATCAGCCTCAGAAGGAGGTGGACCCTGAATTGAGACCCGGCTGTTGGGACTGATAAGACCAAAACCAGGAAGTTGAAAGTGACTGTCAGCCTCATCATCATGTCGACCAGGACCAGCAGCGTTACCAAAAACTCTCTGTTTTACAGAACTGAAAAAGTGTAGACGCCAGATTTAAATGCGGCAAAAGTGCTGTGGTTTGTAACTAGCAGGTAGTACTGTTGATGTAACCTAAATGACTTTGCTGGAAGGGTAATTTTGGCAGTCAACAAACCATACGCTCTATTTTTAACAATGCATACAGAATAAATCATCAGCAGCATGTCATTTCGAACCAGGCTCTAAAGTTAAACTTTGAGCAAAGCGGTCCAGTCGATTCCTAATCTCCATTATTGCAGCCAACAATGACTCACAATGATGCCATTATTTATTATGTATTTTGGACTTTTGAGCCACCGGGGTATTTAATCATGTAAATCCACATGCCACCTTGCCTGTTTGTGTGTGGTTTGTACGTGTGTTTAAACTCACAGCTTTCCACCTCCAGCAGCGCTTTAGTCAGGATGCTGCCCGCCACGTTGATAGCCTGGCAGATGTAGTAGCCAGAGTCTTTGACTTGGACGTCGACGACGGTCAGCTCACCGCTCAGGGACACGGAGAAGCGACCGGACTGTGAAGGCTCCTGCGAGGGAAACAGCAAGATCTGGAGGAGGGGAAAAAAGAAAAAAATACATCACGCAAGGATCTGACACTGAAAAACCCTTTTTTTCCCACAATTCAGGGTTCTCACATCTTTCCAGGACCAATTTCTAACCAAATGTGCTGAGACAGCTTAAGATTGGAGGGCAACTTGTAAGAGCCGCTTCGCCAATGGCGTCCACTTTTATTGATTTGCAGCACCCTCAGTATCTGGACAAGTGATTGTCCTTGGGATCTTGGGCAAGTCAGTCTTTGTCATTTTCTTTGCTGAGCCAGAGATCTTGGAATTTGCATTTGCCCTCTCTTGCTTAACGTTTACGGCTAATTGTTCCGCATGGAATCTCACGTCAGTGGCGGAGAGAGAAGATGTTTAGTCTACATACATCAAGCAATGCAGGGCCCATGAAACAGTAGGTGGCGTCGTTAACAAACAAGGGCACATTGGCGGCGGGAGACATTGACCTGAAAATCAACTTAACTTCTTTCTTGCACGAAATTCAAGCACTTTCAATGACCCATGTCTATTTAGGGCGATTTTTTAAAACTTCAAGAGCCTTAAAAATGTTTTCAAATTCACAAACTTTCAAGGATTTCACAGACCTGTGTGAACCCTGACAATTATAAAGAGAAAAACACTGTTTTACAACTGATTATTCAGCTGTTTGACTGGATAAAGGCATGATGCCCCCTGCACTGCCGCTGCATACACACAAACGCTCCCTCAATCAGGTCTGAGAGTATAGTTTGACAGAACCCATTATCAGATGAAGGATGCAGCACACAAGTAATGTTCCCTTTCTGCTCACAAACCAACCACACAAAGGCAACGGCAGCAGCAACAACAATCAAGACAAGTTACGCACAGCAACTTTAAGGTCTTGCCCAAGGACACTTAACACCAATGATGCTGCAAAGCCAAAACTTTTTGACCTTCTCATGAGCAGAATCCCCGAAGGCTTTTCAAAAACATTTGTTCGTCTGTTGTTGTCTGAAAGCCGTTCCTGTAAAAAAACATCTCACTGGCTTTGGCTTTACATGTAATATTACGATGCCACGAGATATTTGTTTCGTTCAATCGCTGATCTCTCATTTCCTCATAACTGTACAATTCTACTGAAACTCGGTCGCCGTTCCCAAAATGCTGCCCACATCTCCTCTCCTTTCCTCTCCTCCTCCATGCGTTTCTCCTCTTTTATCTCTGTCCTCCACTCTTGTTCTCTCACTCCCACACACACACACACATTCTCCGAGCCTCCTCCAATCTCGCTCGTCCACCCCCCCCCTAATCTGTACCTGGGAGCCATGCTACAGGCACCCACACACTCTCGTCAGGCCTTTCAGAGCATTCCAACAGGCTGCTGTGCTTATCGCACACTCGCTTTCCAACACACACACACACACACACGCGGAGGCAGTTCTGCATGCACAAACCCACACACATGCACTCGAAGACATACGGGCCTCTGCATACTCATGCTTTGGAGAATAGTCTCATGTGTGTTCGATGGTGTGTGTAGGAGTGTGTGTGTGTATGAGTCATCCCGGCATTAAAGTGCAGCACACGGTGATAAAAGCAAAGCATGACAATGAGGAACATGGCAGCGAAGAGGAGCTGCAGGAAGGCAGGAAGGCAGGAAGGCAAAACAGCTCCTAGTTATAATGTCATTTATAAGAACTAATTATCTGAAGGTCTGTTTTTCCTTTAATCTTTGCTGTATTGTGCAAGACGCAGAAACTCATAATTAAAATTTAAGAACGTGATTTCTTTCAAGGAGATGTAATTAAGAAGATTTTAAATAATATACAGAGACCTGATTAGGGGCATGTGTGATTTTTGATTACATTTGTCAACAATTTTACTCAAAATATTAGTTCTGATAGCACTGTGAAAATGTAAACAGACAGAAAGCTACGTGTTCAACAACATGGTCCATTAAGAGATTGTCTTTCACTCTAAGTGTGTTTTCAAAAGCAAGGCTTATTATAAAGTCATTAGATGTAGGAGATTTGGTAATTATGTTTAATTGTGAAATGTAAAGTATGGAAGGAAAACAATAACAAAAAAAACGAAATATAAAAAATACCACTGGTGCAAAGTCGCCCCCAAATCGCCCAAAAAAGGACATTCAGTCCAGCAAAGTCAGCAAAGTCCGCCTGACGTGATAAACATGTGTACCAACTTTCATTCATGTACAGTACATGAGACATGACAAAAAGTCACCTGATGAAAGCTGATTTTCATTTTCATAAGCCCCTCCCACTTCCAATTTTCCACGCTTTCTCAAACGAATGACGTAAATTCTCTTACTTGACTGCCTTCTTTTTGCCAGAACACGGCGGGCGGAGGGTTTCCTTTGGTGCTGCAGAGGAAGGTGACGGTGCGACTGGGTGCAGTGATCTGGTCCCGAGGCCGAACCACAATCTGAGGAGCCACTGCAAGACAGAAAACACACAGAGAGAGACACATGATCAAGCCGATCCACTCCACCGGAGAGCAAAACCAGGACTTTTAATTCCAGACCACTCAGATTCAGATAAAATGTTGCTCAACAGCTGGAACCAAAGACTATGTTCGGTTCCTCATGAATAGTTCCGGCTCAAACACGAGACAAACAAGAGCCGATGCAGCTTGTTTATTTCCTCATTAAGAAAAACAAGGCGAGTACGGGGCACGGGGAGCGCCGGTAATAGGACAGCCGGCTGAGCATTCGCTGCAGTGTTTGTTTCTGGTTGAGAACAATGTTGTCTGCTTCCTGTCAACTTTGAGACAAAGGCGAGAGAACGAGTGAGGGAAGGAGCGCGCGAGCAATCTGGCGGCGAACACGAGGGAACGAGAGAGCGGCGATAAGAAAAGAAAGGGAGAGAACAAGAGAAACAAAGCTTGATTGTTCCACTTGTGTGCCACTCGACAGGTTATCTGCTGCGAGGACAAGTGTTTTCCTTTGCCTGCGCCACCTCTTCACATGTCCGTGAAGACATGAATTAGCGAGAGTCGTGTAAATACGATGAGTATTCGGTATTCCAGACTCATTTTTCACTGTGTCCATGTTTTAAATTTTGTGTTTTCAGACCAATTAAATCTGCATTTCGACATGTGTTTAAGCCCTGTATCAGAAGTGATCTGTGTCCAATCGGAAACCGCTTGAAAATGGCCATCGTTGGACCATTCAGGTACGTGGCACTCTGTTGCTGGTGTTAAGAAGAAGCCGATTCTCTCCTAAGTAGTTTGCTTCGTTTCTGAGAGTATTAATAATAAGTAACAACACTGGTGAAAAGTGCAGAGCAAGGATTTCTGTTACGAGACTGACGAGGAGGTGAAATTGAAACTGAAAGCTCAGAAACTAAGCAGAGTGTATGCATTTTTAAAGGAAAACAGGTTAGTGTGGATGTAGCCCCAGTTTCCGTCCATTTCTCCTTGGAGGTTTTCTTCGTCGAAGACTAGTATTTTTGTCTCTTCTCCAAAGTACTTCCAGCTGCTCTATGACCTTGGATTCTTCAGCGGGTACAGATGCTTATTAGTTAAGCTAAGGCCCATAACAATCAATAGCCTTTGCTTTGACAGAAGAGCCTATGGAAAAGGTCAGCCCAGAACCCAGAGGAGCCAAAACTCGGGGATTGTGGTTCACCTTTCTGATCCCAAGCACCGGGCTAATCAGACGTCTCTGGACATCGGATCAGCAGGAGGGAAAGGGGAGGGTATCATATAATGTGACAGACACACACACACACATGCAAATCTCTGATTTCTATTGATTCTGTTGCAAGTAACCGGCTTCCCTCCATACAGAGGGACGGTGAGAATGCATAATGCACCAGGCCTAATTGATTTCTCATTCCCCCACCTGATCTCCTGCCTCGCTTCCATTCTCAGCCTCAATGTGCGTCGCGAGCAACTGAGACAAAGACGCAAACCGTCATCGGGAATTGATTATTTAGTGCAAAACAGAATTAATAAATAATAATTTTTTTTTTTTACACAGAGAAAACCCTGACTGAAGGGACTCACATCAGTAGAAAATGAACAGCCTTAAGAGGCGGCATTAACGTAATGCACAATTTACTCCATGGGAAATGTTTTGCTGACATTAGTTTCCCCCAGAGGAGGCGTTTTGTTAGGATGGTTATAGTTCACTTGAGGAAAGAACGGCTTGGGAAACCAAGATAAACAAGGTGGAGGGTCCAGTCAGCACAAAAAAAAGAGGGATGAATATGAAGTAGTCGAATTTTTTCTCTGATATAAAATGACGGTTCCGGAGCCTGACAAGGGACTGAGTTTCCCCCAACTGCCCAATCTCTGACGCTGATTGCCTGCTGCTTGTAATCGCTCACTTCTGATGCACGTACATGCTGAATTTCATGAATTTCAAACCTGCCCTCCCTTTGGGAATTACTGCACTATTTCCCTTTGTAATGACTGCTTTCACCGCGGCCCCACCACACAGCGGGAGGGGATCTCTCAGCAAAAGGAGGTGCACGGGGTCACCTTCTTAGATCAAACCTGCAGCCCTCATTTAACCCGAAAGGTCAAAGTCTGGCAGTCTTTGGGAAACAGTTTAGGCACGAGTCAGCCAATATTTCCATTTTATTCAGTCTTCTATTTTAGGAAAGACACAATAGTGGAATTAAAATCAATTGAAGGACTTCCAACCTCTCAAACACCTATTTACAAGAAACATTCTTGGGTCTGATATGAGCCTGACTGATGTGTTTCTGAAGCCATTTTCAGACATGAACGACTAAATATGTCACAAGAATTGGGTCTAGACATAAAGAAAATGTGTTTATATTTGTAGTAAATGAATGAAAAACAGATGTATCCACTGTCTCATTTCAGGTCTGAAATGCTTAGGAAATCTAGGGTGATCCATCTCCAGGCCAGTGCACACACACACACACACGTACAGTACACACGCGCAAGAAAAGATGCTGTGTGCCACAACAACCTGCCAAACAAGCCATATGTCAACACTTTCCCCCCCGTGTGTCTAACGCAACGTCACAACTTCGACCCACATTCGGTGACGGCGACGAAGAAGAAGAAGATTCAGGTTATTAAAATGTCGTGTTGGTGCACTGTCTGGAGAACAACTGTGTTCAATCCGAGGAGGCAAGCCGACACGTTGCCCCGGGGCTGTAATAAATAATTAGCAGTAATAGGTGCACTCAGTGTGACACTGCGCTCTAGATTTAAGGCAGGAGGAAACATGGGAGAGAGGCAGAAAAGGTTCTTGTAGCTGAAAAGCTGAGATCTACATGACAAACATCAGTAAATAAAACATGCCTGCATGAATTTAGTGTTTAGTGTCATTTAGTGACCCTGTCTATCGACTGATTTAGGTCCAACAGGACCAAGTGTCACTGGTGGGCACGTAACAAAGACTACTTACCCCTATTCTAGTAATACAAAGCTAAATGCAAAATCGGTATTATAAAGTATTCCTTTAAGTCTAAATAAAGAAAGAAACCCCTTCAAATAGGGTTTGAATAAGGGATACGTCTCTGGAAAGTCTTTACCAGAGTCTGAGATCATGTCACACGGCTAACGCGCCGAGAGGGAGGCAAAAATAGTCAAGCATTGCAACTGCAATTTTTTCCACTGCTTTTATGATAAGAACTGTCAGGCTGAAGGAGGAGAGAGTCTGGTCTGAGTGTGAAGTGCTGGGTCTCTTTAAATATTTGTGTGTGTGTGTGTGTGTAAGGAGAACCAGATGCTGTCTTCAAGATGAGAAACCTTTTTCCCACAGCAAAGATATGTGAAGTGAGTTTTGGAGAGTTGTTCACGATAAGTTTTACAAGGTGAGGGTTCACATCAAGCTCCAATGAATATTTGCTTGCGGGTTAGGAAGAATGGCTGGTGAGAGTCACCAATGGCTTCACATTCAACTTTTACTGGATACCAGATATGGCCCTTGTGGTCATGATCAAGCCAGTTGCCTTATTTTTATTGCAGAATTCTAGTAAGTAGGTTTATTGGGATGTTTCTACACGCCTGTTGCACAGCGAGGCAAATAATCATCATAACATTAATACTAAAATAACTGCACCCAGAAGACAAGACATGGCCCACTCTCGTCCATGTGCACGATGGCACGTGAATGAATGAATGAATGGCTGTCTTTTGTTGGAAAATGTAAACACAGTAAATATGACTTTACTTGTCGACTGCTCCGTATGGGCCATATATAAACAACCGAGTGGCAGACTGAGAAATGGAGCGATGGTGATTCGCTGAAGGCCAGCGACAGCAGGCTTTTTCTTGGCACCGCGACAAACTAATGGACGGCTACAAGAATGATATGCGTTTGAAGTGCTAAATCAAAAGTAGACCAGTGTAACAGTGACGTTAAAAAAAACGGGGCTTTGTGAGCTGCTGTTTGTGTGTGCAGATGTCCTTGCAAGTTCTCCCTTTGAGAACCTGAAACAAGGAGCAGGCTGTTATAACAGTGTCTTCAAGATAAGCTCAGTAGGAAGTTAATTGTTGTAAAAATGTGAGAAAATGTGAATATTTGTATGGCTTTCTAGTGTTTGTGAGGCCAAGCTTGGCGGTAACATTCACCCTCCATTTAAATACTGTTGAGAAATATGCATGCAGTGGAGCTTAAATGCTAATAATTGTATGCATTTTCTCAGTAAATGTGCACCTGTTTTTCTTTAATTATCACCAGTGTGTTGAGAAAATAACGTGTTTCCGTGTCTGTATGGCAACATCTGTTCACACCCTTGTGCCAAGTCAGCTGTGCACGTTTGGGAAAAACAGTTTATGTCAAGATTTTTTTTGTCTTGTGTAATGATTCCACATTTGACACAAAGCAGAGAGTAGACTTTGTTGAAATGTACCCTATGCATTGTCTAGCGCTTTATCCTCCGCGTGGGTCGCCAGTCCATTGGAGCTGAAACAATTACTAAATGAATCGTCAACTATTTTGATAATTGATTCACCGGTTTGAAGCTTTTTGCATGATTAAAAACGAGATTTCTGATTGTTTCAGCTTGTTAAATGTGAATATTTTCTGGTTTCTTTGCTCCATATAACAAAGAAATAATTAAAAAACCAAACCATTTTGGTTTGTGGACAAAACAAACAATCGTTAGTTGCAGCTCTACAGTCCATCACTTTTAAGTTTGAAACTCAAAAGAAACATTGCGGAATACCTTAAATAAATGCAAATAATGTACTCATATTACTCATACATATTCTAATATTTAAGTATTTTTCACAAAGGCTCTCCAGCTTGAGGTTCTGGAGTTGGTTCAGCTTAATTTTACCTACTGTAAAACTAGCTTTTAAAAACCGTAAACCCTTTTAATATAGGGAACAGTTAATAATAAGCTGAACCATCTCAAATAAACTGTAGTTACCCAACTCGCTGGCTTGTCCAAAGCATAATAATAATAATAATAATAATAAGCTAAATTGGCCGTAATAAATTAAGATGGAATAGCAGAAGTGCTTAACACTTTAATAGAGGGATTCAATCATGTGGAAATACTTTCCATGAAGTTTTTATTTTATTTTTTTATTGAGCTTTTTGTGTGTGTGTGTGTGTGTGCCCCACTGCCCCACCCAAAACACTTGACGTGTGATTTGCACCAACATACTGAAGCGATCACAGACACTAGACGACTACACGCGCAGACACACACCATCCCAGCACCTCAGGGGCCTTTATGTGACAGGCAGCTGTCACAGTCCCACGCTGATGCAGACAATGTGTTTCAAACACTTTCGCTTGAATAAACACATTCTCACACTGCTGTTGCTATTCCTGCCACACAGGTCTCCGGCTTCATCGTCTACCGTCGCACCTCCTCCCCATAAACTGTTTTTTCCTCAACTGTTTCCACTCCGAAATGATGATTGAGGAGGCGGTTCTTTTATTTCCTAAGCATAACCATAATTCATTTAAGGTTTTTTATTTAAATTGGAGTTGGCCCTTTGGGCCCAGGACCTCGACCTACTTGTCCAACATCAATATATCAGCTGAAGCTCTGGAACAGCTTTAAATAGACAGGGAGTGAGTTATAAGAACGGCAGTGTTTATAAAGTCAGGGCCCGCTGGTGAGGGCCACACGGAGAAGTCTACCCTTCCCACAGGGCAAATTAAAAAGATGTTTAACACCTTGCCTCCTAAGCACATTAACACAACTATAGCAACAGAGAAATCTGTGGTTAAACTTCTTTCCCTATTAGCTTCCAGAGCTATTCCTTCAAGCTAGCTGTCCCAAGCTAGCTAGAAGGAACAGCTCTGGAAGCTAATGACCTCAGTTAATCTATCAACAACCATGTACACAGACAAATGCAGCTTCCTTTTGTCTTCTGGTAGTGATACTACATTGTAGGAATAAAAATATATAACAAGAGAGCACTTACTGTAAGTGCAACCTAGACCAGTTGAGTTTTTTGGGACGGTCACATTAGCCCTTGCTACGTTTCCCCCGCCTGCTGTGACAGATATTGGTGCGCCCCAGTTTAATTGACCTCTTTAGGTTCAGTCCTTGTCAGCCTCAATTTGTTTTTGTGGCCAGTGTCAAGTGGAAATTTTGACTGCACCAGAAGAAGAAATAAGGAAAGTGTTATATCTTCCTTTCGGCCCTCACGTACATCAATATACGGCACAGTTACAATTTGTTTTTTGACATTTTCAGTCCTTTTTTTCTCCGGGTAAGGTATTGGGTAATGCACATTTTCATATCACATGTATTTAAGGTCTTATTTTAATCTTTTTAACAGTCTAAAACCACTATTTTGCCATAATATGCTCACTTCACAGTGACTGCACAGTCAAGTCACGTTCGCAGCTTTGATTTTCGGATGTTTCACTTGCTATGAAGATTCGACGTGACTTAAAAAAGGGTTCTCTTTGATTAATTCCAAATAATTTCCTCACATTTTGTCTTGTTTTGAATATTCACTTTTCTGTCTTTTATAAGAAACAAGAACATATTTAGGAAGCTCAAATCAAAGAACTTTAAAAAACAACTCAACAACTCAAACAAATTTAACAATCATTAAAATAGTTGGTGATAACTGTTTTACTAATCAATTAGTTGATAAGGCTTTTTTAAAGCATCTGTTTTTTGATGTTGGACAAACACCAATTGATATTTTCCACCATTTTTCTGACATTTTGTGGATTTAACATCTTACTGACAACCTAAGGAAAATAATTGACAATATAATAATTAGTTGCAACCCTGCTGCTGCCTAGAAGATATGTGAATAAATTCAGAGGTGAAAGGGGGGAATCATTAGGTGAAGGCCTCAAGCTCCTTTGCACGCTATAAATACTGCACTTTCTCCACAGCCCACAGCCTAATAAGACGACTCTTTGTTGTGTTACCTAATCTATTTATTGATCCATTCATGAAACCCATCACTCACACTTCCACCCTCTTTTTGTTCTTGTGACACCGGAACAGAAACAGCCCCGACCGCCCATTCCTTTAGACACCTGTGAGAGACCGCAGATTCATCTCTTTTTAAAACACGCCTAAAGAAGAATGCTGGACTGCCTTTTAATGGTCAGCGCATGTGGAAAAGATACCCAATATTGCATCACAAACAATGGTGTGTTGTGTTTTAGCTGTGGGGGTCTCTCTGCTGGAGAAGAAACACTATAAAACGGCTATTTTGCAGCAGAGAGAAAATAAAAATCGCCCGAGAATGTGTGATTAATCAGCGTAGGACTGCAACACTGTAATGTTCTTTTCATTTATTTTACAGGGAGATATTTGGGGCTTGAGTCGTGTGTTTTCTTTTATTTTATCCATACAAGAGTGTTTATGTACTAAATTGAAGATCCTATGTATTAATGGAGGCTTTTCCTTTGTGGTAATGGAAGCGAGGTGATCAAAAGCCTGCTCTCCATGTCTCCAGAGGCACTTAAACACTAATTGTCTATCCCCTACTTAAAAATTGTTAAATAGGCAGGAGCGGAAGTGTGTAATTATGTCTCAACCAAGGCAACCATAACAGTGTTTTATGTAAGTTATCTTGTCTGTGACTAAGCATGATATATTGATGACAGTCACTCAAGACCAAGAGGTAATAATAAATCCACTGATGGACTGTAGTAGTTAGTAGTTAGACGATAAATGAATAAATGAATGAATGGTAGGATTTCAGATGGTATAACACCATAATATATGGAATATAGACAGGGTCCATTAGGAAACTTAACAATTAAACTCTACACAACTTTACAGCCGTGAGCCAAAAGTCACAACTTGTGAACTCAAGAGCTTTTAGCAACTTTCCACCTCCAACGTTATGAATATGACATGGAAGACCACATCTCTACCACAAAGTAATGAGTCGGGTGATTTGCATGCTGATTTGAATAAGAGCTAACGCATGATTAAAACAGAAGCAAAACAATGTCATTACAGCGGTGGTTCTCAGCGTTGGGGCCGTGAAAGAATTCACGATAAATTACAAAAAAGGGGATTATTCACCAGTTCTGAATTGTTCAGAAAATGAAGTGTGTCTGACCTGAGAGGGGGTAAATGTGTGGTTGTTGGTGATGGAGCAGTGGTAACAAAGGCCTGGAAAAGCTGATTACTGCACGGATAAAGTCAGTCAACCCAAAGCGTATTGCGACACATTAACATTCATGGAACCAGATCTGATGCTGCATTGGTGTCAAAGGAATACCTCACCGATTTGCATTTATCTTTGTATTACTAGAATAGGGGTAGTATTTTTGAACAATTGAGTCGAGAAATATCCTCATTTTTTCTTTTTTTTTTGCTACGTGCCCACCAGTGACACTTGGTCAAGTTTTGCCATGAGGGGCTAACTTTAACAGCATCTAGGAGTAGAATGACAATGACATTATGAATAGGACCCTTGGTTATTTTGAAAACCCCTGCTTTAAATGACCAAAGTTTGCTGCTAACAATTGCTGGAAATAGTCAAATGATATATACTCTACATACATATATATATATACATTCTGTATCTTTCTCTCATCTCTCTCTCTTTGCTCACACACACATGCACATGCAACAATGGGATGAAATGGAATACTTACTGGACGCGCCGACTGCGACAGAGGGATGCGGAAAGAGAGAAAGAGGTGGAAAAGAAACAAAAAGGAACAGAAAGAAAAAAAAAAGGATGGATGAGAATGAGATGATGAGCTCAATGATGAACAGTGATATTAGATGAAATATCTGGACATGACAAGACACTTTAGTAGCAGCACCACAGACACCCGGCTCTATCGCCATGAGTAGTGTAATGATTTTAGACGATGAGGTGAAGCGATAATGAAGATAGTGGACGGATAGGAGGAGGAATGGATGAACTGGTGTGGTGGTGTTTTGATTGACGTGTGGATTTTCTACAGTACGTGAGTCAGTGTGTGTTATTCCAACAACCCTAATACTACAGCTGCAGTCACCCACACGTAAAACTATTTCCATTTGTCTAACAGACGCTGCCGGGAAAGCAAATGTGACTTAGCGTATAAGTGGGAGTGTGCGTCTCCTTTCGTGTCTGTTAATTGGCGCTCGCGTGTACACGTACACGTAGCATGCGAGTGTAAACGTGTTGACAGATGTCAGAAGTGTCTGTGCAGTGACGAAGAAGGCCCGACTGATGCGGAGCACAACTATAAATATTCTCTTTTATCATCACAAATGGCAGATTTCTCATTTCCGGGCACGTCTCTTCAAGGGACTGACTTTATTCCAATGCAATTGCGGTGCTTTTTGATCTCGGCTCTTCCTCCAGAGGGATGACGAGGCGAGGCGGACGCTCGAAAAAGAAACTTTAAGTCCACTTTTCACTTCTTCCGCCTTTATACTGTGAGTTCACAGCACGCCGCCGCTGTGTCTGTCTTCTAATAGGCAGCGTTTACAAGTCTTAACACTTTAGACGTTTCATAATAACGTTCCCTTGTCTTTTTAAAGTCGGAGAAAATGGAGAACATGTTGTCTCAATGGTATTTTATTTTTTTTTTTTCCAACATGCAAGCAACCAATTAATCAGAAGACAGACATTTTAATGACAGAGCATGCTGGCTGACGAGCTGTGAGCATTGTGTGATGACTCAGAGCAAGACCGTCCATCTGTGCAAATTATTTACTCGTGAAATCAGCGTGAAAACTTTTTATCACGAGAAAAAGATCCTGCCAAAGCTGCACTTATTTGATAGCAAACAGCTCTCTCGCTCCAGTTTTCCTTTATTAGGAAAATGACCTTGATTGTCTACACTGTACCATACTTATTTATGTTTTCAACAGAGGAGTTGCTGTGGAAAATGTAATATTTCTCCAATTTTAACACCCACGTACACCTACGTTGTCCTTCTCAACCACAAAGTGAACTGAATTCAGGTTCCAATGCGCGGCAGAGTAGCCCATGTCTTACCGTGCACTTGCAGGGAGCCTGACGCCTCGGCTTTGCCCACGCTGTTCTCCGACACGCACGTGTAGGTGCCCTCGTCCTCGGCTCGCACCTGCGTCAGACGCAGACTGCTGTCGCTGCGGATCTCAAATCTGGGAAGAGACACCAAGGAAACAAAACAAAAGAAAACTCATGGTGTGTGTTACATGTTTCTTTACAAAAAGACTCTTTTTGCTTCCATCTCCCAGTCATAAATACTTTACTTTAAATATTCCATAAAGAAAAGAGGCGACATCAATGCAGAGTTAAGCCTCAGACAAACACTCCCCCCCCCCCAGAGTCTCTGTGCCTACACAGATCTGGCTCCTGCTGACAACATGGGAACATTTTTCCCCTGTTTCCCCTGAGGGATCATTAATGATTCAGCAAATCAGATCCACAAAGTGTGGAAAGCGTGTCACCTGATACAGGAAGGAGTATCATGACGGGGAAAGCTCCTGTCTGGGAAGTGCAGGAGGCTCAAAGGGCACAAGTTGGCAGCTGTTAAACATCCTATTATACTGCATGTGTTTCTCTACGCTTCTGTGGCACCAGTCTGGAGATAACTTTTAAGTGTCATTGCAAAACAATAGTCATAGTTTAATGACACCTCCACTGCATCATGCAGAACCAGAGGAGACTACACAAGTCTTTTGTTTCCTTCGTACCTGCCGCGAGGCAACTCTCCCTCTTCTCTCCGCCAGCGGACGGTCGGAGTCGGGTCTCCGTGCACCTCGCAGAAAAAGTCCACCGTGTCGTCGGCCAGAACCACCTGGTTCACCGGCTGTTTGAGGAACACTGGTCTCTCTGTGAGATGGAGACAGAGGATGGGGGAATAAGAGGATTACAACGAGTTGCAGTTGGACTCCTTGGACTTGTCAGCAGGTTTAGAACGGACACGTTTTTGGAAAACTTGTCCTTTCAGCATCTGGTCTATTTTCTCTGAGCGAATCTGACCAGAAATCCTCAAATCTACTGTAAAAGTCTTAAAATTATTTTTTGATTTATGATATAAATGGTCAGATTTGGATACAGTCAATAATAAAAGGTGTATCCCATTCCTTACACCTGCAAAGACACAAATGAACCTCGGCATTCATCATAAAATCGATCAAACAGGCGATTAGACAGTTGAAGGCGCAATTACATGAATGGGAGATTCAATCCACCAGTGTCTCACACACACACACACACACACACGCTGTCCAGAGAAACAAATATAAATTGTAAGTCCGTACATCTTGATCATAATAAATTGCGATAGCCGAGAAAGATCGGCGCATATATGTGATGGTTATTATCGTGCAAATTTCCCAGATGGCAGTAATACTGCATGGAAAGAGGGGGGGGGAATGTCAGGCCATGCATTTTCTGCAACTATAATTTGATGAATTGAGTGTTTCACACTGGGTTTAGGTTTACTGTTGTGCCACAGTGTGCAGATGGAACGGCATCTGTGCGGCGGCAAAGACGTGGGGGTTGGTGGGATTTGGTGAAGAAAAATATCAATTTTCTATCCGTTCCGCGGGATCAATAGAAACTTTGAGACAGCGAACGCTGCTGCTGCTGCTGCTGCTGCTGCTGCTGCTGCTGCTGCTGCTCTGTCGAGAGCAAAGAAGGGATTCAGAGAGGAGGAAAGAAGAGGGAGAGGTCAAGAGAGCAAAGCAAAAGGGCAGCCGAGAGCAGAACATTCATCTTCTCTTCCAGCATCGCTGGCTGAAGAATGAACGAGCAGACAAGGGAAAATGAATCCAGGGAACAGTGGATATGTGTGTTTTGAGAGGCTTCCCTGTAAAAATCTTTTCATTTACCATGGATTACAAAAGGTTATTATGATTTCAGCCATCTAGAGGGCAACAAAAGCTGCAATTTAAACTTTTTTCACAAATTACTGTGTCATTATCATCTAAGTTCAATTTGTTTTTGCCAAATCAAATAAATTTGAATATATTTGTGTAAAATACACAATAAAAGCTTCAGTTTAATATGTAATGTATTCTAGACACATGTAATACGATCAAAAGATTAACTGTCTTTGAAAAACTATGTTATGAGGTGTTTTTTTTTTGTTTTTAAATCAAATTTTGATTGTAAACATATTTTATTTTCAGCCCTAGCCTGAAATAACAAGAAAACATTGTGAGACCTTTGTGTTTATTCAAAAGTAAACACAATTTCATTTGGATTTCAAACGATGATTGTATGCACATTGCACCAAAGTTGACTCAAAGCAACCGTGACTCACCGAACACCACGAGCTCCGCGGGATCGCTGTCCTTCTCCCCGACCATGTTGGTGCCGACGCACACGTACATGCCCGCGTCGCTCTTCCTGGTGTTGGAAATCATCAGCTTTCCTCCGCGGATCTGAAAAATGTCACGTAGGAACACAGGGGGAAGGAAATGGACAAACAGGTGTGAAGAGGAGGAGGAGGAGGAGAGGGGAGGAAGACAAATGGAAAGAGGTTGGGAAAAGGATATTGGGGCATGTTAGTCGAGGAAGAAGCCACTCCATCATTTTCAGTGTTTGTCATGACAGATGGCTCATCTGCGCCGCGCTTACACTGTTTGACAATAGGTCTAGCTCCGGGCCAATCGCCATAGAAACTACCTTCCACTGCCTCAGTGTGATAGTTTGAAGATCCAATTATTCTTCTGTTCATTGAAGGCATACATTGTGCATATAACACACAAATAAGAGGCACACGTCATTGCATTCCGGTGTTGTTGCTGCAGCTATTTCTACATTTTGTAACTTTAACGGCAATCGATGTGCAGTAATACTGGATGTGATGGAACTAGATTGGTTTTTTAATCAATGCTCTCATCAATAGTCCAAACTCATTGTCTTCCATCAGCTGCAACAGACATTAATGGACGGTAAGAGGGTGTCCAACAAAAAAACAGTGGAACACAATCATTATTCAGCAGCGAGAAGAAGAAGAGAGAAGAGAGAACCCTTTGGAACGATCTCTAAAGGTAAAATTATAAAATCTTTTGTATCTAATAATACACATTCCGGAGTCACAGCTAAAGGCATAAAGGGAAAAGCCTCTCTTCACGAGCTGGAAGCCACCACCGGTCCCCAAAACAAACATCACAACACATTAAAAGAGCCACTTGTGAATGAACTAATGAACCTAAGAACAGTGCTGCTGGTCGATTAGTCCATAATTCCTTGTTAATGTGATGCAGGTTATTTGGTTCACTTGCATTTAACAGTTTTATTTACTAAAGGCATGGATTCTTAATTCAAGCACACTCGAGTGTCTATCTGTGCGTCTTTCAAACGGGTTCGCACACTTGTTCTCTGTAAACTGTAAATTATTAAGGGAGGTAACACATGAAGAAAACAAAAAAAAAACACACACAACCTTTAACCCTTAATAAAATATTTCTAGACTCGGATCAACTCACAGTGATCCTCTCGTCTCGATCGTTGACCCGGATGTTGTTTCTCTTCCAGGAGATGGTCGGCTCTGGGTGGCCTCTGGGGGGGATGCACTCCATGACAGCCGGCTCGCCAGCTGCTACCACCACATCACTGGGGGTCTGCCGGAAGTCGTCTCTCAGAACTGGCGGGAGGAAAAGAGCAAAGGAGCAGGGAGATGGTGAGAATCGGTTGTGGAGCTCCCAGTTCACGATGTTCTCTTTTATCCGCGTAAAACCGTATATTTTACCTGTCGTCCTCTCAGTTTTACGCTTACATTTACCTACACAAAGACACAGCATCAAACTAAGGTTCGGACTAACAGCGATAACACAAAGCATGACACTGTATGACTGGATTTAACACGGTGTGCATGTGTCCCGGAGGGGGCCGTCATTGACTTAGTGTCATGTGTGCGGAATCACAGCACATCAATAATGAAAGCTTCTTGTAGCTGTCGTGAATTATTCAAAGCGATTACACACACGCGCACGCACACACGCGTTAATGTGCGGTCAGATAAACAAAAGTCGCCGTTTGAAACATCTCTATCAGAGAAATCACATTTTTTTTGCTCCCCACCCACTTCCACTGAGCGTGTTACCTGAAGGTATTGGTCATTTTTCTCTCATTTAACTCTCGGGAGCTCCGTGACCTCTCAGATTACAGGTGCGGTGGAAGGTTTTGCAGATTAAAATGACTTGAGCACTGACAACGGTGGTCTACTGGGAAAGAAGAGGTCAACACAATTGCAGGCCTGCAGGCTACAGGTCTAAGCCACTCGGAGGATTTATGGAGGGGAAGGAGGGGGGGATAAACCTAAGAGAGGGTTTGAGTGGCATTCTTATCCAGCCTAAGCAGCATCTCCTCAAAGACTCCGTCAAACTGATCTTCCGGGGCCAAACCTCAATTCGCCGCCTCGCCTACAGTATATGCATTCGTGTGAGAAAGTTTCCAAAGTCAAGCAGCGACTCTGTTTGAAGCTATGGGCGGATGTGAGATTTTGGGGCATCAAAGAGATGACGGATGATTAATTGATGCACGGCCTGACTCGCGTGTCGGTCTAACTGATCGTATCAATAAGTCATGGGGGGGGGGGGGGGGGATATTATGATATTCAACTCGAGTCTTGACTCAAATTTCTCAAAAATCCATTCCCTCACCTCAGAAGAGCAAGTCATGACAGATGTGTGTGTTTCAGCTTATCAAAGGAAGGAGAACATCACCGCTCACAACACCTGTCTGCTACGTTACGGTAACCAATACTGACATTTTCACATTCGCTGAAAAGAGAGACCCACAAAAACCACAAGCAAACTTCATCTACGAAGAGTATTTCACTCTCTGACTAACATGTTTATATTTAAGGGTTTTATTTTTTCCCCCCCTTTATTGTCATGCACCATGTGCTGCTGACATTTGAAGTAGATCCACATCAAAACAATCAGCGTATGTCTCACCAGCAGCACACGCGAGACAAAAGGAAAAGGTTCTTCCCGAGGTAAACGCTCTAAATCTTCTAATTTCATTTTGTCCCGATATTTCAACAACACCTGGGCAAAATCCTCGCCTGACAAGCGAAAACCCCCGAGGACTGAATACACAAACACTCGGGTAAAATATGGTTTGTTATCGTGCCCCGGAATATTGAATAAAATGCTCGTAGAGGTTTCAGTGGCTAAAACAAACGTTTACCTCGTCTATCAATTCTGATATATACAGAATATGCATGTGTGTTGTTACAGGTGCTGTGTGTGTGTGTCAGCACCAATGTCGCTATAATGTCACAGGTCAGCAGGGGAGGGTCAGCGCCGCATGTGATTAATCGCACACCTCCCTTTAATGATGCCACCCACAGGCCAACAAAGCCTCAGGATATTAAAATTATTATCACCGTACATATATCCATCCATCCGTCCGTCCGTCCACACAAGCTCACTCACATCGCTCATTTCTCCTTGTTGTCACGATAGCGCTGCGTCCTCCCTGAGTGAGGGCGAGGAGAGCGGGTGGATGTGTGTACGCGCGGCAGATAAATCTGCCTGTTTTGTTGGTAATCAAGGTCACAGGAGGCGGGCACATGAGTGGTTAAAGGAGGGAGGAGGATATGTTTTATTTCCTCGTCAGCTCACGGAGGCTGCACGCGCCTTTGCCCAGATAAAATGCAGGTGTGTGTGTGTACACGAGGGCCAATTACTTAGCCACACAGCATTTGGGACACCCCACGTCCCACTGGCCCGTCCAATCCTGGAATGATAATGTCAAACCACACCCCTGACCTTATTCGTACCTGCTGCCCACACTTTTCCCCGATCACTATTCACAGCGGATTATAAAGACCCGGACTAAATTGTTCAGGAACCTGTCTCGTCACGCAAAAGCAAAGGGGGGGGGGGGTTTCTGAATTACAATGCAACAGGGTTAAAGGAGCACTGTGATGACCTCTCACACACACATTCTGAGATCATGGCTCCGGGGGCAACGGATCCGTCCCATTCTCCTCTCCGCACTCACCACATCTGAGCAAAAAAAGTTTATTAGGCACTGGCAATTACCCCACGCGGGCCCTTGGGGGCCCATATTAAGTGGGCGCACTTTGACCCTTTCTTTAAGCCCCTTTCGACAAAGCCGGAGTAATCCCCACCGCTGTGGCTGAACGGCGTGCTTCAATATGAGCACAGACACACACACACACACACACAATAACACGAGATAAGGGTTTGAATATACAAGATAAGAGGACGAGAGAGATATTTCTAATGGAAAATGAAAACCTAATAAATGTAACGTGTAAATAAAGACAGGGAGTGAAATCTATTCTATACATACTATACAAAAAAAATGATCAGATTGTGTCTAATCTGATATGTACAAAGGTAATACAATATATATATTACAATATAGTAAAATGTGGTTATTGTGTGGTAATCCTTTTGTAATAGGGAAGTCATTTCATGGCAACACCATCTATTTAAATAATAATATACCTGGTCGTGTGGGACATAAGGAAGGATGAATTTGAAACATTGCTATACTGTATTTATTTTTATTTGTTGCTTATTTTAACCATAAAAGGACCAGATAATGTCCTGTAGTAAAAACTTTTTCCAGAGGAACTTCCAATATCTGGCAGTTATTCACAATTTACTGCATGTTAAAATACTGCTTTCACAATTTAAAATGAAGAAAAACAAAAAGGTTATAGACAAAATAGGAACAGTGCAGGTGTCTACTGTATGTACAGGTGTTCTTCCCACTCCTCTCTCCAAATATTGGCTTTGACGTGCAACATCGCAGCTTTCCGAAACCGTCGTAATTTTCCCGATTTTTCCCAAAAACTGTCGCGCAACTACGGTAACACAAAGTGCGCTTGTGCACGCGTGTCGTCAGCGATGCGGACGGTGTTAAAGGGTTAGTGTGACAGTCATTCTCATTACAAGCCTGTTCCATGGATATGACTTAAATGATTGCTCTAATACTATCCCCGTTAATAACACACTATTACTTATCGTTATTACCAAGCTGGAAATAGCATTAGAAATATGGTATTACCATCATACTACATCCATATAAAAAGTAGGATTTGTATCAAAAAAATGCATACTGTAATAATTATTATCATTATTAGTAGAAGTAAAAGTACCAGACATTTGCTTTAAGGGCTGGTTTGCCTGTGTGCTGTGGACATGGACTAACACAGCGACTGACCGTGAAACAGACGGACGGTAGTGTGCTGAAAAATTGTGCCTGTCGGGAATGGGGGCTGGGGGGGGGTGATGATATTTATAGATGTCGCCATGAATGAAACGACGGCTCCCATGTCTCAAGGCGCCTGGCAGGAGATGAAACTTCCATTGTGACTGATCCCAAACGCACTGCACGAGTTTTTTTTTACAAGTGACAAACTACGACCTGACTTGAATCTAATGGAACGGCTTCAGCTTTTAAAGTGGACTGTAACAAAACAACCCCCCCCACACACACACACACACACACACACACACACACACACACACCCCTCCAGCAAAGACAAACTGGAGAGAGAAAAGCAAAAAAAATAAATAAATAAATAAATCTCTCCAGAGACGAAAGAACGAAAGCAAGGTAGGGTAAAAATACAGAATCTCATGAATGACATTGGCTCTTCAGTATGGATCGTTGACTGAATTGCTGTCTGCATTCAATATCTGGCAAATTATGCAATTTCGTAAAATCCCATTGACACACACATCCTCTAAATACCATTCTGTGACAGCCTATGCTGCGACATCACAACCGACACATGCACTGATCACGCGAGGACTCGACGACATGAGTCATTTAGTACCGCTGTCAGATGCACGTCGCTCTCAGTGTGTGTGTGTCACTCCACGCGTTAGTCACACAGAAACAAATGGCAGCCATCTGCATGCATTGATCACCATGTGAGGTACAGTTGCATGTGCTCTAATGCAAATGCTTCAAAGTTTTATGCATGTTAAAATGCACCCTGGAGGGTTATCTATCATACCTCAAACAATGAGCGTTACTGTATCGGTGAGATTTACCGCACGCGAGACGGAGCAGGACCCCCTAATGTGTGCCGGGGCATCATTTGAACATTTAATTGCGCATAAAAAAAAGCACCTTTGGCGATGAGGGCTGAGCTCAGGCTCACTTTTAATTAAACGGCTTTATCATCGCTGTTCTTAATGTGCCGACGACTATGTGCGCATCCTGTGGAGACGGACAGATAGACACGTAGAAGGATCTAGGTCAGGCGAAGACATCAACTATGTCATGATTGAGATTAATGTCGGGGTCGCGGTGAGGTTGTCCACAGTAAATTGAAGTCGGAGAATAAATATTCAGATGTGCAAAGCGACACAGTGATGGATCATCCCCAGACTGGGACGGAAGAAGACGAGTCGGGGAAGACGAGTGTAGCTGCTCACATTGAGCTGGTCGTCTGTCAATCCGTCAGCTTAGCACTTGTACCGACATGCCGCAATCTGCTTCTGTGTGAACACACACCTTATCCCTTTATCAAGCCTGGTTAGTCTTACACATAGATGCCTTCTCTGTTCTCACGTTTAAGTGTGGACCGTTCCCAAAGGCAATATCTGTCTTGGCACTTGGGCTCAACAGGGGCCTCCATCATAAGCCACCTTCCATCAGCCGCTCTCATTATCCAGAGTGGACCCCTGCCGATCCCTATCAAGCATTTCACCATGATGAAAACGGCCCGCACAGGATATTGGTGTGCGTGTGTGTATGTTTGTGTGTGTGTGTGTGTGTGTGTGGGGGGGGGGGTGGGGGTGGGGGGGGTCGGTGTAGCCTCTTGGTTGGAGACAGATGTCAGAGCTGCCACTAAGCACCGCTGCGTCCCAGCCCCAATCCAGTGCAAACACTGATACGCTGTGCAGCAGCTGCAACAGCAAATACATGACAACACTGTCTGCATCCAATATGACGAGCTCAGTCCAATATAGTTGAGACTGCAACCCCCAACAGTGCATTACACGCACTCACACACTGGCCCCTTATAATGTCTTTATTGTCAGTCAGCTGAGCCGAAATGTCCGCCCCATTTACTGTGTAATTCTTTTACTTTTTTCTTTTTCTAATTCTTGCGTTTGATTCTTTGGCCTCAGCATCTTCTATGTCCTTGAGCAAATGTAACACTGAAAAAAGGGGGCCGGCGCTATAAAGCTGAATGAATGAGAATCACGACGACAGGGCATTTCAATTACTGCTACTACCGTGGGTCCAGAAGGGTCACCTTCTGAGTCCAATCCGACTCCCCCTTCAGGCACACACACTCGTGCACATGTGCACACACCCGTACACAAACTCTTCATCAATGTCCAATGTATTTTTCCCCTCACAGATTTCTGTTTTGTCCCCGAGCGTGCCAGCTGGCGCAGAATCTCAGGCCACTGTTGTTGCCGTTTAGCCCCATCAGCGGACTTTTAGCAGCCACAACAGCTGCCCTGACCCCACCTGACCAACCCAATCCCCACCACCCTCACCCAAAGCCCTCTTCACACCAGTGCTGCCACAACTCTGCTAAACCTAAATCCCCATGACTGCAGCAGCATCACATTAATATATATAAAGGCATATTCACCTTAAAAAAAGGAGGTGAACAATCGGAAAAACCATCTTTGTTCTGCAATTAGCCAGAAGATCAGGTATTAGATATAATAATAAGTCAAATATTCAGTCCAGTGGGGCAGTGCAGTGTTTGCACAATTGATCCCGGCCAGGAGTTGACAGAAAATCTGTGCGGCGCAAATTAAAATGATGTGAAAGCCCTGGTGTTTCTCGCAGCAAACTGCAAGAAAACCAATTATTAGCCACTGGGCCCAGATAAGGCTGAAATGAAATCCACAAGTCACAATGATGCATTGCAAGCTGACTATTAAGCCCGTTATTAGCGAAGATAAACCTCTTATAACATAATCATCCGGCAGAGCCAAGAAAATGACATTCAATTTGTTATTCGTGTCCTGCCCCGATAGTGTTTACGGCGCTTTAAAACGTGTTATCGGCACGGCGACGTGTAAAAATCCAGCCCAAAATTGAATTAAGTAATAAAATATGAAAAACCTCCATCTCTCTCTCTCACGCACGCACGCACGCACGCACACTCGCCTCCCAACTGATGCAGAGAAAACAGATGAGGTTATCTGTCAAGGTGCAATGTTTCACAGCTCGGGCGCTCATAAATGCCTGGGCCCTCCATAGTGTCTTGTCACACCCAGACATGTCGGGGGGGGGGGGTAAGGGTGGATTAGGAAACAGACTGTGGGAGGGTGAGGGGCGTAATAATTGGCAGCGGTGTTGTCTACAGCCAGTATGACCGTGGGCCTCGCGCGCACCAGTGGGGCGGCACTCGTTATCAGCCACACAGACGCTGGAGACGGCGTGGGTGTGGGTGTTGTACACCAGAGTACATGAAATACACGCTGAGGTACAGGAGGTTGGGGGATAAGCGGGCCAACTTGTGCGCACCTCATTAGCGTGTACGTGCGTAAGTCATGTGACCACAGGATTAATTGTTGATGGCCGCTCAGGCTTCACACGGGGGGGTACAGTGCACGCGATACAAACGATGCAAAACACAGCTACACAGAAGTCTCATGTAGATGATTTGACCTGCAGTAAGTCGTGCATGTAGCATTCCAACAATAATATGAGAATAGATCATAGTGTCACAAGTTAAAATCAATTCATTTTCTCAACAGAGATATTGATACCCAGCCATATCATTATTACCGTTTAATGACATCATTCCCTCTGGTCAAAAATCCTTTATTGCTCAGTTTACATGCGATTATGACAAGTGAGAGTGTGTTTAATTGCACTCCCGGATATAAAAAACTACATGCAGGTTAGTGGGCTAATTTCTTCTTGAGCTTATGTAAAAGTCTAATTTTAGTTAAGATAATAATTTGGTTTTCTTAATGTCATGTTAGTACTACTAAACTTTTACTAGTCTTAGTTGGACTAACGTACCTGGATGATGCTATTCATAGTCCGATTACTCCTGCATGTATACGGTTAGTCGGACACCGAAATTTCCTCCCGGTCATTGATCAAGAACTAGACGGAAAAGAGCCAACAGTAAGATGGCGTACTCAGCAAGTAGTCCGATTGCCCGTCTTAGTCGGACTACAGCCTTAGCTTGATTAAACTGTGCAAGTGAGCGTACTGTAAGTAAGTGAAGTTGTGTTTTTGTTGACATTTCTAGTCAGTTGAGACAATAGACGAAGAAATACACAGTAAATTACAGTATTGACAGTTAATGTGTTCATGATTTTTCATGCAACGAGCCTGAAACCAAAGCTTGTGTCTCTCTCCAGATCTATTTTAAGCTTTGGCTAACCTCCCATTCCTCATGCTGCATCCTCTAACCCCCCCCCCACTCACCCACCTCCTCGCCATCCCTTTATTTGTCCATCTCACACACACACACACATACGCACTGAGCAGAAAAAGCAGCAGTAAAACAGCCATATTTTAAGTATGCGGGGGTGTGGGTATTAATTCCCATGTCAGCGCCCTCTACCTTTCCCATTAACTACACATTTTGAGCAAAACAATGTTTGTGCAGAAACACAGATAACACAAGTGTGCATGTACATCCACACACACACACACACATGCATACACACACTCTGAGAAACTTCTCATCTCATTGCAAATCCCTCCAATCTCCCAGCCAGTGGAGTGCTCACCTACGTGTGGATCAAGTTAGGTTCCCATTCCAATTGTGAGCTGTTGCTGCTGCTCCGGCTGTGCTCACCCACCCAGCAACCTTGAGGTTAATCCACCACAAACCTTCACTGGCACACCACGTTGGCTCTCTCTCTCTGTGTGTGTGTGTGTGTGTGTGTCCATGTGTTTTTCTGCCATTTTTTTCATCTATGACTTTAATCTCTGCAAGCCCTGATGGGACACACACACACACACACACACACACATGACTCACTGGAGCCCTGACAACCTGCAGACCGAACTCAGCAGAGTGTGGACTCGGTAATTCCCAGGGGTTTAAAGTAACAACCTGGCTCACTGGATCTCAAATTTTTTTTCCTCCGAGAAAGTGGAAGAATTCCAAACAGTGAACTGGTGGCGAGAGAGAAACCTCCCTGAAGGCTTCACCAAACTTTTCCGAGTTAAGCGTCCACAGAGCTGTTCCCGGTCACACAGACATGGCTACGGTGCTATTCATGCATGTGTACCTGATCCCACTTTGCCATAATAGTAACTTGTTAACATGGCTGCATGGGCAAAGTCATGATGCAAACATGGGTGGATGCAGGATAAGCAATAAGTGTCCTTGGGCAAGACACTCACCACCACCTTGACTGCTGACCTCCTGCCGAGAGGCGCTAGAATTAAACCTATTTGGTTTAGTTTGGATCAATGGTATCGCATTATCAAAAAGCTATATTTAACAATGATTGTATCTCTTAATGGGAATGGATGATAGTGTGGGCTCATGATAGATCGGATAGACGGGTTAGACGGAGCACAACGAAGGTCGTTAGGTTATTTAGCCCAAGTCGAGTCCTTCAGCTTGATGATACTGTGTATTTATTGGCTCATTTCTCACCAAAAATGTATGCGTTTCAATCTAAAAGTCTGTTCTAAAAGGTTAAGTATGTCTTATTTTACGTTCTGTCACCGCAGATGTGACGACCATCAATGACAGAGACCGACACGAGCCGCGTCTCTACAAATGACCCGCATTATCCCTAAAGACTGTTTGACAATACTTACATCAGCGCCACAGAGGTTGCTCCCTATTCCTCATAAAGCTGAATAAATTATCAGGTGAAGGTTTTCTCGTCCGAGTGACAGACAAAAGATAATCTTCTGGAGTGGATTTTGAGGGGTTTTAATTTATTTATTCAATATTTATTTATCTTTTTTTTCAGCTGGAAATGTGCCATGCCTTTAGAAAATGAGAAGAATAAGAGATGAAACAACCTTCTGATGGGACTTCTGATGAAAACAAGACAGGCGAGAGAGATTCAGAGGAAGAGGAAATCTGGACTATATGCTACGAAGGGAGGGAGGCGGTGGGAGCTGCTTTTACACAACCAGATGCAAACTTCTGATTTATCGCTTGATCTGATTGTAATTAAGTTGGGTGTACCTTCCTGAAGGCTTCAACAAGACGCTCTGTGGAAGTAATGTATGCATGGCAATGCTAACGAGAGCTGCCGAAAACAACACCCCACCCCTCCCTCTCTCTCCACACCCCTCGCTGATGACACCCACCCCGGGACCCCAAGGGCCCCCTGCAACAATACAATTACATAGGTGGTCGAGGCTCACGTGTGTGGTCAGCTAATAAAGCAATTGTCTGGCCCTGAAAAGAGGATTACTTTAATCTAGTAATGGCCCGATGTCGTGCACCCTATAGAAGCGGGGTAAGAGGGTCACAGGGAATTGCTGAGAAGCCCATTGTAAAGCGGCTGAAGTCCACCCCCCCCAACCCTTCTGCCCCATACTGCCCTTAGCTGACCCACCAGTCCAATCTGGCTACTGTAGTTCACCCATCTGGAAAACCAGGAACAACTCCTTAACTCAAACCTCAAGGGGAATGGGCTGCACCGAGCCGTCTGTGACAATGGGTGCCCTTCACCCTCAACATGTATTGTCACACAAGCCATTAATTATTCACCACTGCAGTGAGAAGCTTCAGGAATTCCACTCGGACAATAAGTGATCGGAGCAGCGTTTTTGTGCTTGTTTTTTTTTTTTACGACGGTGGTTTAGACCGACAAAACCACTGTGTCAGAGAGCACCACTGCCATGAAGCAATGTGCGGGTGAGTAAAAAGAGTAAATTGGACCAAACAATTCATGTCATGCCCAATCATGTCTCCTCAAACAATACATTGATAGCGATAATTGAAAGTATTCTCTAAACCAAAATGACATTACTTATTGGCCTGTCTCCAAAGAAGAGTCTCATTGCACAGATAATAAAATCAACACGACCCGTAGCGCCTTTTGTGGAAATGAGGGTCGATGACAGCCTTAGTTATGAATGTGGTTCGGTTTCGACACAGTGGGTAAAATGTGGTTAGATTTGGGCCCCAAAAAAAAAAGCTCCTGTGGTTAGAGCAAGGAAAAGATATAAAGGTTTTACCATTAAAAGACAACGTGTTGCATGAAACTACACCACAATCCACGTCAGATCTTTTGACATTTGGTTACTTGGCGTGAAAATTAATTGAATTAATCCTGAGATTAATTTAAAAAATGCAACAAATTCTGGTTTAAAATACAGATTGGTTAGTGCCAAAGACTTCATGCTTCGAATTCAATCAGCACGCCTATACCTGTCCGACAGCAAACGCAGCCAAAACAGCACAGGGGCCTGACAGTGCTATTTCTGGGGCTGGAGTCGTGGAGTGTGAAGCTGAATTTGCAGCCAAAGTTCTTAAATGTTTGTTCCAGTATTTGTGAAAAATGTCTACCTGACATGTTTGCCGGGAGATGTGTGGCTAAGTGCCAGAAACCTGCAGCAGGAGCGGGGAGAAGCCTGACAGTAGCTTTTGTCTGCGGGTAGTTTTTCTCTGCTGTCTCGCCATCTTGTAAGTCCTGTCACTAGTCTCAGCAGTGTAAGCACACACACACACACACACACACACACACACACTACACACATGTCACTTACACACTCACGGCATGTGTGCGCTTTCACTGATGACTTGCTGATTCTTTAAAACTGTCCACTTTCACCCCGGCTCACTGTCGTGCCCGAGAGGTGAAGAAGGTGAATTACCTGACTAACTGACATTAGGGTCTTCATGTTGGACACAGTTGGCACAGTCAGCTGCTGCCCCCCGTCCCCCCCGTCAGCTGCTTCTGTCTGTAAACACATCTTACGGCCCCGAAAACCCTAACCAGTCAAACAAAGGCCAATGTGTTCCCATAGATGCCACTTTTTTTTTATAGCATGTCGTGCCTGTTCACACCACAGCAGTTAAAAGGGCCGGAGGAGCTGGTGGCAGAGGTGGCGTGGCTGTGGGGGGGGAGGGGAAGAGCAACAGTTCCAATTTTCCACCCTGTCAACAAACTCCAAAAAAAAAAAAACAGATGGATCTTGAAGCAGAAATCCATTTAGCTCCACTTGAATGACTTAAGCCCCAATTCGCTGACCTTTTTTCTAGCACGTCTTAAGGAGAAATGGATCTTGTGCAAATGCACGCGAGCCGAAATCAATAAGCATTTTTTCACAGCTGTCCACAGCCTCTAGTATTCACCAGTTGAAAACGGGTCAAATGTGCCTAAATCCACATGAAATTCCTCTTGAAATCCCACAACGAGCTGAATCTGGCTGTTTTGCAAAGTTCACTGTTTTGTGTGTAGACGCCTCAACATTCATGCGAGCGGTGGTGGTGCCGAAGTAACCCATCCACTCACTCACTCACTGTGATTTATCTGGAGCTTTTCCTGCTGTGGTCTCACATGGGCTCACTAAAGAAATCTGACGATGGAGTCAACTTGACTGGCAGTTTTCGAAAAAATGTCCGGTGTGGCTTTTGCAGATATTTGTGTTCTCACTTTACAACCGCTGTTGGCAAATTCAAGGAGAAACAGGAAAAAAAATTATTTTCTTCAGAAGTAAAAAGCAGCAATTTTTCAATGAAGCCCATTCAATAAGGCTAACCGTACTGAACTGAACCAATAATATACAGTCGATGCTCTTCATACCACAGCTACAAACAGTCCTTAACGTTACACTAATTGGGATCATATTCTATTATTTGTTTATAGCAAATATTTGCTTTAAGTCCCTCTTGGCATACGCAATCATTTTGCATCACGAAAACACACAATTAAGAATCAGCAGAGAGAGGAATCCAATTAGTGCACTGATCTGTCCGGTTCCTGGAATGAGTTGTCCTGCGAGATCGACTCGGGCCAATTGGAATCATTAAAATGAGCTGGCGAAAATCAAAAGTGTGTTCTACAACTTCCCCCTCCACTTCAATTTCTTGCTTTATGTCTTATGTTATACATTTTATTATTTTTTTTTTCAATTGCAACACTAATCTGGCGTGTCATTATTACGCCACATCTTGTTCAGTGATGAGAATCAAATAAAGTTGTTGAGTTCATGACTGACCACAAACAGCATGATTTCCCACCCGATTTTTTCTGCTTGGTAACAAGACAAAGCCAAATGTAGTCCCTGCTCCCTCTGTTGCTTTGGGCCACATCCAAAGGGAAATGGAACGAAACATTAATTATACATTGCAACTAACGATTATTTTCATAATCGATTCATCCGTTGATTATTTTCTCGTTCATAAAATATGTCAAAATGTTGACGCGTCAAACCTGGAAATGATGATGTTCTCAAATGTCTTGTTTTGTCCACAGACCAAAATTATTAACTGTTAATGATTTCTTTGTTCTCCAGAGCAAAGAAATTAAGAAAATAGTCACATTTAAGAAGCTTAAACAATCGGAACTCTTGCTTTAATCATGAAAAAAAGCTTCAAACCGATGAACCTGTCAATTAATTTAGTAATCGATGAATTGTTTCAGCTCTAATTGCAACGTATACGCTCCGAGGCGGAGGAGGAAGACGACAAGCTGGCAGTGGGATTATGACGTCATCGTTTCCTCAAAGTGAGCGCAGTGGTTGTCGCAAGAGTGGCATTTTGAGATTTTCAGGGCTCCCAAAATGCCATTCCTGTTTGAGCTTCAATGGCAATGTTGCAGATTCACCTAGACTTGTTTTGGTGCAGACAGCCCCCCCCCGAATGTCATTCCATTCCATCCACTCTGTAATGACCCCCTGATTGTGTCCGACTGCTCCGTTCGAACCGTGTATTGATCTCAATCGTCCTCCCGTGTTCACCGTCTGTCACGGCTGATGCCTGACACCCCTCTCACTCACGTGTATTCTGCTCGTCACGTTATTTGTGATTAATAGGTCGACTTGTTGGAATTGTCTTGTGCCATACCCACTCTATGACTGTCATGCCGCGCTGTATCCGTCCATTTCCCTGTTGCATCTCATTATAACTGCCCTTTGTTTTGCTTTTCTTGAGCGATTCTGCGCCGACCGCGTTCTCCCATGATACCTCACTCTTGGCCCCTGTGGGCGCGTTCAGAAAAACATTAGCAGCGCATGAAAAACAGAGGTGCTTCATTTATTTCAATGACACCAAGGCTTTGTTACAGCAGTAGTGCTTTTGCAAACTCCTCTGCGACATTCAAAGAGATTAGCCCATCTGTGTTTTCGGAGGGCGGGGCTTAGCCATAGGTAATTTTACCTGTCAAACACTGACACAGGGGAGCATACTCCTGCTGCTGTGATTACCTGCCCGTTGTTAGCGATGCCTTAAAGGAGTATGAAACGGCATCTGATAAGGCTTCCAGCTGGACTTCCTCACTCGCATATCTTTCTCTTAAATCTCTACCCCCTGAAGCAACACAGCCACACCACACTGCCATTGTGTCGGGGGGGGGCTATTGTTGGCCTAAATGAGCCCAAGCTGGGCCGTCATTTGCATCCTGTAAAATCGCGACCAATGAATCTCAATGAATCCCATTCTTAATCAGAGAGAAACGGTTTCTAACATTCAAAAACAAACAAAAAAAAACCATAATGGCATGATTCCTCTTTCCTTCGCCTACAATGAGATTCCAAGACAAACTTCACTCAGGAGCAAAAATCCATCTTTAATTATCTGATGCTCGGCAACAATAATTATGAATATCGACACATTTCACACACTTTTATGACGGTAACCTTATCCATCATCCCTATCCAATAAAGCGCAACGAGACTGTCGATAACCACGTAGGCTGTACATAACCCATGAACTGAGCTTAACACAGTATATAAATAGAAACGTTCACCCGTGCAGTCCAGTAAACGCTAAGAATTTTAATACGTGGCAAACGCTGAAGGTCACCTAACAGAGCGTCTGCGTGAATGAAGTGCAGCGCTGCTTGTGATCGGCAGCTCAGAGAGATAATGGGGCATGACTGGATACAACGGCTGGAGCAAAGGGCCTTTATTGTTCTCCACAGCCCCCATGGCCACTGTGCTGAGTCGTTAAAGAGGGGGAGGAGGTTTCAGCTCTTCCTCACACCACCTGTTGTCAAAACCCCCACACCCCCCCCCCAACCCCAACCCCATTCAACCCCATCTCATCCCTTTATGACACACAGCAACACACACGCTGGTCAGACTCGCCTTTAGTACGGCCCTAATTAATTCATTGCTATCCTCTAGAGGGGAGGGTTTGGCTGGTGGGGTCTGGCTCAATGACCGGCAGACGGTCGGATCATACAGAGGGGGCTCAGCCGCAAGCCCGTGGCCTCACTCCGGCCATCTGATCCTCCTCATTTAAGATGAGAATGGCCACTGGCTCTGTCCTGCACAAGGCCAGGCCCTGCAATCCCATTAGTGACGCATGGATACACTTTAGACGCTCAGACCCATACAAGGATGCAATAAATACAAATCTTTTCAAATCTGCACTGAGGGTTACTTTAGAATGGACAAATGTCATCGTGGACATTTTCCAGATGTCAAATCAATGTCCAGGCCCGTTTGAAAAAAAAAAAAGTAAGCATCCCCTCACCTGCATGATCCAGGCATTCTCCTGGTATTGTCCATTTATCATTTAGCGAAAAAAGGTTCTACGCTACACTGCACATGCACCTTGCCAAGGGGACTGGTAAGAAAAAAAAAGAGAAAAAAAGTATAATAAGAAAGAGCTACACATTTTTGAGGTCAGCCGGTGTCAGTGTACGCGACTGCCAAGAAGCAGAACTGAGGCGCCAGATTAACAGAAAAATCACCTTGCTACAGTTACTCAGTCAGTTGACTCGAGGCCACAGGGAAAGTGAGCTGTCTCCTGACGTCCAACTGAACAAACACCGGCCACATGCTGCTACACTGTCAGCTGCTCGAGTCACATCACTCCATCAGTCTTTTTTACCGGCGTTAATTTGTATGTCGCACAGTGTGATCGCTCACAAATGTGAATGACCTCAGGAGCTGGAGCTCCGGAAAACACTGAATAAATGCGACACACGTCCTGGTTTTTTTGGGGACGATATCGTAGCTGGTTAAAAATACGCTTTGGACAGAAATGAGAAGGAGATAATTGGAAAATAAGACTCTGACAGCTTAGTTCGTCGGGTTAAATGGACCTGAATGAACAATGTGCAGCAGGCGGCTCATGTGCAAGAGACGCTCTCATGCTACATTTACACTACTATGTTTATGCTGTGAAAAAGCAACACATCTTCTATGAATATCCCAGAATATAAGAGGCCCTTCTCTCTGTGTTTTATTCTTAACAGCATTGCTTGCATCCAGCATCTGCACTTTTTCATGATTGCATCCCATTAGCGTTATTCAGTAGTAACAGTAACATCAGTAAAAGTAATATGCACTGAAGTCCAGACATTCTGAGGTGATTGTCTAGAGGGGCTGCATGTGTGAATGCATTCCCCTGTCATCTCCCTAGTTTAGGGATATTTCTGTTGTGGTGATATTAGCGAGAGAAGAAAAAGTAAATCAGTCAGGAGTAGTCTTCGTTTAATTAAGTAATTACTCCAGGGGAAGAACAGAGGCTTTGGCGCTATGATTCGATGTTCCCCGCGCGACAAAAACACAGTCAAATAATCTGCTGCTTCACATTAAAAAAAAGTTATTATGATGTAAGTACACAACACCCTATGTCAGGCTGCAGGTATTGTCCGAATGAGGCAAGAGAAACTCCACAGCGAGGGATCTGCCTCCAGCATGCTCCCCCCTCGCCTGGATCCTCCAGATTCTCCTGCTCTTGTGACAACACTCTGGACATGATCCGGATTTTTATCTCAGAAATGGCTCTTGATAACTATCCAAAATAGAATTACACAATAATCCTGTCAGCAAAGTGACTCCTGATTACACTGTTGTTCAAAGACAACGTTGTGCTATAAAACAATGGTTGGGCAAACTCCAAGAACGATGTGGAGATGCACGTTGATGCTGCCTACAATCAAAAGACTTCCAGGAGGAACGCTGACACAGCCAGACAGGTCAACAGCCTCTTGTTATTTCAACAGCTGATTGACAGGCTCTTGAAAACGTCTAATCCTTCAACAGGTCAAAAGACTAACAGATAAAATCAGCCGGCTCATTACGGTCCGACAGATTTTATCGCCTCCTCCTAAGCATCCCTGAAAGTGTCGGTGCGCCTTTAACAGATAAAACTGCCGCTCACCGCTGCATCAGAACGGGCATTAAAGAAAACTGTTGAAGCGAATCAGAAGCAGCGTTTGTTTACAGAGCACAAAATGTAATTTAGCCTGGAGAGGAAAGCGGCTGCCGTTGGATTTCCTTTCAACATGATCGCACAGACTAAAGTTTCAAACCTTGGCAATTCAAAAAAAAGAGCAACGCTGACACCTATTCTGTGACGATACATACAATATTATCAAGTGTAAACACGGGCTGAAGTCGGGTCAGAAGCTGCTTAGCTACACTCTGCAGGTTCTTATTTGTGCTGTATGGATGCGACCGCACTCCGCCGTGTATGACAGCGTGCACTGCAGAGTTCCAATCACAGCCCATATGGCTACAGACCATTGGGGTTAATAACAGGGGACAGAGGGCAGCTTGTGGTGTACACGGACAGCAGCAGGAGAGTGGCAAAGGAGAATGGGTGGAAGAGAGTGGGGGTTTGGGGGTTAGGGGTTGGGCTGACTTTATGTTCTTATCAGAGCCACCGGGCCCACACTTCTCTGCCTTTCTCTTTCACTCTCCCTCTCCCATCGTAACTCTTTTCCTAAACCCACAAAATCCCTTCCGCATGTCCAAATCCATAAAGCCAGAAATCCATTTTTCTTCACAGTATGACAGGTGTGCGTATGAGACAGAGGAGACAGAATGGAGGCGAAAGAAAGAGAAAGTTGGGGGGGGGGGGGTTGATCCATCCGATGACAGTACTATTCAGCTCTTTCAGCCACTGTGTCTGGGATTAACGCACATGAGGAAGTTGGCGCGGGCCGCTGTTATGGGAACTTGCAGATTAAAAAAAAAAAAACACACAGAACCCACATACACAAAAGCCAGTGCACAATGGTAAATAAATAAAATAAAATAAATAAATAATTTAAACTCTTGATATGGTAATTTATCCTTCACCTGCTTCCATTTTTTTTTTGGCAGCGCTACAAATGCCCCGCTTTCATTTCACAACTAAAGGCTATGACAAGCATTCATCGGGCCACCAAGAACTTGGGACAGCGCTTCTTAATTTCACCCACTGATCAATTGAATGTAACAGATACAAAGTTGTAACCACATTATCGCCATTAGAAACCATCACTGGCAATGGGACCGGTGTTCATCTCCTTTTTATGGCAGGTGATAGAGACGGAAGACAGAGGCAGCAGCTAGTAGATAGATAGATAGATAGATAGATACTTTATTCATCTCAGAGAGAAATTCACAGTAGTAGTGCTCATTCAAACAAAGACAGAGGAAGACAGGGCTCTCATCACACCTTCACCTGTTCATTCCCAAGATTCCACGCGGCAGCTGTTTGAACCTTGAAGGCTTGACCTCTGCACAACCTTACAATATGGGTGGGGGGGGGGGGTAAAACCTTGAGAGGTTACCCCCAGTGAGTTCTATTTGCAATCTGACTCCGCCCCAAGCACCTTTAAAAAAAAAAAAAAGAAAAAAAGAAGAAGAAGTACCTATTCCCCCCCCCTCCCGTGTTATCATGAATATTCATGAGCCATAAAGCCAGGCGGTGGAAACACAGTGGGCATAATAAAAACGTCAGAGGTATAAAACACTCAAAAGAGAAAAGCCGCCAGGAGCTCGGGCAAAGTAGCTCTGAATTCCAAATCCCCACCCAGCAGTGTCTGGCCCGTTAGGTCTATTGTGCTTGATTGACCTTTATCTCTCTGACAGGAATTGGCCTCTGCTCTGAGCCCGTAACTTCACAGGCTACATTCCCAGGATCAAAAGGATCTTTTTTAAATGCGTGAAATGTGATAGGATTTGGGGGGGGGGGGGCAACATTTAAATTCTAGATGCAGATATTCATCAAAAGTGGTGATGGCAATGTTCTTGTTGCCAAGGGTTGACAAAGCACAAAGGATGGGATTATTTTAAGGCTTGTTGTTGGACGGCAGCTATTTATTTTCTGTGGGGGGGGGGGGGGGGATTTTTATTGATGCAACATTAAGAACCTTTTTAATGGCCCCCCCGGCGAAATTGATGCAATGAGACGCTCTCCCGGTTTGTCATAGTTGTGAACAGAAAAAGATATAAAACGTCGGCTTCAGTTGATTATATATGAAGTGCAGTTATGCCAACGGAGGCCTAATAAGACTCTCTCGCAGTCCGTGCATCAAACGTCCATTTATCAAACATGACGTTAATACGAAGTGGGAACTGTTACTGAGGTAACTGGGCAGAACTTCTCCTAATGAGTTATTGAGTGCTTCACTGTCAGTGTGAGCATCTGCGAGGCAAAGTGGACACACACACACACACACACACACATGCACGGCTGAGTCAGAATCACTATTCCGCCGCAGACAACAACGCAGCGTGTTATTAGAAAGCTTTTAAACAACTTTCAAAACAATCTTTAGAAGGCAGCGAGCTGTTAATTCCACACATCCCAATACATTAACAAGCAGAATTGGCAAAAAGGTTCCACATTAACGCGTGTGTGGATCCGCCTTTCAAGGTAGGTGTATGGTTTTGTTAATGTACGTCTGTGACAATGGCTTTTAAGCACAAACTTTATTGTACCCGTTGTTACTAAACAAGGATCAGGGACAAAAGATGCTTTTGAGGGGAAGGATTTCCGTAAATAAACCAGAAGTAAAGACTTTTTTTTGTTTGTGCTTGTTTTTAAGTCATGAAAGGCAATCATTTACAATAAAAGCCAAACTTTTAAGCTCTCAGGGTTTGTTTTTTTTACACTTCCATTTTCCCTTCAGAGGCTAATAAATGAAGTTTAGGGGTTTTAAGAAAACCCTCAGGTTTAAGCAGGTTACTTTGAAATGACCCGCGACTGGGACAAGGGCCAAAAAGTGTTTGGGGACAACAATTATGTGCATAGACTTAAGGGATCAAACTCTGTCAATACCAGTGGCAAAGGTCCAGCGTTAATGATGTTGATCTGTTCAACGTGTTTTTTATCAAGGTTAGTGCAGACAGTCACGGATGAATTATGATTTTGTTGTCGCTTAAATATTAATCCAGCGTCATTAAGACGTCAAAACTTTCCCTCTCTTTCACTCTGATGACGCAAGCGCTGCCAATGTGAGAAGTGAGAAATAGGAGTCTAAACTAATTATACCACAATGGACAGATATCAAGCTGACTATGGTGCAGATGGGTTCAGAATCTCTAAACATTTTACAGCCACATTTGAAGCCTCTCCAAATGCTTTGATCTTGGGTGGAGAAGCACTTCTAAGGTAAAAGCCCTGAATGTGTGAAAAGATGATTGAGTGTCTAATGTTACATTTATTTGACCTCAAAGGACTCGTGAATCAACTGCGGCTTCAGTAGGACACAGAAAGTCTAGTCTGTAGTGTTTCCCAAACTTTTAATAGGAGGGAGGGAAGGCACTTTTTTAACTTTTTAAAGAAGACTAAACAAGTGAGACCTCATTCCAGGGTTCCCACACCTTGGATGACATCAAATTCAAGTTGTTTTCAAGTACTCTCCAGGACCGTTTGACTCAAATTCCAAGTACAGAATGTTGCCAAAGATCTTGGAATTTGCATTTCCAAGGAAATCACGGAATTGGCCCTCATTTCGTAACCCGAAACTTGTATTTAAGTAATGACAATAAAGTTAAATCTCATCTCATCTCTTTACTGTGTGTGGAATCTCAAGTCAGAGAGAGAGAGAGACAGACAATGTACGGTGACCCCACCACCGCGAGTAATTATGAATCAATATTTGTTCTGTGCATCAAGCAATGAGACAGTCGGTGGTGTCATAACAAACAAGAGAGACATTTATATCAAATGAACTTCTTTCTTGCACAAAAATCAAGTACTGACCATAATCTATCCATCTATTCATTCAAAAACCTTCAAGAGCTTCAAGGACCCTGGGAACCCTGTAATTCACAATATAAATAGAGACAAGAGACATTATTTTATGTGCTATAACATTTCTGACTAATTTTACTAAATTGTATCACACCACACTTGTATGCATGTTATACAGCATCTCTATGGTCTGAATCACTCGTGTACACACTCTCCTTTCAGATATGTGTTTGTTTTACTTTAAGCTCAGTGATCTTTGCCTGCCTCGACTCAGCCTGCAGTGGATGGACAACGAGGGGGTTAAACCTCCCGGACCTTCCAATCTTCCCTCTGTGCTGGCTTCCACCCTAATGCCAAATATACAACACCAATACACAAAGCAGCTCCCTCTCAATTTGCCCCCGAGTGCCTCCGAGTCGCAGACTGGGAAGCAGAATGACACCGTGCCACAAAAAGCCATCTTGCACCTTCTCTGGTGCCGTGCTGAGCCCCCTGGCAGAAGCAAGCAAGTTTCTGTGCCTATGGCCTCACCTCCGGTCCTGTTGGTGCCATGCAGAGAGGGCTGGCAGGAGCTGGAACTGGCTTGGGTTTGGCACAGGACACTGTTAGTTCTTTATAACCTCTCCCTCCCTCCCTCCCTCTTTCTCTCTGACTCTTTCGCTCCAAAAGGCATCGCTCCAAGAGTGTGTTTGCAGGGCTGTGTGCAGACAGACACACAAGCGAGGCGCACGCTCGCAGTTTTTTCCCCCCTCCACCACTGCGGATTAGGGATTCTTATCTGTGAGAGCGACTCCTGCTCGCCAAAGTTGCGTCCCCGCGCCTTTGTGTTTCCGCAGACGGCCGAGGAGAATGTCACCTCCCGAGAGAGACGGCGAAAAGCCGGACACACACAAATAAAGATGAACCGATCGGCCACGTGACCTGGCAGAGTGGTAAGACAAGGGCCACACTAAAATACACCGAAGCCTTTTCACTGCAAACACGACCCGGCACAACCCCACAAAGCCTTTGTTTGCGATCCTGTCAGCGTTGTTCTGCAAAGGGTGGTGGGGGGGTGGGGGGGGGTGGATCAGACTGACTTGTCACCTTCAGCGAGCTGCCAGAAATATCACGAGGGTGCTGATAACACAAAGCGAGGTGCAGCCGTGTCCTTATGTCATGCATCGAGTCAAGCAACAAACAATTTTGCATTTCCACAAAACACAAAAATCCCGATGAGCTCACATTTCTAAACAACAAAAATTGTCACGTATTGTCGAGATGTGCGTATCAACATGACAGAGTTTCAACCTTGTTGGTGAAAATGAGAGAGTTGATGAGCATTTCCTGGTTCGTTAGGGATGCGGTTTGGTCGAGGAACAGAGACTTGGATTTAGGTTTACACATACACACGTACAGTATGTCAACAATCCATAATAAGTCTTGGGGCGCTTGGTTTCGAACTACAAGTCGACGTCTCGTTACGTTACACGTCACCACCAATCCCGCCCGACAACAGTCTTTCACGTGCAGAATGTAAAAATAGAACTTCTTCAGTGGTTTGCAGAAAAGTAAACTTTTTTTTCCAGAAGACCACATTGGTTTCTCAACACCAGCTAATATCAAAAATAATATACATATATATATAATCTGTACATGTTCCTTTACTGCAGTTCCATCATTGCTATAAATAACTCACATTATTTTCTCATTTACGTCACGTAACCAAAAACTACATTTGTATTCATATAAATAGTCGGCATTTCTGCTGCTGCTGTCGAAAAAGTGACACGTTTGTAGTGATCTAGCGCTAAATGTAATGGCCTTCTCGAGCCGCGAAGACTTAATTGGCCCTATCTGCATATCATTGAAGTGCCACAAGCGGCTCGGCTACAAAGAAATGGAGGAAAAAGAAAAAAAAAGAAATCTGGAGGTGTCCGCTGGAAAACCATCTGACAGGAGTTTGCTGTATTTTAAGGGACTAGCATCTGCTAGCGGGAGGCTGCCAACCGACAGGCGGCTCCTTCCTCTTCTCCGCGCTACAACGTTTTTTTGTTTTTTTCCCAGCACTAGCTGTCATCCGTCCACGTTAACTAGGCCTGGCCACAGAGGCTTGGCCACGACGTGACCTGGAGAAGATGGGATGTGATGTCAGAGGCTGGGAAGCGGGATAAAGGAGGAGTGGAGTGGAGGTGAGGGGGGAGGTGGAGATGGCGTCCTCAGGGTGCAAGCTGCCAGGAGATCTGACATCAAGGTCAGGGTCGGCGTCTTCTGTTAAGTCAGCCGAGTGATGGCGATGATAAGAGAGAGGAGAGTCCCTTTGAAGATGCCTCTACGCTCCTCTGCTCTTACGGTGCGGTTAACGCCATTATGTGTGAAATCCACGTGTGATATCTTCCCTTTTCTGACTGTCGGAGCCGCGTAATATGTGACATGGCGTTTCCACTCTGATCTTTTCACACACATTTGGAGGCCCACTATATTCTCAATGTGTGATGTTGTCTGTGTATTTCTGGCAAAAGGGGGGAAAGCTCTGAAATGTGAAAAGTCGTGTGAGTCATGAAACTTGGCTGGAGGAGATAGAGGATTTGAATACTTTCTGTTTGTTTTATTGTGTAAGCCTGATCAACATACAGTATCATATACTAAAATGCAGCTTTGCATTAGTTTGTCACGTCACGCTCCAATCACAGCCACTCTCGCACCAAAGACTCCTCCCACACTCCTTTCTCGCTACACAGAGGGACAGTCCACACGAAAAACAAGTCTAGTTCTAGTTTATCGTATCAGCGTTTCATCCACACGGAAATTGAATTTTGGGAGCCCTGAATAAATCTCAAAATGCCACCTTTGTGTTTCCAAGTAGACAACCAACACTCTACTCTGGGAAAACAACGTCCCACCACTCTCTTGCACTGGCAGAGAGAAAGATTTCCTTTCTTTCTCTCTTTCTGTGACTGTATACATTGCAGTGGATCATGCTTTATTTAAAAAAGGCATATCAGAAAAAGACGGTTCAGTTGTGATGCCTCACACCATCATCCCAGCCTCCACCTGTCTGGATCAGAGCTTATCGGCCTCAAAAGTTTCAAACATTATCCAATGTCTTGCTTGGGCTTGCTCTTGTAAAGGGTTTCCTGCATAGCATTGCCTGTTTGGCTTATGGAAGATGCTCGGGCCAATCCAGAGAGCATCTAAATTTCCATTTGTTGCAATTACTGGTTTAATCATGACGTGACTGTTCCTGTCTGAAATAGCTTAAAAACCACCTATTTGTTGGGATGGATGTGGAACTCTGGGTCAGGTGGTGGGTCTGCAGATTTTGCTGAACCCATTTTTAACCAAATTCAGCAAAACTCTATTGGCCTTGAATCATGTCTCTTTATCTTGAACGAGCAGCAGTCCAACAAATAACTGCTATGACAACAAATAATGACTATTATGTAAGAGTAAGCCTGCTAATGTGTTGTTGTTCAGCCTTTTCCTTCAATCACATCATCACACATCAACACTTACTTGCCACCTCCAGCGAGGCATTGCGACTGACCGCCTCGCCCAGGTAGTTGCGCGCCACACACACGTACACGCCCTCGTCGGGCTTGCTTCGCCTCCCGTGGACAATTCGCAGGAAAAAGAGCGAGCCGCTGGGTAGGAGCATCCGGTGGGACCGGGGGTCCTCGCGGTCCGTCTCGATGCGCTCGCCGTCTTTGTACCATTCCACCACCGGGAGGGGCCGCCCTTCGGCCTTGCAGTTGAGGGTGGCCGGCTCGCCCTTCGACACGATCAGATCCGACGGGTGTTCCACAATTCGAGGAGGCGTGTCCTCTAACCTGGGTCTGGATCCTGGAGAAAAGCCCACAGTGCACACAGAGTGTTAATCAGCATCAATAGGACCGGAATTTGCCGTGTAATTATAGCAAAATAAAGCAGCTAAGCTCAGTCTATAGATAGATTGGAGAGAAAAACCTGCTCGGTCTTGAAAGGAGGAAAAGAGGATTTTTTCGCTAAACTGTGACGAAACAACACATTTGCAACTGGTCACAGTCTCCGAATATAAAACGCAGCACTGAGGATGTGGACTATAATAAACATTCCTATCTGTGGCTCCTCTTTAACACGGCACACAAGAGGCCACACAAAGTTAGAAAAGCACCCTCAGCTGCCCTCTCTCTCTTTAAATCTCCTGAGCTCGGTGCGTGGAAAACACACACAGCGTTATCGCCGAGAGCACGGCCGCATGAAACGAGCATGTAATGTAATTGCTCAACAGTTACATTGGAAGTATAAATCAAGGAGGAGGGCGTGAAATTACACGGGAACTTCTGCACGTGTCCAATCGTGGAACTGTGCTAATCGGAAATTCATGGGAAAGTCGGCGCAACGGGCGACTGAAATATTGCAAATGCAAACAACTTGGATGTATTTACAGATTTCCATATGGGGAAATACGTATGAGTGCATTGTGGGGGACAGAACCATGTGCAAGGTGCAAATGACTCATCACTAGAAATGCAAGTGTTTCTGCCGCCTGCAGACGCTGACGGGAACAATTAAATGACAGCAAAAACAGATATGGAGGCAAGGTGTAAAGCCAAGCTTTGAAATTGCATTCTACCCCCTGTATCTCCAGTCTTCCCCCATCAGTTTGAGTGACAGCACGTGTGTTTTGCTATCGCGATTATGCATGAAAGGCAGTAATGCAAACTGGAGCGCCGAGTGACACAAGTGAAATTTTTCCCCCCTTGAGATGATATGAAAAGAACGAGGTGCATCTCAACAGGCAATTCTTAAAACGCTTGTTCCCAGCAACAAGAGTGGCCGCTTTAATGACCGTGCAGCAGGCTACGTCTGATCCATCTTTCTTTCCCAATTAACCAATAAGACTATTTTTAAACTTAAAGCCTGTTGCAACTGTCGCGGCAGCCCGTTGTGTTACACAACTGCGTGTTTTCAGGGGAGGAAGAGGCAGGAGACTGTGGTCACATCAGGACGACAGAAAGCAGGACTTCCAAGCCTCTGCTTTGCATCACTTGAGATTTGCCTTTGCTGCGTTGAGTTTGAATAGAAAAACATCAATTTCATTTTGTGTGTGATTTTCAGTGTCCTAGGGTTTTAAGAGAAGAGAAAATGAGACGGAGCCACAAGTGAACAAATTAAAAGGCAGGACTGTTGGAGTGTAAATGACATGTAACTGAAAGTCTAATCTGAAATTCTTCAGATGTTCCTTATTGGGAAAAACCATCCAAACTTCTTCTCCAGGGTTTTTTTTTCATGGATGGAAATACAGAAGCAGTCTGACGGTCCTGCTCTCAGTGTAATAATGCTCACAAAAATAGAATATGGGGAGGAAATGGTATTTCTTTGAAGGTGCTATCAGTTAGAATCATATAGCAGTCGGGATGCTGTCTCCTATCTCCTTTTAAGCATTAAAAGCACATCAGAATGTAACCAGGTGTAAGGTAATACACAATTTCACTGCCTTTAAAGCCAAAGAAACATCACTGTCAAGTTCCGTCTCTCTTTTCCTCCACAGAAATGTCCACTCTGATATTTGAAGTTCACAGATTTTTCTTCTGTTTAGTTAATACAGGAAATTAAAAAAAAAAAACGAAATGGTGAGAAATAACAGTGAATTCATCAAGTGCGGTATCATCATTTGCCGACTATCACAAATGTGGAACGAGGAAAACTGTGTCATCGCTGATGTGCTTTTTGGATCTTTCTGTGAAAGAAAGAATTGAAGCCACATTAGCATTAAAAATGAATGAAACAGTAAACCCCACTCACGATGAATTACACATAAGCAACCGAGGAGATCTATATCTGTGACGCCGATCTGTCACCGCTCCGCGCAGACTCTCTCATCTCTCGCCGCGACAATAACCAGTTCCAACATGTGACGTGAGACGGCGTGCGTTTCAAATCATTGACACATAAAAGGTCACAGTTCGACGTGATTTATCCACGGAACGGGAAGAGAATGCGTCCCTCAAGGTCTCCGTCGAGCTGTAGATTTGACAGCGTTCATCTGAAGGTTTTGATGCAACGTATGTGTCGCGGCTGAGAGGAAGGTTTGGTGGGTGGGGGGCGCGGCGGGGGCCGTGCACAGTGCCGCAGCCAGGACAGAGCCTTTAAGAGCGGACTCATAAATTTTACAATCCGCGCTGGTTGGGACAAGCCATGTGGAAACTTAAAGCGGAGGCTTTTGGGGAGAAAAAAAAGGTGGCGAGGCCACAGTGTGGAAATGAGATAAATATCGCTGAGAGAGGACGCCCAAACAGTGGTGCTGCAAAACAAGAGGAGAATATCTGAATTGGGTGGCAGAAGATAAGGGGCGAGGATGTAAAAAGACAAACTGGAATTGGGCAAGCCAGCCGGACACTGCAGCCCATCACTGGCTGTCTTAAGGGGGTGAAAAGTCTGGACCCTCTAAGGACCTATTAGATCCTGCCCATGATGTACTGTAGCAGGAAGGCAGGAGCTCTCAAACCTACATGTGAGCTAATGAAACCACAGGGATGCTGTGGGAGTCCGGCCTCTGTGTGTGAGAGCCTGAATCACTTTGACAAGAATGGTGTGTGTGTGTGTGTGTGTGTGTGTGTGTCTGCAGAGGAGATGAATTACTCTCCAAATTGCCGAGCCAAGAGAGCGCTGACGTGCGTGTCAGTGATTTACCTTGTAGATCTGATGGCTGTCACTCACTTAATTTGACTTTGATTGAATTAGTCGCCTCAAACAGCCCCGGTCTGCAGTTTTGCTCCACGGTGTTCACCCAGGGTGTTGAAATAATGAAAAATGTGCATCCGGAAACACAAGTGAGGCCGAGTCGTCCTCCATGTGTGGAAATTAATATGAAAATTGATGTAAATCAGATCCTAATTGACACATATGCTATTGCGCGCATGTGACATGCACTTAAAGGAATACTTCACCCGTTTGGATTTAGCTTTGTTTTGTATAACTAGAATAATACAAAAGAAAGACTGAAGAGATTTCTCGACTCAGGAGAAACTGACGTTGGGAAGCACAATCTATTCTAGTAATTCAAAGCTAAATCGTTGAAGTACGAACATCTTCCACAGGAGGGACTATAATGTGAGAAAGCAAACGTTTGGGGACGTCCTCCAGAAATCAGGATGATATCCGAGTGAGCCCATGTAAGAAAACAGCACTATAATTCAAGGCAAGCAACTAGGCAACTGGCCCATTCCTGCACTGGCGTTGATATCCCAGAAAAAAAACTCCCGCTTTGCTCATCTTACGCAACGATTTCTTATTGGGTTTGTGGGCAGGTGATCTAATGAGGTGATATTATTGAGCGCTTACATAATCCACCGATAGAAGTGCAGTGAAAATGTCAGAGCAGAGGCGCCGGCGTCTAAATTAAAGCAATTGGTGCGCGGGTGGATGATTAATAAGTGTACACAATTTTGGTTGAGTTAATTGAGCTAATTTGAAGTCGGGACACAATTGTCCAGATCTCATTACTGAAAACATTTGTTAATAATAACGAGGATAATTATTTCATGATTCATTTCATGCAGCCGTAGCATTTGCCTTGAATGGAAGACGATGCTATGGCGCTTTAATTGACACCAGTAGCAAACAATGGGCCCTTACTCACGCCTCTCAGAATTCCGCACACTAAAGCTCCTCACGCAATGTAATTATAAAACCGACTGATCCAACGGAGGCGAGAAATCACAGCACTGTTTCGGCTTAATTAATTTCACCCGGCGTCAACTTTTCCTCGCCTATCGTACGAGTTCCAGAACTGACACGACTCCAAAATCAAAGACTCACATGGAGCACTCCCTCTGTATTTAGTTTACATTAAAAAAAAAAGAAAAGAAAAGAAAGTCAAGACATATACACGGCAAATTAACGTCAGACGACTTCAAAGTGGTCTTGACGAGGAGGAGGAGGAGGAGGAGGAGGAGGGGAGAATAAAGCCTCGAGAGTGACAAAGAAACAATGACAGAGGTAAAAGTGCACAGAGACAAATGGGCGAAATCGGGACAAAGCAGCCACTGGGAGTGCAAACTGCTGCCGCAATGTCCTTTCTATAATGGAGGGTGGCAATGTGCTGAGGCAGAGCTCTTTTTCCCCTCATCCCCTGCACAACAAGTGGTTCAGTGTGTATTGCTGATATAAAACAAGTGCCGAGGACCACTGCCAAAAGATCTACAGTGCATTCCTAGCTGTCACCACCGCTACCCCCCGCTGCCGCCGCCCCCCCCCCGGCCTTATTTCACCACAAAACACAAGTGGGCTTTCATCCCCGAGCAGATTTACATCCTCTCTCTAAAAAAAAAGGCAAAAAAAAACCAAACCCAAGAACAACAGCCAGTAACTCACACACGTCGCAATCACTCCCACTTCCCTCGACATGCACTGAAACGCTCCAGTAATGAGGTCAGCGATTTATTTGCATGCGGCACGTTGGCATCAAGTCATGAAGCGACGCAATGACAGTACGTCGTGGATGGCAACAAGGGGGAAGATTTAAATAATCTCTATTTGGATATCAATTTAGAAGCACTTCACGTTGACCCACAATGACAACGTTGAGATACGTGTGCTACCAGAAATAATCCCCCTCCTCGGAGGCATTAGGGCAAATAAGTGGATTTCAGAATGTTGTTTTGAGCGTGCGATCGGAGCTGCCGACGGAGACACAAAGGCCCTGACAGTTAATCTTTAACAAAAGGGAAAACTGAATTAAAAAACCAAAAAGTTGGAAGGTGATGACGCTTTTTGCAGTCTACAGAGAGCACAGAAAACTGTGTTTTTGGTCTAATTTTACTTGACAAGCTATTTGCTTTGGATGACAGGCCGTTAAACGTCCGCAGCTCCAGACGGAAATATGCACGGGGCTTGGTATCTTCCCAAAATCCATTTCACACAATTGGACGGTTTTCTAAATGCTGATGGTACAAAGTCTGACGTCCCACCTTCAGGCCTTTCTCTGTGTCCCATGGGTCTTGGGGTCATGTCACCTGATCCCACACATACTCAAATTCCAATAAACTGTCCTACTTGGACCATAAGCAGTAGCCCTGCGCCAATGTTACCAGCTCAGAGAGGCTTTATGTGCCATCACACATAGGATCAAAATATTCAGTTCACTACAGCCCTGCAGGGAGAAGGACATAAAACACGGCTGGCACTTCGGCACCATCAAGTATTCCACCCAGACAGGGGTGAGAAATGTCTTTCATTTCAGCATGAAGGACTTCAAAATAAATTTAGAATACTGCAATATATCAAAAGCTGGTACTCCTTATCACTCTGGGGTGAGTTGTAGTGAAAAGATTAAGCCAGCCTTGGCTAAGCCGAGCTAACCCGAGATAACCACTCTCCCCGCCCCAGCTCCACTTAAAAAGACAACGTTGTTAATGGCAAAGAAGGATCTTTTAAGCCTGAAATTCCAGCGCAGACGCAATAAAAGTACCTGCCACTCATGAACAGAGGGAGATTTACAATCTTTATAGAGGGGGACAGAGGGGATGGAATTCGGGGGGTTGGGGGGGGGGGGGAAGATGACAGTCAAATAAAATTCAACAACTTTCCTATTCCTACTCCTCGCTCATCTGCAATTCCTTCAAGTGGGCCGCCTTCCCTCTCGCGGAGCTTGTTGTTTCGCAGCTCTGTCGCCTCCTCTTCAGACGAGAGTTTCACCAAAGCCACAGGAATTGATTTGCAAATGTGCATTCAAAGTTAAATTGGCAGCCGGTGAGGGAGGGAGGGAGGGAGGGAGGGAGTCTCGAGTGCTTTCTCTGAAGCCTCCCTACTCTTTGACCCTGTGGGGACATCAACGTGACGCACTTGCATGAGAATACTAAGTGCCGGCCGTAAAGAGACAACCTCCTTAATTGAGCTTATGTTACTGCTAAGCATCTAAATGGGCAGGGGGAACTTTGAAAGAGGAAATTGGGCGTTTTTATCACGTGTCCCTCGGGGCGGCAAACCGCTACATGAGTAGGGACTGAAGCCGCCTCTTTCTGCTCTTTACTTTGAGAAGCGGGGGATCATGGAAATTGGGAGCCACGAGGTCCAAACTCCCAGGGCAGCACCGAAATATGCCCTTTCAACTAACAACTCTGTTTCACGCTCCCTCTGAATGTGGCTTCTTGCTCTGCCAAAGCAGAGCCAAAATGAGTTTTGGCTGGATGATTGGGCAGGCTGACAAAGCAGAAGCGGCTTACTGTAGATAGAGAGCATACAGCGGTGCATTTTCTGGTCCAACACGAGCAGACAGCCTTAAAAGACAGTTTCTTTTTTTTTTGCACAAAATGTTCCTCGCGGTAAAACATGGCCAAGAGGCCTGGGAGTTGATTCAGCTTTGATTTAGTTCCAAGTACAAAAACAAGCAAAACATGCTTTTAGATGGACATTTCAGCCTTTTTGTCTTTGACTTTGATATATACTTTTCTTGTAGTTCAGTCGAGGCCCCAGCTAAACACAGAGATATAGAGGAGGTTGATTTAACATAAGGTCACATCTTCAGAAACATGACAAATCCGGGCCGAGAGACGTCAGTTTGAGTTCCAATAACAAGCAAGCAACGTTCATCGATTTCCAAAAAACAAGAGGGCAGCCACGGTGTAATGTGAATTTGTATCGATTTTTATTTTGCAATAAGAGCAGGAGGAGACGAGTAGAAATGGAGGAGAGAAGCGAACCACAATGAGAACCATTCAATCAAAGGTTGCCTCAAATAGCAACGACGGAATTATTTCTTATTGCTAATCGCCAGTACACGAGGGCTCACTGCCGGAGGCACAGCAGTCTACTCGGGAGGAATCCCCTCAAGGGGCTCTGGCACTGGCACTCCACCAGTTGTGGGTGGCGTCCGACCACAGCTGTAGGGAAATGCCGCTGGTTTCCTGACCCACGGCGGCATATTTCCACAGATTGGCTCCAAGGAGATGAACACAAGCCAAATGCTGTCTGTCCATATCGGCCTGATCGCATGCATCACATATCACTCTGGGGGGGAAGGAAAGGGTCGAGACAGGGACTTCCTGCGTAAGTGGGCCAAGGGGAAAGGGGGTAGTGTACACAGAAAAGTGGCACAAAACTCTTTTGTGTCTGATTTAAACTTCTTTTTTTTGCTGACTAATCGACACGAGGCAGCCTTTTTTTAGACGCGGAACGTCTGACGTCGGTTGGAAAACAACTCTGAGTGATGCAGCGTCATCCGCGTGCACTAAATATAAAGTTCCATTGATCATTTGTCACAGTGATACACGGCTGGCAACGCGACGAGACTCGAGATGGCACGATATGAATGAGCTGTGATCACATACAGTATGAAACCCGGAGACCGCGCGGTTCCAGTAGAACATTTAACTGAGTGATAAGATTGCAGCGCCGGAGAGAAATAAAAAGGAACAGTGCTGAGGAGAATTGAGCGGCTGCACGGATTTATTAGCTATTGGCAGAAATGATCTTAGATTTATTATTAATCTTATGGTTAACTCTATGGGCGATAAACATATGAAGTTTGAAGGAATACTTCACCGACGTGCATTTAGCTTTGTATCACTAGAATAGGGGTAGTATTTTTTGTCTATTATATCTATTATACCCAATATAAGCATTACATACATGTAGAGCTGAAACTATTAATCGATTACTAAATTAATCGACAACTATTTTGATAATCGTTTAATTTTTCATGATTAAACCAAGATTAGTAGAGTATTTTCTTCATTTCTTTGCTCTGGATAACAAATAAATCATTAAAAGTGAATCATTTTGGTTTGTGGCCAAAACAAGACATTTGAGAACATCATCGTTTCCCGGTTTGACGAACACCAATCCACATTTTTTAAGGTTTCCTGATATTTTATGGACCAAGCGATTCATCGGGAAAATAATCGACCGATTAGTCGATTATGAAAATAATAAATAACCGTTAGTTGCAGCTCTACATACACACACCCATCACTCAAGCTCAGCTGTCCACCACCCGCTCTAAAACGCACTGAATGTTGTTCTTTATAGATTCAGGTTGAGTGACTCTCGCCCGCCTCGTCACCCGAGTCACATTTCGTTAACAAGCATTTTCCCTTTAGGGCTTCTTGTCTCACCGTCAGTCATCAAAACAGAGATGCTGCTGCTGCTGCTGCTGCTCTGGAGAACTAATAGCTAAAGAGACACTCACTGCCTCCCATGCCCACATCACATCCCCCTTTTCTTTTCTTTTTTTTTGGCGTATCAACACCTGCATCACAAAATAACAGGTACCTAGCGACTGTCACTGTTCAAAAACGAGCCGTTCCTGTCAGCACTGACACCGGCCATTAAATCGTCCACAGAGGCAAAGCCCACTCCCCCCCCACTCCCCCCGCTCCTGCATCACTTTGATACACCGGTGATGAAAACGATCCATTATCAGCTGGCTCTTACCCATACAGAGCTTTCACAAACATGTTCATACACACACACAGACACACAGACAGAGTGGATGGTGGTTTTGGGAGTTTGGCGGGGGTGCGGCAAGCGACAGAATGTTGTCTGTGGGTCATAAAAACCCAGTAAACATGGAGAGACGTGACAAAACTGCCCCGCCGACGAAAAACATACGCCGGTGTTAAGATGTGGGTCGGGTCTGGCTGCTGCTGACTCACTAGGGTATTTAATTTTTCAGCTTCACATGCTGTAAGTATATCATGTAATTACATTTCCGCCCACTTACGGCATATAGGTGCACCATTAACGTGACTCTTACGCAGTCACACTCCAAAGATAGCGGTAGCAGAAGACTCGAGTGCTCTTATGTAACAGAAACGGCAGATAGCCGTACATGAAGTCTTTTGTAAAGCAGCTCTGCAGCCTATATTTCTCACGTTTTACGCGAGAATGATGACTTATGGGTCGTGTTTACGCCGTACTGTACTCTTGTCTTCTTAATGAGCGCGATGAATCACAGGTTTATTCATTTTGGCCTGCGTCGAGGTGGAAGATCAACGCGAATCTCAACATGAACGCCGAATATATAATGTAATACCGTGCGAATGGCAGCACACACACACACACACACACACACACACACAGAGTAGATTTTAATCTGTGTCCCTCTCCGACTCATGCAACACACACAGTGCCTCTTTTGAAAGATGTGTCCCATTTTTGTGGGCAGGAGAGGGAGGGAAGACGCGTCTCCCGCGATGAAGTTGGCAGATGATCACTTTAAAGCGGAACGGAAATGGATCTGTTTAATAACGTCTTAACGAGAGCCAGGGAATGTTCCATACACACACTCTGTCTGTTATCGTCCTCCTTTCGGACTGCGTCGTCTCAAAGTGTGACGCGGCACGAAAACAACGCCAGACATTTACACAACAAAGACGTTTACCTATTTACAGCGGCAGCGTTCTAACCGGCTCTTTAGATAGAAGATAACGATGACAATTTGCTGCATATGAAACGTCATAAATGATGTATTCGTAACACGTTCTACTTTCCCCCCCAATCGTCGTTCCTCAGCTACAACTCAGCAATGTTGATTACACCAGCCTGCGCCCTCACTTCTCCTCCTACGACTTCCATACTTCAGGAGGAGACTGCAGCTCAGCGGTGGAGTGAGTCGTCTCTCGTCTTGAAGGTTGTGGGTTTGATTCTCGACTTCACTGGCCTTTCCTGAGACACTTCACCAAGAGATGTCCATCCATCCATCCATCTTCTACCGCTTTATCCACCACATGAGGGTCGCGGGGGGGAGGGGAGCTGGGCCAATCTCAGCTGACATAGGGCGATAGGTGGGGTACAACCGGGGCAGTTCGCCGGTCCATCACATGGACACTCTTACAATCACACCTATGGTCAATTTAGAGTGTCCAATTCACCTAATCCCCATGTTGCATGTTTTTGGACTGTGGGAGGAAGCCGGAGAACCCGGAGAAAACCCACGCACACAACGGGGAGAACATGCCATCTCCATCAGACCACGTAGCTGTATGAATCGAGCCTGGATTTCAAACAGAGCAACAGTGCTTTGTCGTGAGATTTCGTAAAAAAAAATCCGAAAGCAAAGGGGGTCGACATGGGGGCGATTCACCTCGCCCCGTGTCCATTTCCATATTAGAACCAGCAGTGGAGAGTGCAGTCCGTCTAATATCCACTGGAACTAATGCTGGGGGCCATCCATCTGTCTACAGCCCGAGGTGGGGAGTTGAGGCCGTACTGTGCGGGGGCCCCTCAGGCGGTCGCACTGGAGACCTTTAAGGAGAGGGGATAGCTGACTTGTCCTGTCAGCGCCCGCCGCTAAGTAGCGACCCTGCTCTGTTTAGTCTGCTCCTCTTTGATGCCCGATAGCGATGGCCCCTGGTGTCCCAGCGTGTGTGTTTATTTTGGCCCTCAGTGGTGGGAATGCGCAGGGATATTAAGCGCTGCCATTACGATAGGAAGTGGTTTGCAGATGGAGTGAAAACACCCGGTGGTTAAAGATGTTTTTATTTCTTCAGTCTATTTCATTTAGCTACTACACCGGCATGCACATGTAACCTGTTATTTATGCATCATGAGGTGTGGGGCTGAATCCCTTTATCTCATTTTTCTGAAGCACACGAATGCAGGTATTCAAACTTCAAGCTGTTTCCAACATATTTATTACACACTGGTTTCAAATTGCGATTTTGATTAAAAACAAATACCCCAAATGAGGTGTCATCAAACTTTCCTGTACATAGGAGAGTGAAACTATGCTATTCTCCATTTTTTGATGACCTATGCTAAATTTAGGAGACCGGAAATAGAAAATAAGCTTCAAATGGCAGTTTGAGCTCATGATTGATGCTCCTCGTCCCGTGATGACAGGAAGCGGATGTTTAGATCATTGCCCCCCGCCTTGACACAATGTTATTTTTCAATCAGCCTAAATAAGGATTGTGCTTGCGCCTTAATGGTTTTGAGGAGCTTACAGCTCATTTCCATAGATCATGCCAGAGCTTGCTGTGCTATTGACAGTCTAATTGATCTGTTAAGAAGAGATGGGGGGGGACAGGTGGGGGAGGAAGAGTGGGTGTTTGTCATCAAAAATGGCAGCAGACGTGCTGTCGATAGCTGCTGTACGTCGCCTTGTTATGACTCATCCACTGACACGGTCACACGGTGACACGGTGACATCAACAATCTGGCTTCATGTGTCTTGAGGTGAAACAACACACGTTTCTGGCTCTTAAATGTGATGATTTATACCACACAAAAACTGATAATTCAATGTTGACATTGACACAAACACAAGTAAACAGCTTTCTTCAAATATCACATTGGAAGAAAATGTTATATTTATCTGACATTTCTCACAATAATCATCAGTGTTGATGGAGTTGAACAGCCCTAATTGGAGCCTCATTTAACACAACTCTCTGGCTTCTAGCAAAGTGATAGTCCCAAATAAAACTGTTGACAACGGGCCTGTTAATTATCCATCTGTCTGTTTTTTTTATTCTTATTATTTTGCGGGATGGGACGGGGGGGGGACCATTTGACATTTATTTCTCAAAAGAACAAGTTGCAGAAATGGAACATTTGCTGGAATGTTTCCAAATGAAATTCCCATCATTAACGTCAAAGTGCCCTTGACGATCCACTAACAACCGCCACGCTGCATGACAACGTGTCTCAAAGGCCTCATGTGAAAAACACACAACCCGCCAGTCACCGAGAAACAAGACTTAAAACAATGACACGTCTGTGCTACAGTATTTAAAGCCACATTAGCTCCCCCTCCCCGAAGGAAACCGAGCGGTATGAACAATGACATTACAGTGTGGGTATTGAGGGTTTCGCCACGGGCTGTTTGATCTGGTTACGGGTCGGTTTCCGAGGATATTCGTGAGCCTTCCAGTCACTTTAACGCAGAAGCGTGGCCGACACATGACCCCACTGACTGCTGCTGTGACTGACGGTGACAGAGATGAGTGACAGTGCACACTGGAACATGTCTATGGCAGCCACATGTGAAAGGGAAGAGAGAGTCACACGGAGAGGACGGCTCCTCATTTCACTCAAAGAGCCCGTTTATCCCTGGGTGCAAACAGGTTTTTGACCACATGGAGTTTGTTTGGATGTGCACTCATCATATCAATATCAACTGCTTTGGTAAGCGATTAATAATCGGTTAAGCGCCGCAAGCCTTAGCTCCACTGTGTTGTTGTTTGTTTTCTTCTTCCTCTATTTGTTTCTGACCGCACACATCACACCTGGGTGATGCACAGGTGAATAAAACCCACCACAGGCAATGGGAACGGTGTCCCCTCTCTTTTTGCAGGTTCAAAAGTCCAACGTATACCCACTCAATTTCGTATAAAAGAGTATGCTCGATGCAGAGGCTTACTCTCCCACGTGTGCTCCCTTTTCCAAAGCCTGTGCTGATCCGAAAAAAGCGAACGCTCCCTGTTTTAAAAAACGGGTCTGCGTGACAGTGTCAGAGTGTGACACGAACGGAGAGAAAGTAAATCAAAGTGAGACGACAAAAAATGCATTCGGAAATAAAGACAGCAGCAGCAGCAGCACAAGTAAGTGGCTTTAATGCAGCTTTTGTAGTCCCAGAGGAGCATGTGGAGTCAGTGAAGGAGAGACTTCCACAGATGCTGAGTTCATATGCTTTGGGTTCATAACCAATGTTTACAGCCTTGTAAAAAGGGCCACGGTTGTAGAAGAGGGGACCAGGCCCCAAACTGTAAGTTCCCACTTGCACTGGGAAAACAAACGTGTTTGCAGAAGACCACAACATGACATAAGTATGCTGAACCTGTAGCCACATCTACAGAGCATCTGTGAATGATGGGGAGGACGTGAGGATGCAGCAATCTGTCTCATTAAAGCCGGGCTTTCATCATCCCAGCAGCCAAGCAGTGAGACTGGCTTGTGTTTTTCTACCCAGAGTCCAGTCCGGTGTAAGAGGAACTTCAATTAAAAGGCACTGTATGCAAATGATTCGACTACAGACTCATTAAAAACACAACAACGGACCAATTTGCTCTATCGGGGGGATTTAGTGGAGGCTAAACCCAAGGAAACGAAGCTTTGTAGTTCAAAATACATCTTTAAATCCTGCAAAAACTGAATATATTTCCAGTTTGCTCAGTGCAGCTGCAGAGTCACGGCTCGGCACAATGCAAACACATGCACAGCAGCAGCAGCAGCAGCAGCAGCAGCATCTGGACAGGGCTTTCATTCAAATCAGAGGACTGTGACAAGAAACCCTGCATGACACAAACTCCCAGCACCACTCACTTTACACAGTGCAACTGCACCAGTGGATGGAATGGGGGGGGGGGGGGCAGAGTGGATGTCTTCACCTGATGGGCCCCAATAATAGAGATAAATGAAGTCCCATTTCTGTGTGGAGGAGGGGGGGGGGGCAGATGCTAGTGTGAATCTGCAGCCTCTTGGGTGGGAAAGACACACAGCAAAGCTGCATATGTGCTGGTTTAAGTGGCCTTTTAAATGACATCATCCACGTGGATTATACAAGGATTAATGCAAGGACCCCCCCCCCCCCACACACACACACACACACACATTTCAAGAAACCAGCAAATTCTCTTTTTATAATAATAATATGAATAAATATTGCATTTGCTTTGACACTGAACCCGCTATAAATCCTGTGGGGAGTCTGTGAGGTTAGTTAAGGAGTCTGCGCAAACATAACCCAAAAAACAACACAACGTTATACTAAAACTTACCATATGCCAAACTTCTGAGTGCACATAAAACCAGCAGGACGACCACGGTCGGGCGGTACTCCATTATACACCGAGGCTTTTCATAACCACTGATGGGTGTTCAGAAATAAATCACAGTTTTTCAGTAAATGCTGCTCCGCGAGAGGCTGGTGCTCCGGCTCATGAGAGGATGAGAGGCGGCCGTTGAGTGGCAAGCAGTGACCGGTCAGCGCGTCCCGTTCTCCCGTGCCCGCCTTCAAACCATCGGCTTTAAGAAGAAGACGAACGCTGTCAGGCTGAATAATAATAATGATAATAGTCCCGACGAGTCAGAAGAAGATAAAGTCCACACACACACGCACAGTTCAACACGGAGCCGTATACTCCACACAACCTCCGCTTCGACGCCGGTGTTCAAGCTCCGGCTCCGGCTCCGGCTCCAGCTCCTCTCCTCCGCTACAGCCGCTGAGTTACTACAGCCCCATGTCAAAACAACACGGTCCCGGAGCAGAGCCACGCTGACGTAAAGCTGCCAAACAGCCGAAAAGCATTTCCGGTTTGTATTTCAAAATAAGAGTGGGTGAACGCGTCTATTAACTGCTGTACGCTAACACAGTTTGTAGTGTATGCAGCCTAACTATAGCATAAATCAGAATGTTGAGGTATTGATTGATATTGATATTGATATATTGGTCAGAAGTGATCTATCTATCTATCTATCTCTCTATCTATCTATCTATCACTAGATAGATAGCTAGATAGAGAGATAGAAAACCAGATATATTTAAAATTGTGTATATGCTATGCCAAAGCATCATAAAATAGTTATATATTATATATTTATATAAATATATATGTATATATATATATATTTATTTATATATATATATACATACAGTATATATATATATTTATATAATAGTTTAATATTTTGTGTATCTATTTGGCAAGTCTAAACCCCTTTGATTTCTTTTCTCATGTTTCTATCATCGTCTAACTTTAACTGCGATTGTGAGTGACGAGCCAAATGTTGATTTTCAGTGGCTTCACTGTAGTCGTAATGTGAAGTCACACTCATCCGGCTTCCTGTTTGCTCACTCTTGAATGTGTCTGACTCGACCAACCCAGCACCGCTCTCTTAAAGGGCCAGTGGTTAAAACAAATAAACACAGAATGACCCTGTACTTTTTTTTATTTAGGTATGAAAATGAAGAAACTGATGACTTCTAAAGACACGTTCGCTAAACCTTGGTGCAAAAGGCCATACTTTTAAACAATAACATGTCAAACGTGAATAATTCACCAACTTCACTGGTTGAATTGAGCCTTTGTATTCATGTTTTGAGGCATGGCCATGGATCACTGCGTCAGATAAGCATAAGGTTATGTGCGTGTCCGTGCGTATTAATATTTCCATACCCTGAAAACATAACATGCATTACCCCAATCTTTTCAGCTGCGACATGCAAAGACATCCAGAGCCCTCTATAATCCCACCCATTCTACATGGATTAAATCTATTACACCGCAGCCCTTTTCGACTGAAGTCTGACTATCGAATACCGGGCAAATGTCAACATGTATCTGCGAGCTGCTATCTAACCACAAAGGGGGTAAATTATGTTGGCAGGTGTATGAATCCAAATGCAAATTTGCCTTTACATGTGAGAGACCTTTGATCATTCCGACTGTGGCGCTATGTATACAAATCAGCCACTGGGAATGACTTACTAGGCACTGAGAGACACAAACAAGCCCCCGCGCACCGCTGCGAAATGTCACTACTTATCCGGGGCGCGCGCTCCGCCTGCACTTGATGGAAAGCGAAAAGCAATATTGCATGCGCTGGGAGATATGGCAAACTGCAGCCAATGAGACTTGACACACACCAAGAGCCACACATCTGCAACGAAGCAATAAGGAATGATTGGACGGAGCACCGTTGAGCTAAATAAATATTAAGGGTCAGGCAGACCTGGAAAACAAGAAGCACTTGACATTTATAGAAATGCACGGGGTGGAGGAATGCATCGGGACGAGCACGCTGGGGGTGAAATTTAACACATTCAGCCGCACACTATTGTCACTATAGGTGAAAAAACAATGCATTTCCACATCCATAAAAAGTGGGAGTCTGTGCTGTAGAGGCCTGAGAATAAATACTCCCCCCCTTGAGCTGACAGGAGCACTGAGAACCAAGCGGCACTTAAACATCCCTGATACTTCTTTCATGTTTTATGCATGTACATGTTTAATTTAATTGCGGAAACTGATTAATTGAGCATCGGCGGCGTGATTGAATAAAACATGATGAGGCCCTCCACTAAATGCATTTCCGCTCGCCTGTGACTGATGCGGCTACTTTGGCGCCTTCGTCAAACATTTGGCGTCGCTGTCAGTGGAATCAAGCACTCCATGAATTTAGACTAATTGTCCATATTAGGGCGGCGAATTACAAGCGCGGCTCTCGCGCGCGCCGTTTCGTGCGGCACACTCGCAGCTGAGCCATAGATCATATAATTATGCCCCCACCACCACCACCACCACCACCTCCAAACACACACACACACAAAAGACTCGCTTTTGCAATTCATTTGAATGAACTATAAAAGGCCTTCAGAATCAGATTTCCCAGCAGCGCTACGAAAAGACACCCTCCGCGATCTATCGAGTCTGATTAATCGAGAAAGGTCCGGGTGGTCAGTAACTTCTCGTTCCCTTAGCTCAGTACTCATTCATACATTCATCTTTCAAGTAAAATGCTGGGACTTATTATCGATGAATCAAGCTTGGCTGTTCTGGGAAGTCACAGAGGGTCGAGTTCTTCTAGGAAACAAGAGCAGGAGGAACCCCGTCTATAGTTGGCAAAAATGGTTAAAGACACGTATGCATCACCATTTTTTCACTTACCGGCCTCCTTCTAATGGCAGCTTAGACAGCATAAAAAATAAAAATTTTATTTTTCCACTACCACGGTTCAGAGTGAGTTAAAGATGCTGTCAGAAATACAGACGATATATGCATGGTCTCTTCCTCGACTATTTGCACAGGAGCTCTGCAGTCGGCGTTTGCAGGTGTTAGCGAGACTCTTTAGCGTCGGATAATAGAATACAGCAGAGTCTCCCCCCCCCCCCCAACCCCCCCCCGCCCCCACGACGCTACGATTTAAAAAAAAAAAAAAAAAAGCCGAGCATATGCTGCATAGTCAATTCCCCCAGATTTATTGCCGGACCTTTGAGACCCGAGAGAACTATGTCACCGAGCTAAAAATGTCCACAGATGTCAGAATACGGAGCCATGTCTAGTATTTTTTTTTTAACCAGAGTATTCTGCCGACTGCAGCTATAAGTACACAGTTTCATAAAAAAGAAAAAAGTAATCGTGTCCAATATTAAAAATGAAATCCAACTTCACTCACCAGGGATTTATAAATAAAAGTAGCTCAGAGGGCCGTTTGGATTCATCACACAAATCCTACTTTTGAAACATTTGAAGAATCTTTTATAGATACATATATATATATATGTGTGTGTATATATATATATATATATATATATATATATATTATTACTTCTTGTCTTCAGTTTATATTGCTTTTTGTGTTTACCATCTGTCCTTGTGCAGAATCCATAGACATGGTAGCTCTCATCATTTCATGGAAAAAAAAAAAGAGTCCGGCATTAAAAGGATATTAAAAGGACAAAAGGAGAAGAAATTAATTCTTGAAAAACCACATTTTAATTTGCTCGGTCCTTCACTTTCACTAAAAAAAAAGATATGACTCTCCTTAAAGAAGGAGAGTCATATCAACCCGAGAAGCTACAGGTTGGCTTTGAGATATGATTCCCTCTCTCTCTCTCCCTCTGAGGACGGCACAATACGTGACCTTGGAGGTATTCGTTAGCAGAGGAGAGAAAAAAAAAGGATATTTGTTCGCTTTATTCCTTCCTGGGTTAAAAAAAGAAACCTTTAATTTGAAATACAGATGATTTGCTGTGCTTCTTTTTGGCTCCCGACGGACAAGCACTGACCATTCAGCACAAAATACTCCATTTAATGCTGTAACATTTGTAACACGGCTTAGAAACCCATTTTCTATTCTGGACACAAGATCTCCCGGAGACGCAGCCCAGTGCACACAAGGCTATATGCTGATTTGATGTAAATATGTCATTTTGCATTTATTGGGCTGATTTTTATATGATTTTCTTATGTCGAGATTCAGTTCAATTACTGCAAGCGATGCCTATCAAAATATACAACTATGCTCCGCCTCCTCCGCCTCCTTCGCCTCCACGCCTTCAATATTGACTTTCTCGAATTAGCATAGAGCAAAGGACAATCAAATAGTAATTAAAGTGATCATAATTCAATTACAGCCTTTGGGATCTGCTAAGTACGTTTGAAAATTGTTTTCTTAATAGGACTCGGTGAAATGAGCACTGTTGTGTCGCAAATGATAAACATAATAGATAAAAATGATAAAAAAAAATTATAATCAGCAGCAACCTTTACTGTAAAAAGACACAATGGTTGTTTTGTTCACTTGAGGAAGGCAAACAGCGTCTCTTTGTTCTTACGCTGACGTCATAAATGATAAATATACATATACATTAAGAAATGACTCTCCTTCACCAGCAACGCAGAACAATAGAAGCTCTTTTTTGTGTTCATTTATTAGCGCAGCGACTTAAAGCAACCTTGAGCTCTGTTTACATGTTAATCAGTTTATGATGATGAGCGACGAAGAGTGAATGTTCATCTACAAAGCGCTGTCACAATCCTTGAATGTCTTTGTAGACTGCACTCAGTGACCCATAATGACTAAGTAAAATCTCCCATGTTATATGTGTTAAATTTGAGCAGTGTATCGTTCATTTAGTCCTCTCAAGCTTTTCTTAGACTGGACGTGAAGCACCGACGCTGCCACTCCAGTGTTTACCCGGCTGTTTGATGCACATTCTGGAAAATCGATTTAGTGCGCTTCTTGTTTCACTCATCAGACCACCGTCCTCAGAAAACACTTACAGTTTGAGAATATGTCCTGCTTTAAGCCTCACCCTGCATCACGGCCTCGTGCAAAGTAAATAAAGTGAAATAAGCAGTGTCAAAGTTCAATGACTCGTTCAGGGTTACTATGACAACAGATTGAGTAGAATGCCCCCTAGGAAAGAGTTAGGACCAAATACACTCGGACACAGTGGTAATTTAACTCTTTAAGTGTTGATTTAACACTGCAAAGTTTGAGTTTCTCTAAAATGTGTCCTGTCAGGTCAGTTCGTATGGAAGAGTATTAGTGCCACATGTATAATACAAAATCAAACAGCATGAATTCTGAGAAAAAAAGTCAGAATTCTGACTTTAATCTCAGAATTCATGCTGTTTTTTTTTTCTTTCTTTCAATTATCTTTTTTTTGTTTACACATGTGGCACTAATACTCTTCCGTAAGTTTGCCATAAATCAAGTTTTTCTATATATTTTAGGCAAAGAATAGTTTTGAAATGAAGGTATTTCAGTTTTGGATTGCATTATTAATAGTTCTAAAATCCATCCTCTTACGCTTTATCCTCCATCCAGCTGACAAAGGTCGGAAGTCAGGGTAAACATTGGACAGATTGTCCATCACAGAGCCACATAGAGACAAACAACCATCCACTCTCACACTCACACATGGGGTCCAATTTGCCTAATCCCCAAATCTGCATTTTTTTTGGACTGTGGGAGGAAACTGGAGAACCCGGAGAAGACCCAAGGTTCTCTGAATCATTTCTGAGCAGCGTAGGGACCGTGTGAAGTCTGAGAGTCACATGCAGCTTTATCTGATGATGCAGCAGCAGAGCATGGATAATAAGTCGTGACGGCCACCGGTTCTCAGTGGAAACATAAGCACTATTTCCTTGAAATGCCATTCAAATGCATCTCACCTGGATCTTTTTGGCCCAGGCATTTCAACCAAATCCCACTCCTCCATTCCCACTGCAGTAATGAGAAGCCTATATACTGTATATGTCTGCACCTACTCTGACCCACTGCTGGTTATAGGAGGGCGGGCCCTTTAAGAGGCTCCAGTGAACGCATTCTATTATAGATTAATTGATTAAGAGGGTGGCGCTCTGAGGTGACAATATATCTCTTTATTGATCTGCCTTTCAATGAGATTGGCTGTTACCCAACCTCCCCCAAGGGATGGAGATTGAAAACGGGGGGTGGGGGGAAAGCGGGGGGAGAAAGTAAAGCATGGCCGCTATTAGGGGGTAACTAATTTCCTGTTTCGCTCGCTGGCACCTCTGTGCTTGGATTCAGTCCCACAGAATGAGTAAAGGGAAAACAGCAATAAGCAGAGCAGTGGGCTGAGCGTTGAGGTGCTCACATTTGTCATCTCCTTCCTCCTGGTTTTCTTCACACCACCCTCCTCTCATCTCATTATATAAGAATCCTCCCTCTCGGGCTCTTCCGTCTTCACCGGGACCTCTTTGTCTTTCCTGTTTCGCCCCATAATGAGGGCCCCCCTATTAATTTTGGGGCTGTGAAGCGAGACGTGCCCCCCCGTGCTGCACACACACACACAGACACACACACACCCACCACCCCCTAACACACGCGTGCGTTGTCTCTGCACTTTAAAGATTGATATGGGTGTATGAAGACAGAGTGTGCCGGGCCGTCCCCGTCTGTTTGCCACCACACATCTAGATGAGAAGGGCAGATTGGAGTGTCAAAGGCGACATTAACCTCTTGTCATCTGTTGGGGTTCACCCGTTCAACTGGTTTCATGCGCTTGATTGTATTCTGTAATGAGTGGGGATTGGGTTTGGCACGCACGCACGCCGCCGCCACACGCTCTGTGGGTGACTTTGTGCAGACAGTGGCAGAGTGGGCTGCCAGTAATGAAACTGCTGCTATAAAAAAAGGTTATTTTCAATAGTCTAGCCACAATTTTGCTCTTTATGACTTGGCCGTCCGGCGAGTTTTGCTAGATGATGTTCTGAATGTGTTTTTATTGGCACTGGTTTCTGTGCGTGCCTTTTATTTCCCTGAAATGTGCCCTATATTATGTATTATATGTATCATCTATATTGTCCAAGCTGTCGTCGTGACAAGAAAAACACCACGCGGGGGATACTCGTGTCCTGAACGTGACCAGACTGTCATCTGTATCAGAAGCAAAGGCAGGAGAAGCAGAGGGATTCTTCTGGAGCCTGGGTGGGCTGTGTGCTGAATTCTTATATAAATGTAACAGCCATAAAGATAGAAGATGAGAAAAATGCTGTAAATTTCATATTGGTAGTTTTGGCTTTTTCATAGCTTTAGAGTGCTGCCCCCTTCCTTCCATACAACACCCATGCTAATCAATTGTGTTGATTACAGTCTTGTATAAAGTTCTTGAAAGCGAAGTTCAAGTCACCTTTTAGAATATTAATGGAGTCTTAAAGTACCTGCAATTACTGTACTTGAGTATTAAAAGTAATTTTCTGAAGACAAAGAATTGTCTTCAGAAAATATAAACAACGCAGTAAAGTAGAGATATGTGAAAATTCTACTGAAGTACAGTAACGAAGTATTTGTACTTCGTTACGTTACAACACTGGTTGATTAACGCCACACCAAAGTGATTTTAGGTCCAAAGCTGGCCAAAAAAAACATGTTAAAATCTATTATAAAAGTCCACAATAAAGTTTTTTTTTGTGCATATTCAAATACATATTCACACTTGATGTAAATCTTGAAAATCTGCACGTTTGTGGCAATGTCCCTTGGATTTAACACAGATTGGTTGGCCAGCACCGACGAGAGAGATTCAGAATGACAGGAACAAAATAGGCTGTAGGAAATGGAACGCTGCAAAGAGAATAAAGAATATGTGTCCAGGAAAAGTTTGTGGCGCTCCGGACAGAAGAAGAGAAACTTGGAAGTGGTTAAGTGGAAGGATTAAAGTCTAACAAAAGAAAAAGAAAAGGGGCAGCAATCCCTGTTGTCAATGTTTGTGTCATTCTCCCTGACACTGAAAGTTTAATGTTTCCAATGCAGCTACATCATTACAACACAACAACAGTAATTTCAACTCCACCACAACAACAACAACAACAGTGGCTGATTTTTATAAGCCACAGATTGCCATGTGTTGTTTCACTGATTTAAACAGTTTTGGCACCAAAACAACATTTATGAGGCAGAACTACACGCCGACAAGATTGTCTTTTGACAGTGTAATCTTCACCGAGGCGCCGTTTATTGCTATCGCATGGCGCCATTGTATCGGATTGCGCGTCGCCGCTTCTGACACGACGTCCCACCCCCCCTCCTGTCTGGCAGAGGATGTCCATCTTCTTCCACAAAAGCCTTCTCCTCAGGCTTCAAGTGGAGTCGGGCACAGAGGGTCAGAAAACACAACCGACTGCCGCGCGGTGCTGCTGTGTAATTTACCCTCCTCTCCTCTCCTCTCCTCTCCTCTCCCCCACAGATCGCCCATCCGTTCGTTTCCACCGAGATGAAATGACTCTTCCAATTCTCCCAGTCTGCACCAAGGGCTCCGGGGAGGAGAGGTGGCAGCAGCAATTATGGTCCTTTCTCCCTCCAACACACACACACACACACACACATACACACAGAGAGTGAGAGAGAGAGAAACCTGCCGGGGATTCTGAACAAAATTGTCTCTCCTCCACGGACAACAGCTTCGTCCCTGCTTTCACCTGGAGTTAACAGGCAGGACTGGCCTTTCATACAAGCTATTACAGTGTGTGGCAGGAGCCATTCATGCTTAGCACTTAACTGCCCTGCCCACGATGCTTTACTTTCACTGAGAATACAAGAAGGGAAAAAGCAAGTGGTAAAAAAAAAAACGTGCTCCAACTCTGCTAAAGTCACGGTAGTAGTCATTATATATATTTTTTTTCTCAAGTCAAAAGTCGTCTGCCCACACTGACAAAAAGCTTTGACCTTTGAGATTCTCTATGTGCATCACTTCAAGCAATCAAGAACAACACACACACTCAGCAGTAATTACATCACCAATACAAAAGTGAAATGGTTGACATTAAAATGTGTAACTGAAGGCTACGGACGCAGGTTTTCAGCTCAAAGGAATTGTATTATGGTTTGGTTTCAGCGGGACTCACGAACAGTGAGAACAGTGTTTTGAACGCGAAATGCTCGGCGTTGAAAGGGGAAAATGATGAGAACATCGCTGCCGGCTAATGTTAATGCCTTTGTTTACCTTCCATTGAAATCTGAAAAATCAAAAACAACAACAGGGAAAACACAACCCCATTAGTCTGTATCCAAAGTAATGACGACAACAGCATTGACCCTGTATCGCTCGCACCTTTACACACACACAGATTAATACTATTACACAACACGCTGTTGCATATGTATAGCAGGACGTTAAAATTGATTGTTGCCTGTTTATTACGAGTTAGTATGCAACGAAGCTGGGTAGTGCATCAAGAAGTGACTCATCTCATTATCATAGTAGTCGCCGGGTCTGAGTTACGTGGGAACTGAGCTCCCATAAAGAGCTCCCGTGAAGGTCGTAAAAATTGTACATCTCCAAAAAACACGTTATTTTGATTATTATCCTATATTATTTTAATCACAAATAAAGCAGTTTTCAATGTAAATAGTATCATTTCGTGTGTGTGTGTGTGTGCCATCATACTGTATGTGTGTTCAACCCTGCTTTTGTCCATTACTATGTTTAAACGTACAGTTTATACAGAGGGTATAAGAATGTGCAATATCGAGTGTCTAATCTCCAATCTGATGACATTTTTTTTTACTATATAAACACACCTGAGCAAGAAAGTACTCAAAATGTTTAAAATACGATTGATTTTGTGAAATTTGTAAATACGTCGCAGGTCAAAGTTCACTCGGCTCAAAAACAAAAGAAAAACGGTCTATTGTGTGACTTCTGCACAATTATCGCTACTTCATATCACTAACTTTGACTCAACAAAAAATACCACATTTTTAAAGCCTGCATACGTGACCTATAAACACACACCCTCAGGACGTCCATATAAGGAGTTGTGTATTATTCCCACGGCGATCTGCCATACGTGCACCTGCGGCACCTGCCTACTTACCAAACTGACTGCCAGCCATAAAAATGTATACATTACATCCTTAAATAGTTTTTACTAACTCAGTTGTAAAGTGTAGCTTTAAGCAGTGCAGGTGTTGACAGACTGAATCAAGTTTTAGCCTCTGGGCCGAGACCGTTCACTTACTATTAAATCGACCGAGGAGCACAGGCTGCTGATACCAGCTTACCAGCCTGTGGATATCAGCTCTGATTGCTGCTGCCTGTGGAAATTCAGACTTGCAGCTGCAGTTTAGTGTTTTGGTGGAAGTTTAAAAAAAAAAAAAAGAAAAAAAAAAAAAAGTTCTTGAACAGGGAACACAAACATCCCAAGGACAAAGACAAAAGATATAGCAACAGAAAAGTAGCATTGTGCAAATAAGGGACAATAAATATCTAAGTAAAAGTCCTATAAAAATAAATTCAATTTAAAAAAAACACCACAGATCCTAGCAGAGCTGGTAGTGCAGTTAATCATGTCTTACTTTTTCCCAATAAATAATGAATTCCCCTTACAGAATATAAATTTACTCTGAAAATAAAGGTGTAGCCATTGTAATTTGCCATGTAAATAATGCACAACTCCTTATATGGACGTCCTGAGGGAGGGGTGTTTATAGGTCACATATACAGGCTTTAAAAGATGCGTTTTTTTCGTCTTCTTACGTGTTGTCGAGTCAAAGTTAGTGACATAAAGTAGCAATGGTTGTGCAGAAGTCACAAAATGTTGTAATGTATTCTTATAACCTCTGTATAAACTGTACATTTTAACATAGTAATGGAGAAAAATGCTCTGTGTTGTAAGGGTTAATGTCTTAGGAGCACAAATATAAATGTTACTTCTACACTAAAGCAATATGAACCACTCCTGAAAAAGGGTGTGCATCCATGAGTTAATATTACAGTGTCTCTGTACTGTTGCAACTCCAAAAGCTGGAAATCATGAACTGCAGAAACGCATTCAGAGATCAAGACCTTACTGTGCTTATATTTCATGTGCGAGGATGAAATCAGGAACGGGGGGGGGGGGGGGGGGGGGCGGAGAGAGCTCACAATACAATTTCATACCCTGGTTTCATCATGTGCACTTGCTGGGAGCAATTATCACACACACACGGATCAGAGACAATGCAACGATTCACCCACTGACTGCAAACAGAATATTTCCAGCTCTGTGGTCTCCCCGCGGTGGATTTGACCCCCTTGTCGCTCGGCTCCCGCTGAGAGCTAAGCTCATGTTCCGTTACGGCCCATTATATTCTCCGGGACGTTGCTGTGGCGTCTGGGAAAAGTGGGGAAGTGAAAGTAATTATGCGGCGAATGTACACACAGGCAGCTCATTTGTGCGGGAAATGGATCGAAGGCGGCAAAACGACAAACACAGCAGAGAGTTCCTCTCATTTCTGATGGAAATAAACAGCGAGACGATGACTCTTACGACACGTCACGTGACCGCCGCTCTGTCGCGTCGCTTGGCCTTACAGACACAGACGGGTTTTCAGTGGACGATATAAACCCACTGGGTGCAGCGGAAAAATAAAAGACAGGGTATGAAGTTAGGGTTAGGGACCAGTTAAGGATTGAGGTTAAGGGCCAAGAAAAAGACTAAGGTTAGTATAAATATCAAATATGACTTTTATTTTATTAATATATTCATTGCCATGACCGATAATAACTGACTCAGTGAGTGCTTATGGCAAGCGCACTTTCCATTACCGTAATTGCAGTTTCTGAAAGCTGAGAAGTTGACGTGTGGTTATTACGGTAATGTCACTGGCGAATCAGTGTCTTTGTCACCAAAGTGGGGAGAGTAGGAAAAAAAAGCCTGTACATAAGTTTCTATTTTTTGGCCTGTTTTTTGCACATTGAGACAAAGTTATTGGGAACATGTGTTTGTGTACGTGTACAACGACGGTGTTTTTAGTTTCTTCATTTTAAATTGTTGATACACTATTTTGACATACAGTAAGTTGTAAATAACTGCAAGATATTGAAAGTTATTCTGGGAAAAATGGGCTTAAGCACTCAGTGACAGGACATTCTCATTAAAACGAGTTTTCTAATTGTTCAGCTTCTTAAATGTGAATATGTTCTGGTTCCTTTGCTCCACATCACAAAGAAATCATTAAAACTGATTCCTTTATGGTTTGAGAAATGTATGGCGCAAATAATCACTCGTTAGTTGTGTGGCCCTGTAGCTATATGACGCTCTTGGAATGAGACGAGGCTGGACGACAGTATATGATGCACAGAAACCTGCCCTGGTTGTCTTTGAAAGCCTGGATCTCGACATCACACCAGTACCAGACCTAGCAGGGAACTATAATGAGGCTTTTATCCACACCCTAAATGTGACAAGGGCCATTGTGGAATAAAGGAGAGTGAAATGAAAGCATATCTGTAATCAGGAGGAAATGTCAGTGCACTTCAGTGCCCTCAGATTGCAGTGCACACAGCTGCTTGCGGTCTTGGCTCTAATTTACTGACGTTTCTTTCTTTTTCCTTCGAGCCAAACTCTCTTACGTCTGTGAAGAATGTGTGTTTGATGTTAATTTGACCAAATCTCACTACTGGCTACTTAAGTTACTTGTCCTCAAGCTAGATTGTGTTTACAAACGCACGTGTACGAGTACAGTATACTGTCAAGCGGTTGAAAAGCAACACATTGGTGAAGACGTGCAGGAATTTACGATCCATTTCCACCTTATTATTCAAATGAAGCCAGAATAAAAACAGTAAAGCTGCATTCAGAAGATATTAATGTGCAACACATTAATATGTTTTTTTTCTTTACTGAAACACAGACACCATAGAATACAGTTGGGTTTTGTATTATTATTATTATTATTATTATTATTATTGTTCTCTCCTGGTTGGCTTTGTGCCACTTATTTATCACACGAGAGTCTCACCTCAACGTGGCAAGAAAGTTCACAGCCATTAGACGTAATGGCTTTTACATTTTCACTTTGTCAGTCACCTTAAGCGCTGTTTTGACTCCACAAAAACCACAGCGTTTAGTTTAAATGTCAACGCTTAAATCAAGCTACTGTCTATACGAGCGGTTAAAAAACCAGGTGCCGGGAGCCACGACGATATACTATAGTTTGATTAATCTCATTTCAAGTTTTACTTATTTGTGAGATAAAAAAAAAACACAAAAAAACCCCACATGCCCCGGTTAATACTTACTTACTTATTTATGTGTCTACAGAGACGCATATTAATGTGACAATGTTTTGACTGATTGTGGCACTTTTGGTGTGAATGAGGAAATGACTGTGATGATTAATCTATTGTAGGGTTTTTTTCTTCATATCCTGATAGCATAGCAACACCATCTGCATACGTATTGAAAATGTTTGATGTAACGTAAAATTTCAATGTTTAACATACATTAATAGATTCTTATATCCTTATATTACAGCACAACCGAGGCAAAAAAGTCTTTTTTACCAACTATATAAACACACCTGAGCAAAAAGTACTAAAAAAATTTAAAATCGGCACAATTATTATATATTATATAATATGCACAATTTTCGCTACTTCATATCACTAACTTTAACTCAACAACACATAAGAAGACGAAAAAAATGCATTTTTTAAAGCCTAAATATGTGACCTATAAACACACCCCCCCAGGATGTCCATATAAGGAGTTGTGCATTATTCCCACGACAATTTACCATACATGGGTGCACCTGCGGCACAGATCCACGCCGCGTGAGCACCAAGGGTTACCAATCAATTACAAGTGGATTATATAGTCGGTTTTGTTTTAATGTCTGCTAATTGTCGAAACACTCTCCCGAAGCTGTTTGCATTTTGCTTCGCTTTAATGAAAGCAGATAACTTCGCGAAACCTAATTACGGGCTCCCTCACAGAGCAAATCCATAATTTGAAACCTACAGCAGAAAGACAAGCAACTCTGCAGCGTGATTTCTCCACAGCCCTACACGAGTTCTCCTCCACTGCCTCGGTTTGAATAAGCTCGGAAAAATCCCTCAAGGTACCCGCGTCTCCTTTTACACGCACTTCGTTCCACACCTCTTGGCAATCTCCTTCACCTTCCTGATCCTCCTCCTCCTCCTCCTTCTCTTCTGTCTGCTGAGCAAATGCAGAAAAAGGTCCAGTGAAAAGATGCACTCGCCTCCCTCCTCAACCCTCAACCTGTCAGGGTTAGGCTTCACCACCTCAGGGGGGAAAATGTGAGATGATGGGTGAGAGCCAAGTCGAGACAGTCGCAGGGGTCGAGGTGAGAGGCACGAGACATTCCACAGGGCTTAGTTACTGCTGAATGAAAGAGGGAGATACCTCGGCCCAGAGGGACAGTGATCAGTGTCAGTGAGGGAGCGCTGAATAAACCTACCTTGACAGCAATAGCAAACAGTACAGAAAGTGGAATATATGTATGTTATCCACGCCAGACTGAGTTTGGACTAGTGCTATTACTAACAATTATTATTATTATTATTTTTTTTTTTTAAATCACTAATTCATTTGTGGATTATTTCCTGGATTAATCACATTTATCGTTATTATTATTATTTGTATTTATATAATGGAAAGTATCTCTGCATTAAAAAATATGTATAAATTAGTAGTGCTACTTAAGCTGTGTTATCAGGTGTGGTATCAGGCACATTTTCCATTACGACAGGTCGTCACATTTAAGTATCAGCTCAGCTCGCTTCCAAAAAAGGCACCAAAGAAAGTACCAGGTAGAGTCGAGCCGAGTGGTCCTAGAACTGTATAATGGAAAAGCGTCATTACATTACAGTCAAAACACAGTCAAAACCGTCTTTGAATCCATAGAAATCAGTGTTTCTACTCAAGGTAACGGTCAGTTTCAGTGCGTTATCCATTCTTATTTGCTCTTCTTCTCTCTTCTTGTACTGTGAAAACACATTCTGTACACAAATCATAATAATAATAATAAGTAATAACAGCAACGATAATGACATTTCCAGGGCCTTTAAAATTTCACAATACTTTTTTCATGAATAATGAATAAATGCGTCTTTTTTTTTTTCCATTCCATTTAATTTTGTGTGATTTGTAATAGTGGCTTGTTTGGCAATGGGAGTGCAGTGAGTCACAAAGAGACACAAAGGTGCGACGATTGAGCCACCACACACACACACACACACACACACACACACACACACAGCCTTATCCCCTTCATCACAGCCTCCTCCAGCTCTCCAGCTGCATTTTTTTTCTTTTTGCCACAATTGTCAACGATGGCTTTATCCCCGCATGCAAGGACATAGCTTGGCTGTAGGCTAGGCAGCTCTGCACAGGAGTAAAAGAAAAAAAAAAAGATTTCGGCTTTCTCCTTCCCCTGATGCAGTAGAAATCAGAATCCCTTGTTGGCTGAAAATTATTGCTGGATTACCTTTGTCCCTCAGCGGCAGCGCTGTCAGAACTCAACCTCACCCCTGCCTGGATTTATGACCTGCACGAGTAGTGCTGCCGTGAGCACAAGGGGGGACTACAAATGTGTTCATATTTGCGTCACACACACCTCTATCGTTCAGTGTGCCTCACCCCTCCTCCCCCTCCCGATGCCTCATCATCATCTCCCTGCCTTTGTCTCCCACCCTTTCCTAATGATGACAGGAGCGGCCAAAGCTCCCCGAGACCCAGGTTCCCACTTTAATGTCTCCTTGCCTTACTCTCTTGCTCTCGGCTCAGGTTTCTCTCCACCCCTGCCCTCTGATTTACAACGTCCCCGGTGGCTGACGGGGGAGAAGACACAGAGCTGGAGGCAGGGGGAAGAAGGAGGTGGGGACTTCATTGTTCTCTCTTTCTCTCTCCACTGTCTCCCTTTATTTATGACATCGCCAGCATGACCAGGGACACGGCGTGACCCCAGGGACAGCATTGCAGGCTGCACAGCACACTGGTGAACGGTGACTCCCAAAGCAGACCTCGAGCTGAGCGCTGTGGCTCGCTGCCACAGCACAAGACAATGCCTCCCCTCCTCTTCCCATCATCACTCTGTGGGAGTCAGCTGGGTAGAAGTTCTGGTTGAATGAGGGCCTCACACGCAAGCTTGGAGCATGGAGGAGGTGATGTGTGTGTGTGGGGAGAGGGGGATTACATCTGAGAGTGGGAGGTTTAACAGATTAAGTCTAACAATGAGTGTCGCAGGCGTCATCGTAACATCGCACCTCGGGGAGATGCCACATGTTTTGTATTGTTGCTCAGTGTCAATGACGCGCTGACGCTTCTAAGAGTCAAATGTTCTCTTACATCCGTGTTCAAGCCACACGTTTTCCCACTTTGTTGACGCATGTCACGGACAGTTTTGCGCTATGTGGTTTATTTACGCGGCACAGTACGTAATTCCTGCTGCTACGCGGTCTCTCAATCAAAACATTTAGCATTTAGCTTTGTATTACTAGAACAGGGTTAGTTTCGCTTACGTGCACGTTACACTTAGTCCGAGCTTTGAAACTGCACTTTTTAGGGGGACGGGACCTCATTCCCAGAATGTAAACAGTGTCCGCCATCTTTGCTAACAGTTACCCTAACAGGACCTAACAGGAAGTGTCACTGGTGGGCACATAACATAGAAAAGAAGGTAGATAATTCTCAACTCAGGCGAAAGTGAGGTTGGGAAGCACAATTTTTCAAAAATACTACCCCTATTGTAGTAATACAAAGCGAAATGAAACGGTGAAGTATTCCTTTAAGCTACATGTTTGTTTGAGCCCACATTGGACACATTACAACAGATTTAAAGGACAGGTACTTGGCACAGTACGTCATTCCTGCTGCTACGCGCCCTCTCAATCAAAACATTTAGCATTTAGCTTTGTATTACTAGAATAGGGTGAGTTTCGCTTACGTGCACGTTACACTTAGTCCGAGCTTTGAAACTGCACTTTTTAGGGGGACGGGACCTCATTCCCAGAATGTAAACAGCGTCCGCCATCTTTGCTAACAGTTACGCTAACAGGACCTAACAGGAAGTGTCACTGGTGGGCACATAACATAGAAAAGAAGGAAGATAATTCTCAACTCAGGCGAAAGTGAGGTTGGGAAGCACAATTTTTCAAAAATACTACCCCTATTGTAGTAATACAAAGCGAAATGAAACGGTGAAGTATTCCTTTAAGCTACATGTTTGTTTGAGCCCACATTGGACACATTACAACAGATTTAAAGGACAGGTACTTGGCACAGTACGTAATTCCTGCTGTTACGGGGGCCTCTCAATCAAAACATTAACCAAAAGTTAAAAACAACAACAACAACAACAGCACACTTGTTTGCTCCAGAAGTTATCGCAAAAAACGGTAAAAGTGAAACAGTCCAGTACCTTGGATATGAATACTGGATAAAGTGATTTCTGTGAAGTGCTGGAAACATAATTGGCTAATTTAAACCCTCTACACCGCCCATGTTTATGTTGCTCGTCCATAAGTCTTAGTCTCACTCTGTTATTCTCTCGACAACCCTGGGACGCAGTTTCCGTGGGAAAAAAACCCAAAAAACATCCTGATTTACGGCACAAGGGAGCCGCAGCATTCCGTGACCGAAGCACTGCGGAGAGTAGTGTTCGCATCTGTATCTGTGCATTTATGGGCCGTGTCGGGGGTTGCTGTTTTTTAGAGCAGAAGTGCTTATTGTGTCACGACACCTCGGAGAAGGAGAAGCACCTGCAGCTAGTTTATTCAGCTGTTTAGTATAGAGATACGTTTACACAGTCTACTTGCAAGTCTAGATCAATTTGGGGATTTGGAGAGTACACATCTCTGTGTTTTAAGAGTTTGTTAAAGAAATATTGAAAATATGTTCCTCTAAATGTTGCGTCAGGGTGTCTTTGCCTCGTCTGATCTCATGGACGAGTGTGGGTAGTTTTGGATTGTTCCTCTGTTTGTCCCAGCTGTCAATGTCTGAGTTTTTGGGGGTTTTTTTGCTATCATTAGGAGAAACTCCAGTCTATACTTCTCTTTTTGTTTTGTGCTTTGTTATTATGTGCAAGAGTCCAGAGTCTGAGAGAGAGAGAGAGAGACAAACACTTGTCATGAACGACCGCCATGTGAGAAGTTCGCCCACACTGCAGAGCACAGCACTGAGTCAGCAACACATGTCAAGGCAGGAGTCAACAAAGAAGCTAATGCAGGTAATGATGTGTTTGCAGTTGCAGTCGAACAGACTGTTGGAGGAGTAAGTGCCTCCTCACACCTGTTTTTGCCCGAGCCTCCGGAGCAGGTGGACAGGCCAAGGAGCAAAGACGCGAAGGTCTGTCAGGAAGTGGGGTCTGTGGAGGTGAAGTGCTGCGAGGAGCCTTGGAAGTGGCCGAGAATAGCGTTCCCAGTAAGATGCAACAACTGATAGGAGTCGAGCCTGCAGCTGTTTCAGGTTAACTGATGTTGCACATTATTTACTCTCCATTACCTCTTCCTGAGTCCCGTGGCTGTGGCCGTGACACTGTCAGTGTGTGTTCCAGAGGGCAGATGGGCTTTGTCACGGCAGGAAGTCGACATTTCGCACATTTCCACCGTCATGTTTTAAGCCAGAGCGTCTAAGAGTCACTATTATTATCATTTCCTTTGGCAGAAATGGAATATAATAATAATACTACTGATTTATTCATTTATTTAGAGCGCCTGTGTGTGCCTGTGTGAGTTTCCATTATTGCAGAATGAGCGCTTTATCATTTAATCAGGAGCAGGTCTTCCCAAAGTGCCACGTTGGATCAACATGATGATTTTCAAGGACAAACTAGACAAAAATGGAGTTTTTGGAATAACTGAAGGCTTCGATAGGCTCTCGCGCACGACTGGTATTCAGCTGAAACATGCAACATCGCCTGTAGATGGTGCTAAATCCTACCCACTGTACATTTTAATGTTTGTTGTTAAAGAAGTTATTATTCTGCCTCTGTTTGGTCTTCATGAGCTGAAAACAATGTAACGGAGGAATTGTGTGTATACAGCAGCAGCGCAGAGGCTACCTACTATTCTGAACTGAATTCCAGTTCATCATCATCATCATCATCTACCGCTTTATCCTCCACCAGAGGGTCACTGGGGGTGCTGTGCCAATCTCAGCTACATCGGGCGATGGGCGGGGTACACCCTGGACAGTTCGCCAGTCCATCGCAGGGCCACACACAGACAGATTAGGGTGTTCCAATTTACCTAATCCCCACATTGCATGTTTTTGGACTGTGGGAGGAAGCCGGAGAACCCGGAGAGAACCCACGCACACATGGGGAGAACATGCAAACTCCATGCAGAAAGGCCCTTGTTCCAACCCGGGGCTCGAACCCGGGTTTTCTCGTAAATACAATGAGTGCAGTGCAGGACAGATATATGTACAGTGAGGGACACGTCGACCCATCGGTGAACTGAATGTACTGTATGTAAAGGAAACATAAAGACAATGAAACTGGAGTGCAACAAAGTAGTATACTGTAAGTCAGATACTAATAAAAGGAAAATAAGCCCTTGGAATACATACTCTACTGTCAGTGAGTAAGGTCAGTGTCAACAACAGCATACACTGTATAATGAAGTTCCAACTTCACACTGTGCTGGGTGAGAATAAAAACGGCAGGGCCAAATGTGAACGAGTCCTGAGAGCATGCGATCGTGTGGGCGCGGAGGAGTGCAAATGAGCCATCCGTGCGTCTGTTTTAGCCACTTCTCCTCTGAGGTGAGACGCAGCTTGACAGCAACTTTTTTTTTTTTTGCAGCGTTGAAAAGAAACGCAGAGGGAGAAATGAAGGCTCCTGCATACAGTTTGACCATATATGGTCAGTGTGTGGAAATGTGGGCGATTTGTGACCAACTGAAACGTAACTGTGGGTCGTTTTACGTCAACGCCCTGAATATGACTCATGACTGGTATTTTTCAACTCAACTAGGCACAAATGTTAGTGAGGTTAAGGTTAGGGATAAAAAAAAAAAGAGGACTAGACAATAAGTTACAGAAAATGACAAAAAAATACTATTTTGGTAATTGATTCATCGGTTTGAGGCTTTTTTCACGATTAAAACAATGATTTTTTTTTCAGCTTCTTCAATGTGAATATATTCTTCATTCCTTTTGCGCCACAGAACAAAGAAATCACTAAAAGTGAATCATATTGGTTTTGTGGACAAAACGAGACAAACGAGAACGTCATCCTTTTCAGGTTTGACAAACACTGATCAACATTTTTTAACGTTTTCTGACCTTTTATGGACCAAGCGATTAGTCGGGAAACCTATACTTAAGGTACCAGATTGCTGTTATTTATACTACCACTAGGGGCGCCTCTTTGTTACAGGGGATTATTAGCTGTGCAAATAATGTTGAATTTCACATACTTGTTTTAGGAATATTTAAATAGTAGCACTGGAATATGACGAGTATAATAAGTATAAGTATTAAGTATATAAGTATTATAACAATAACAATATATGGAATATCACTATGAGGGTGAACAATTTGCTTGATACTTGATTTGAAACAGAAAACATAGTTTTCCCAGCGTTGTAAATGGTAGCAACTTGAAAGCAAATGAATCAGTTATTGATGGAGCATTATTCCATGGATGTTTGTGTTTGCAATTTTACTATTTTCTATTTTATTTCATCATTATTTACTTTACTTTACCAACTCTCTACTCCATCTGCAGTGTCTGATTTACAAAACACTTTTTTTCATTTTTTGAGAACAGACATCCAGGCAATGTGCTGCATTTCTGCTGACATATTGTGCAGGTTTGCTAACTTCTATTGGGTGGAAAAAGGTGGTTGAATGTACTGGACAAAAAAAAAAAGTGTGAACAACAGGGTTCCCTGGGGATTTTCAGAGCGAAAGCCTCTAACACTCTGGCTGGCTGATTCCTGTGACCTCACATCATTCATGCTGAAGAAGTCCATTTATTCAGTGCGCTGCACGGCAACAGCTGCCCGCACAGCCATCACAAACCATGTCATACTTTCATACACCTAACAATGTCCACTCACACTGGTATAGCTCTGGAGACAAGAGGGGGAACGTTTCATTTGTGCATCTGTGGTCTTGTAAGCCTGGGTCACACACAAAGGAACAACTGTAAAGCCTTGTATGACATTTAGGAGTCTAAAGAGCAAGACGGTCTCCAGCTTTTGCATTGGAGTAACGTAAAGTAGTGTACATTCTTCATGCCATAAATCAAGTCCTAAGTTTTCTGCAGAATAATGTGAAATATGGTGTTGTATGCTGTTGTTTTTTTTTATTCCCTTTAAGTGTTTTAATTTGCTTGTTTGTCTTAACAACAGGAAAATGAGTGGCCGTATTATTTACTTCTTTTATTTTGTCTATATTATTGTAAGTTTGTTTTATATACTATGCAAATTGATTAATTAGGATAAAGGGGCAGCAGGGTAAATAAGATGATTCTACTTTCTGCTCCTTTTCATTAAGACAACGTTGTGTTTGTATTAAATAGTTTTTTTTTTTTAAATGAAATTAAATGAGTAAACTGAAAAACTATTGTCATTTAACTGTGAAAGTCTAGTTTAAAACAAAACATTGCCTTTTTTTGGCTTTAAAGATATACAAATTATATTAATTCTTGTTTTTTTTTTGTCAATTACCAGATCAACAATCTAAATTCAAGTTTAAATGTAGCGTGAAGTAAACCCATGATGTTTATTGAGTTTATAGAGATGCGTGTTTAACTAAAATGGCTAAAGTTGGTGAAAGTTATTTGCTTTGACCTATTTATCACAACGATCCAATTAAATCCACTTGTTTTCCTGTGTTGTTCTAATCCTAATCCTGTAGATTTAACACGTGTGTGAGAGTATCAGAGATCCAGAACTGTGCAGGAAGGTGTACACGGAGCATTCACTGCTCACCCCAGCTGTCAGAAGACTACATCTCCTGTCAATCCCCCTTCTCCTAATGACATGCATCATTAGCTCAGTCAACCATCATCGATTTCTTGCCTTTTCTTACTTATCGGAACCGATCCTTGATATTGTTCTGGTCAGCTCATTAATTCGCAGAGTCTCGTGCCAGAGAAAACATCTCAGCTACGGAGCAGGCCAATTATATGACAGTGTTTTCATCCTGGACAGGCGATGCAGGGCTCTCCTGCCAAAAACTCATTAGAAAATGACTGTGGCTGTGTCTCCTGCTCAGGCGGAGCGACTAAAACCCAAACAATAAACAAACAAGAGGTTCATTCTCTGGTATGACGTCACAGCAATTCATTACTTGTGGACAATCACAATTGGAGATGTCCAACCTTGGAGGTCACATCAACTAATGGACAGTTTTATCTTTAAGGTCCTTTATAGACAGCAGCAGTTCATTTGTTAATTAATCCACTAAGGTCACATGAGGTCCTATCCACACGGAAGGTATACCAGTATCAAATTAGACTTTGTTTGTGAGGTGAGCACATGTCAGATTCTCTGGAGCTCAACAGGCAGCGCTGCACTGCAACATCAAGTCCCATTCACAATGAATAGCAGACCATTGTCCCAACGTTTCGGTCTGGAACAGAATAGGTTGAATGTGAAATGGCGCTGCACAAAATGAGTCAAAAACACTGTGTTAAAAGATGTCCAAATCATGATGATTTGACATTTTGTCAACAGTTAAAACATGTTTCTTATTCTGAGGCCAGTGAATTTAGTAATCCTGTCCTGACACACATTTATTCGTCATTGAATCATTTCCTTTGTCTTTTGTTTAAGATATCGCACGCAATTTTGACTATTTTGTGATAAATAGTGCAGCCTGGGTGTGAAAGGGCACGAAAGAGGGTAGAGAAGCAGCATAAAAAGCTTCAAGTAAGACTTCAAACATGCGGCTGCTACAGAAATATTTATAGCATTCTTGACCCGTGAGGCACGTGGAGCACTTTTAAATATAAAACCCTTTCTTGTCTGCAAACATCGCAAGTATCGCCTGCTACGCTCAGCTAATGGCCTGTGACTGCCGCGTGCACGGAGATGAACCGGGAATGACAGACGGCATTCCTTGGAGAGACGCCGTCTGTCATCACCCGCACGCAGTATAAGATAATAACAGTCCAGACTGTTTTCCTTCGCGGCTCCTCTGTGATGGAGCAAGTTCACAAATGCAATCAGAGCGGGGCCCTCACCACTCAATCTTAAAAGAGCCTCTTCAAGACTCATTTTCTTCTGAGAGCGAACACCCCATAATGGCTAACTAGCACTTTTTACCCAGTGTCACTTGTGTTGTTGTTGCCTTGGCAATGTGCATCCAAGAATTTGTACGTTGGGTTCAGATAGCGACAGTATTTCTAGCAATTCCACTTTTAAGGATCAGTAATAAATGAGATATATACATTAGTGTAGATGCATTCATTTTAGTTCAGGGGCCACATATGGCACAACTTGATCTCAAGTGGGCCGTCCCACTAAAATAATTGCATAATAAGCTATGAACTAAGAAGAACTCCTAATGTTTCTCTTTGTTTTACATTTAATGGAGTGGTTTTTTTTTGTCTTTTAAAAAAAAGGCTCTTCCTGAGGTTTCTTCCATTTTTTCCCTATACGTGTTTTTTTATTTGACTGGGTCTAAAGAATTGAAAAACATTATGAACAACCTGAAATTTCTTAATAAAAATAAGTGCAATTTCAAAAACACTATGCCTACATTTATTGAGTTTAGGCATTAGAAAATTACAGATCACAGTCGATCCACAAAGGAACAAAACCTTCAGTCACAGCTGTCTGGAACTGAAAAATACAGTATTATATTTTATATTATATAGGATTAGAATCTATAATCAGAATATAACATTTTCAAAAATTCATACCGTGGGCCGGTTTGTACACTCTTTGTGGGCCGGTTCTGGCCTGTAGGCCGTATGTTTGACACCCCTGGTGTAGCCGATGCCTTGTTTTATATCCACTCTACAATTTACAGCTGGGCAGCGGAGAAGCTTGAACAAAAGAGAAGTTGACATTTGAATAATTTAATCCCATGGTTCTCAAACTGTGGTACGTGGAGAACACTGTATATACCAGGGTATGGGATCGGCGTGGGCTGAGGAATTTTGTTCCTAGAAAATTAAACAAATAACTTAATTTAATGGGTTTGTTACTTCGAGAGCTCAACACTTTCTCAGGTTGGTTATAAAAAGCGATTTAACCACCGATTTAATCAATAATCAGATTTGTAAGTGATTCATTCTCTGTCAATCAGCAAATCAATTAGCCGAGTGACTGATCATCACCTCCCCCACAGAGACTGGGACTACACTCTGAGGACGTACAGTAAATCAACAGTGCTGAGTTATGAGTGTAGAAGCTTTGTAATATCAATTTTCCTTTCGACGTTTCAGGGCAAGGCAAATACACGAAATGAACCAGGTCTCTGATACGATGTCTGAATGAGCTGCAATGGTTTTAATTCATTCGTTGCACCGGATTCCGGGCACGTATGCGTCCACAGAGAGCACTCATGCATGACCCTTTCTCTTCCATGTGATCATCAAAGCCAGTGGAATGAATAAATGATTCACCACACAATGGCCACATGAAAAAAAAGGTAAAAAGACTTGAGTTTCACATGTGACAGTCACTCAGCACTGTGCTTCTAATTGGCGTAATGCTGGAATAAATTCTGTTAATTTACAGCCTCACCTTCAACACAAGCCCGCAGTGCTGACCGAAGTTTCACGCTTAAGGCCGACGTGAACTGAGCGCCAATTAAATGGAGCTCATAAATAACATAAACAATGGTGTATTCCCATCAGGCACTGTAGTAATCAGTCTAAAGACACCAGAGGCAACAGCACAAATACACAAGCAGTACACAGCGATACATAATCGGTGATGTAAATAAAAGTGGGGAAATGTGATAGATATTTGCAATTATCTCGGCACACATGCATGTGACGACACTAGCTGGATCTGTCATGGGCACAAATGTGTGAAACTATGTGTGTGTGTGTGATATTGAGCTGTAATTGTAAAAACGTGTTGCTAAACAAAACAAAAACATACAGTATTCTCTAATTGTGTGGGAGCCGAATTTATACTAATCCCAGAGCAGCTAATGAGACAGTATACTCCGTGGAGTCCGTGGCGCGCGCGGTGGCTACAACTCCAATGTTGTTTGGTTCCCGGCGCTGTGCAAAGCTAAATCTCACCCACAGCCGAGCACAAACACGGCACATATTGAACTCTTGTACTCTCAGAAAAGGGCTCCCTGGGTAAATTGGCTGAAGGCTTATGCATACAGATTGCAGTTGCTTTTAATTGCCTGTTGTTTTCCAGCAACATTAGGAGCGATTTCTTTGAAAAGAGGAGGAAGAGATTGTGAGACACACGCACGCACACACACTCATACATGTACATTCTTTGACAGAGGCAAGAGAGAGAGTGAGAGAGTAAGTGAGAGAGAGAGAGAGAATGTGCCCGTGGCCACAGTGCTCAGTGTAATTGATAAATTCGGAGCCCCAGATGGTCGTCTGTGGCCCCGGGCCCTGGGCTCTCACATCAGTGGCACGTAAACACATTCACATCATTCACTCCTGAATCATTAGACACTGCCTCCCTTTTATGATTTTTTTTTCCTGGGCTGCTTAATTCCCCCGTGCTTCTCCCTTTAAATCTGTGTATGACTGCGATTAAACTTTAATACACCGCCTCTGCTGTGACCTTGAGGCAGAGTGGGTCCCTCTTCAGCTTTAAAACGGGAAATTAGCAAGAATGTATATTTAATTATGGACACTGTGAGACTGACAGGCTTTGTTTGGAGCGAGGTGATGTGAAACACAAATTGACACCTGATTTCTACCTGTGTCCTGCCCTAACTACCTATGTACCAAATGTTCCTATACCTATCTTCATATTAAGACAGTAAGACACCAGTTTAAACATAAAAACAGGAAAACACAGTAAAAAAAGAATAGAACAATAAGCTAAAAAAAAAAGCATAAAGGTAATTAGACACATCACTGTACTTGGTAATTATCTGTCTTAAAGGAAACAAATACTGTATAAAAGAAAGAGTATTGGGCCCAAGATAGAACCCTGAGGTACCCCACATGTAAGATTACCTACTTATTTACCTGCCTCTACATTCATACATACATACATACTATGGACTGTGTATACCCATTTACCTGTGTAGGCACATACAAATCTACCAACCCATTCATGAACAAACAGACTACAATTGCATTAGCAGCTTTGCAGGGAGGAAAAAAAGTACACACTCTGAAGTATCATGTCAGCACTACTGAATAAACAGTTGATGGATTACACGGCCAAATGTGAATTATCCGTTCCAGATTCATTGCTTGTTGTTTCTCCATTCATTTTTGTCGGGAAGGTAAGATGAGAAGTCAGCACAACAAACACTGCATGAGATTCAATAGTAAACATGTTGCGTAGTCATAGCGGCTGTGCGGTTGCTGTGGTGGATCTACAGAATAAGCCTTTTATGCTCCACTCTTCATGCATGTGCATGAACACACACAAACTGTCACTGTGCGCTGTTGCCTCCCGTATTCCCATGAGGAGGCTTGTATTGATCAATCAGAGAGGAATCTCCCTAATTAGACCCTGAACCGAGCAGGAAGGAGAAAGAGTGAAGTGAAGAGGGGGTGTGGGGGGTGTGGGAGGGAACACTGATAAGGAAGGATGGGGGAGACAAGGAAACAAAACAGACAGTGGCAGACTGACTCTGCAATGGATCGGGACGTGACAGAACAAACATCAGAAGGGATTCACACATGGGGAAACCAAAGGAGGAGGGCTAGAGGATGACAGCGGAGAGCACATGAGAGAGAGGGGAAGCGCGAACAAACAAAGTGTGGAAAGAGCACACATGTAGAAGCCAAAGTAGAGGCGTAAAAAAAAAGAAAAAAGAAGAAAGATCTGCGTTTACCACAGGGGATTCAATTAAAAGGAGGCAATTATCCTTTTTCACAACAGCCCGCTTTGTTTTCCCCCCTCTTGCAACTACACTTTCACCTCCACCACCGTTTCATATGCAGAGGAGTAACTGGTGGTTTGATGTGCAGTTGCTCCGTGTTATCTTGCTTTTCACATACAGGCAGAGGAGTGGGCGCTTTTATCCAAACCACTGCAGTGAACAAGCGGGAGTGCTTTTTTTTTTATTATTATTTGTTGTGACACGGACAATAGGCGCACCTATGCTAATTTCAACACACACACACACACACACACACACAACACAAGAGTCCTCGGCAGACCGCAACCGTGTCCGCTAATTGAACATGTTCGCTTGTTGAGGGTTTGACGTACTTAAGAGACAGCTCGGGGTTTTCAAGTGGGGCTGAATGAGGTACATACATGGTCAGTTTGTGACAAACGTGTGTATTTTTTGTGTTTCCAGTAGGAATAGTACCAAAATAACCGTCCCCAATTGTTCCATTTTTTGGTACCCTTTCCCTTGAGGTGTACGGTACAGGTGGAGCTAGTTCCAGCGACAGTTAGCTGATTGGGTGACAAAAAAAGCGTCACTCCCCTGCACCCACCCACAGTCTATTCTCATAAAAAGTTAGACAGCCACAAACCGCGCGAAAAAAATGAACTGCTGGTTGTCCATTGTGTTGTTGTCGTCATGCTACGTCAGCGAGCTACGTAGCATGACGCGGCCACCGGGCACACCCCACACCCCACCTACCAAAAACAACAAGAATTTAAATTAAAACAGAACACGAGTTGTTGATCCACTACTGTCTTGATTGGCAGGTGCATTACTTAAAATTCAAAACCAAAGGCTTTTAAATAGCAAAATTCACAAAACAACACAACTGAACGTACGAAAAGACTGCATGAACAACTTCTTCTTCATGAGTCGCTCAGCGGTCTCCGTGGACTCAAACGCATCTCAAATTTCAAAATTCCCAGCTTGAATTATACCTGATCATTATCAAACCACGTTTATCTGTGTCCACCTGACACACAAATGAATTCTTCTGACCCCTCAGTCAGCCTCACAGTATCCGACTCATTAGTAACGCAAACAAATCCAGTTTCTTTTCAGCCAATATTGTCAAAATGACAATGGGGGACGAAAGCCAACGTAATTAACAAGAGAAAAAAGAAAACCCCTCGACGGAGGGTTATTGAGAGAGCACTGAGAGGGCTGTGCGATTGCATGCCGCTGTGGAGCTCGTCACGTGGAACCACTTTCAAACAGTTTGTACACTCCAACTAAAACTAATAAACGCGCTGCAGCAACATCAGAGAGCCGCCTCACATAGTTCTTCCTCTCACCCGCCTCCGCTCGCCTCGCTCTGAAATTGCATGGGCACATCGCCTGAAGTGGTTTTTCAGTGCTCGAGGCTGGTGATGGTAAAGATGTGTTAATTACGTGGGAGTTGAAGCGAGCTGTTGAATATCATCTGTCTGGACGCACGTAAAAGAAAGAAAGAAAGTGGAGAAGGGCATGAGATTACGAACTAAATGACTGATGCAGCCTCATCGCCTTATATTGTTTCCTCTACTGTTTTTCTCCAAATGATCCACATCGCACATATGAGCATGTAGAGGCAGAAACGTTTCTTTAATATCTCATTTCTAATGTTTCTCTTCCTGTGCCAGATATGATACGGCTCACTCAGTGCGACCGAGGTCTCACTTTCATCTTTTCGCTTGTACACGACTGTTGTGGTTGGTAACCGCTTTCAAAGCGTTACCTCGCTGAATTATTAACGCTGATGAGCAAAAGGTGCCCCATCACAATTTAAATGATCATTTTTCAAACAGACAGGAGTCCCAGTCGTTTCCCCCGCCTTCTAACCTTGAGTGGATTAACGCTTTGAGGGGAACGTATCCTCATTTACCAACCCCTCACATCAACCCTCACTGTTTGGTGATATATGTTTTCTTTTGTACATAAGCATAAAAAAGGCAGTTTAAAAAGGTCCAATAAGTAACATTCCGCTTCACAAGGTATCAGAAAACTAATTATTACTAAAGTCCTGTGGTGGGAGTGACATCACACTCATTGTCGGTGTTCTTTTCGAGTCTTGATCTGCCGTACAGTCCACCTGTTGGGGAACCTCTGGACTCCGTACGCAGCTATGTTTCACTCTAGTTGGCTTCATGAGACGAGTACATTTGACGCAAATGCAGTGAGCAAGGCATTGTGGGTAAACAACGTGCACGTAGAGCGAGCCCATTGTTGCAGCATATAATGTCTTGTGTGTTTGCGTAAAACAAAACAAAAAAACCTAAAAAAAGACCTGCATTAACCAATAGATGTGACTTTTCTTGTTCCTTGTTTGTCTTGTCTTCTCCTTCAGCCATTCTTGATGCAGCGCCACCTCAGGCGAGGAGGGGAATACATTATTCAAAAGGATTTGGTTTCGTTTCCCTAAAGTGCGAATGTGTGAAAGCAAACTCGGACCGGCTGAATGTTGCAACCCCCATTTGAACCCATTGGGTGTGCCAACGACCTTAGTGGATTAGTCATTTTAAACGATGTTTTTCTGTTTCTCAAAGGATGGATAAAAAAATCCTCCTCCATAGACATTATTAAAAATACCATGCTGTTATTACTGTGCCCTAACCACAGTTAGAATTGATAACCACGTCTGTTTCCTTGACCCTTAACCCAGTCCTATCAGTGAGCTCATTTGCTTTTGTTGGTTGCTTCACCTCCCCTCCTCCCACCTCCTCAGGTTCACACAGACAGGCCGTTGTTTTTACTTTTTTCTTTTTTCGCGTGACAAATCCTTAACCATGGCACAGTCTCATCATGGAACACATTTATGTTTCCCGCAGGATTTGTAGGCGAATGATGATATCGCTCGTCTTCCTGCTGGGTTTCATTGTATTTCACAGGCTGCTGCTGCTACACTGACATTCCTCTCCACAGATATTCAGAGAAATATAGCGAATATGATACAAGGACATCACTGACAGTGTTTGAAGCAAAGCTTTTATTTGCAGACTGTCTGTAAATAAAGTATCACAATAAGTCTTGATTCTGAAATCAGGTCGCTGTGGATCAACAGAAAGAGTGGGTCATTCACTAATCTGACGGTTGTTGGCACAATCCTAAGTGAATGGTTATAACTTCACAAAAGTCTGGCTTGGAGTCCAACAGGAAATGGAAAGACATTATTGTTTACCCGTAGGCATAAAGTGTATAAAGTGATTTATTATTTAGTTTACTTTCTCGTGTAATGCAAAGAACACACCGTATAGAAAAAGTGTGTGCTGCAGAGGAAAACTATGATAATCGAAAATGCCTTATGGGGACTATATGCGAGAGAAACTGTGTATATTTACGCTCCACTAACTATGTGCAGTATTTAAGAGCGTGGATTATTTCTGCCACAAAAGAAAACAAGAGTGTTTAGTCATTTCCACACAATGTCTGCTTGTGTTATTCTGAGCTGCAGTGATGAAACTGGAGGGACGGAGCACAAATTCTGCCAGGAGGGAAAGAATTGTAATCCTCATTAATGATCATCATCATTATGTAGTGATTCAGTGAATTTAACCGACTTGCTCTCTGTTTTCCAGTGATGTGATTGGTTCAGTCATGGGCTGCAGGCATGCTTTGACCTGCCCCAGAGCAGGCTAGGTTACCATGGTGATCTACCCAGGCCAGTTCTGTGACACTGTTAAAACTGCGTCAAGCCCAAAGAAAAGTGGAAAACCATCTAATGACACTTTGTGGATTAAGAACCCTGACTCGCAGCCTTTAAACAATAGTTTACAATGAACAAAGAAAAACAATTAGGGCACTGTCACTCCTGATTTAGCTCTCTCTTTTCTCACTGTCACCAAGTCTCTCTTCTTGCGTCTTTCTCGTCTTTCTTTGTGAACACGGAGAAGCGCATTAGAAGTGCATCTTTTGGTGATTACAGAAATGCGGCATTACTGCGTCCCTTAACCATCATGATATTCAGGCTGCCTGGATTTATTTTGGTTTTATGGCTGTAGAATTTCCAAGAATTGGGGTGTGTGTGTGTGTGTGGGGGGGGGGGGGGGGTGCTTTGCCAATCTCAGCGACCCTGGACAGATCGCCAGTCCATGGTTTTTGAATTTACTAGATATCGCACACTGTCTAGGAGTTACGGTAATGAGACATATGCATGCCAAATCCTGTCAGCAACAACCATCCCTTTACCTACGTCACCGCGCATCTCAGTGACACACAGTCAGGTGAATTGATTGGTTGACCCAACATCCTCTTCCAGGAAGTTAGCTCTCTTAAGACCCTGGTATACTTCCGCGCACGCCGAAGTGCGAGTCACGGATCCTGGTATACTCGTGCATCAGGGTCCTGTATTATCTCACTTCACCATCGGGTGGCGGTACAAGTCTGGACGCAGGGAATAGGACGCAATCCTGCCAAAGAAGAAGAGAACGATGCTCATCCGGCTAACCTCGGGCTCGGATGACTTTCCTTGGCGACTACTTCTTCTGTTGTTGAAATGTTTTTTCTGCTTGGTGAGCGGGGCTTAATACTCCACCTACTGGTGGGGTCCACCGTCCACACTCTTTGCACGCCAAAATGTGGGCTGCACGCAGAAGTATACCAGAGCCTTTAGGAGTTCACATAATCTCCTTCACAATAACATGCATTGACATCTATCATGCATGGTGACAAACACAAGGTCTATTACGTCTCGCTGTACTGGTGTACACCGCCAACAGCAGGGTCAAAAGTGATTTCTGTTACCCATAGTAACATATAGTGATGTTCAGCGAACAGAAAACAACAACCCCAGACTGGAAAGGAAAAATAATGACATGTAGCAAAAATGAGACATAAGATGTAAGGCGTAAACAGTCTCTGTGATTGCTGTTGCTCTAAATGTACATTTTCATCCAGTGCGAGTTCGGCTCCTAGTTCTTTCCGACGCGTCTGCATCGCGCAACAACATCTGAAGCTGTTCCCAGCCTTTGTTGTTGTGCTTCTGCTGCTGCACACTTCACTGCTGGTAGCTCCGGACAGCGAGCGCAGTGACAAGTGAGACACTGAGCCAAGTTCCCTCAGCTGTAATCAGCCGCCGGGCTTGGTTTTATCTTTTCAGTGCACACACACGCACAGGTAGTGAAGATGAAAGGCATCATGGGAGAGAAATTATAGGAAATAGTTGCAGTTAGACACAAAGGCAAATGTGTGTATCCTCATGGAGATGAATGGAGCGCAGACACCAGTGGCCGGGGATACATTACTGGGCTGTGTGTGTGTGTGTGTGTGTGACAACAAACATAGGGACACATCAGGAAGTGTCTTCCCTCCTGCAACATTGATTGCTTCTATTGATTGTGTCTGTCCTTCAACGCGAGGAAAAGCAACTGACAAAACGCACACAATGGGCCCCTTCATATGTGACACACTCCACAGCCATGTATGACATCAATGTGACAGAGAAGCAAAAACATGAAGGTCTCTCCTCTGTCTCCCAAATGAATCCCCCCCCCCCTTCTCTGTCCAGTCCCTTCTCCTCCCTCCTCCCCTGCAGGTAACAATGTGCGCCGAGGTCACGCAACAAAGACTCATGGCTTCCCTTGGTTTAATTTGTGCGCGGACAAGGTGGAAATCTCTCCGGCTTCTATTGCTTTAGCCGTCAGGCTGCTTCTCCAACAATGAACAGGGAACATATGACCTTGTAAGGCCAGCGACCACGGGAGAAGGCATTAATATTTCATTCTGAGCTGGCCTCCTCCTCCTCCTCCTCTCCCGTCTGCAGTCTGTCCATCTCTCTCCTGGAGAGGGATGAAATGTGGCTGAGGCCTGCGGCACATCTCAGGATGCCGAGACCGGACCAAAGCATGGAGTTTGGATCAAAATATCTTTTTATCTGTTATTCTTTGTGCAGTATACATATGTGCGTTGGAGGGGGGGGGGGGGGGAAATGCCTTGAGTAAAAATATAAGGGTAAAAAAAAATATTACATATTATTGCAGCACAAGAATTTTACACCTGAATAGAAGTCGAATAATATAGTTGTTTTATGGCCAATAATCTTCACAAATCAGGGAAGTGAATTATAATTGACACTTATGGTCCGCATTTTGCGTCTTATATATATATTTTAAGTAAAAATAATATATATATATATACGAAATATTAAATACATGAAACGTCATCAAAAAAAACTAAACTTAAGATAAGATAAACTTTATTTATTACTTTATTTAGACAGACGTGTGCAGGCAGCAAAATTAGACAACACAAAAACAAGCAAGGGATTAAAGAAAGGTAAAAACAGGGGGGAAAAAAGGGACTATAGTCTATGTGCATTAGGCTAGAGAAATATTGCACGGTGCAGGTAGACGCATAAATAAATATTGAGTATACAGACTCAGAAAGAATATAAATACTTATAAATAATTATGACTATTGCACAGGATAAAGCACTGGTGTACAGGCAGTAGGCACGGAGGATGGAGGTGGTTACAGTCGTAAAGGTTTAGTGACATAGCAGCATTTCAAATCTATAAACCTACATAAACAAGTTATAATCAGGCTGATGTAGATATTTAAAAAATGAACCCGTCTACTCTACCTCTATGGATGCAATACTTGTTGATATATGCGATGGACCGAAAAGGAAACCGCAACTGTCCTACACCTGTCGTTTCATCGCACACATGTTGAGGCGTGCCGGCAGATGCAACACACCCACACACAAAGCTGCCATATGTGTGGGCCCACACGCACACACACACGCATGCACGCAGAGCTGCCGCTTGTGTCATTCAATTACCCCCAAAAACAGATTGTAATTGCGTTTAATTGAAATTTAGCCAATAAAAGACCATAGCTTTGCCAAATTAATACTCACAAAGACGCCCTCGGGGGGGAGGGGCACCGTAACAACAGGCCATAGGCATGTTGAAAAAAATGACCTTTGGGGAAAAGAATTACATTTAGCAGCAGCACCAGTTAGAAATTAGCATATCCAGATGTAGCCTCCCTGATTTGATTTCATTGCCTTAATTGGATTTCATCTATAGCCATAAAAACCGGAGGCTTGGACTTCACAGCGGCTGCACGTGCGGGGAATGTCAATGACGAGGAGTTGACGCGTGGCGTCCGACGGGCGCGCTCGCAAAATTGCAAAAACACGATGCTAAGTGTGCTCCGGCGCCTCCGGAATTGTAATTTCTATATTAGGACAATCAGCGACTGGTAATTGTAGATTGCAAGGGAACGTGGAAATGGCGGCGCTGCTTTCTTTTTTTCCTCTCGTTTAAAAAAAAAAAACACAAACAAACAAACAAAAAACAACTGTTCTCTTATTCACCGACTGCCTGTGGTGCCTTTGTATTACAAGCTTGTTACGACTGTAGTTCTCCGACGGCAACTCCAATCAAAATGTCAGAATGTATGTATAGGTCAAACCGTAAATGTTGGCAATTATGTTCCACCATATGCCGTGCAGTGTTGCTCAGTATGGAGATAATAGCTTAGCGGCGGAATGATAAACAGCTTTATTGTCGGGGTAATGCACAGTCTGCATCTGCTGCCACGGGCTCAACGGCAGAATCAGAGCAGGTTTAATGTAATATAAACATTTTTTTTTATAAGTGCTTCTGCCTTAAATGTCGCCGTCGTTGTTGTTGTTGTTGTTTTTCATTTGAAGTCGTAACAAGCGAACGTGGAACACATAATTTTATTGAAATGATCATGTAAATTAACTTCTGAATTCATTGCACTGTTAAATTAAATTAAATTAAATTAAATTAAATTAGAAAGTGTTGCAAAAAAAACTATATTACATGAGCAGATGGGTCCAGAATAAATAAAATACAGTGCAGTACTTGTTCAGATGAAAGGGGAAAAAAAATCAGGTCTATGAGTAAATAAATAAATAAATAAATAAATAAATAAATATTAGTTAACGTACATTTCCAGTTCCTAGTTTTGCAGCATTATTGAACTTTTTATGGTTTCGATGAGGACAGCATTTGGTTCAGGACCTTTCCAGACTCAATACTTTATTATGATACTTACAATTCGGTAATAATCGAGATGTCAGTGCATCCATGAATCTGAAAATCCCCCTAAAAGATGAAAAATGCAAGATGTGGAGGAGTTTTCACTGCCACTGCCAGCTTCTTCTTCCTTTGCCATTTAACTTCTGTTAGTAATGACCGTGTGCAGGTGGACTCAAATACAGGGCACATCACAGCAAGGTTCAAGGCAAAAATACACAATGGTGGCTGCACACCTAATAAATGAATGTGGGGAAGCGGCTGGAACTCTAGCACCAAAGCTGGTGGGACAATCTAGGCTGAACTGGGCTTAAATATAACCGAGGAGGTGAGTGAACAAAGAAACAGGTGTGAGTGATGATAGAGACGGCTGAGTATTTCAAAATAAAACAGGAAAACAAAGCACAAAACATGACGGGGGACAATGTTCACCTCACTTCTGTGCTGACGTAGCGGTGCGTCAGTGATTACATCTCACAACTCTCACGAGCTCAGGGTTAGTGCGATGTAGGTGTTACAGGAGCGAGAAACTTGCTCTTCATTAACAGCAACGTTCTCCTCCTGCTGTGAATTCTCCCACGGTGCCGGTTCCCTGATTAACACTGGCGACCATGTTGAGCAACAATAACAGATGCTTCATCCGATCACTCCTTCAGCTTCCAACAAAGCCACAAAACATCTGGCACATCGGGTTCATAACCACAGATCTGAGTGAGTAGGCGCAGCCACAGTCGTGCGACACTGTGGCTAAATGTGGCACAAGCTCAAGGGGAAGAGGAAGTTGCCTCTGAACATAATCCGTCTCGTGATTATATGAGTTTTACCAACAGTGTTAGAAAATATTGATATAATAAATGTGGCAATATTTCCCGGCATGATACTGTATTGATTCTCTGAAGTAAATGGTCTGTATTTATATATCACCTTTCTAGCCTTGACCAGGGTTCTGAAACTCAAATGGCCTGTGGGCCACTGAACATCTAGACTGGTCAGTAGGGGGCAGTCATGTGAAAAATAGTCCAACTTTTTTTTTTTGTTTAGTGGGGGTGGGAGATATGAGTTTAAAATGATATCATGATAAGCTGTCCTAATATCGCGATATAACTATATTTGTGACAATGTTTCACAGAATTTCAAAATAAAAGTGCTTGTTTTGATGTGGAATCAATCAATCAAGGGCCATAAGTTTGTGGCACAGCTGTCAGGAGCAGTGTCTTGCCCATGTGGCAGTGGTGCTGGGAATTGAACCCACAACCTTCAGGTTGAAAGGCAGATATAGATATGGAAAAGTTAAACAACAGGCTATTGGTCATTTGACTCTCTCACCTTTTCTTCCACTCCTTCCTCTCATTCACTCACTCATCTTCTACCACTTTATCCTCCACATGAGGGTTGCTGGTGCCAATCCCAGCTGACATGGGGGCGAAAGGCGGGGATACTCGCTGGACAGGTCGCCAGTCCAGACACTCACACGGATGGTCAATTTAGATTGTCCAATTTGTCTAATCCCCAAATCTGCAGGAAACGGCAAAACCCCCTTGTTGTGAATCCGGGTCCTCTTGAAAAAGTTATACTGTTTAAGCACAAAATATTGTTATTTTAATAGTTTTTTTCTGAAAATCACAATATTGCCTTGCTTCTAGTATCCTAATATATCACAATATAATACTTATTATCTTGGGAAATAATTTATATTTAAGGGCCTTTCTGCATGGAGTTTGCATGTTCTCCCCCGTGCATGCGTGGGTTTTCTCATGCAATATGGGGATTAGGTCAATTGAACACTCTAAAATGACTGTGAGTGTGAGAGTGAGTGGTTGTTTGTCTCTATATGTGGCCCTGCGATGGACTGGCGAACTGTCCAGGGTGTACCCCGCCCTATGTCAGCTGAGACCCCCCCCCCCCCGCGACCTTCATGTGGAGATAAAACGGTAGAAAATGGTTGGATGGTTGGATGGATGGATAGAAAACAGGGTTGAAAAAAACCCCTGCATGTTGCTCTCTCTGGCTTTAGATCCTACAGCTGAGCCTCACATACATGCTTCTTCACTTCAAGGCCCAGCAGGTAGCCCGTTTCCATTTGCTTCCTGTTGACCGTGACTTAAAAACCAAAGGTCAGCTGCCTGTGGCGTCGCTGTCCAGCCATTACCATGTTAATATCTACAGAACACTCTTCTGTAGCGGGGCAGAGCAAAGCAGTACGCACGGCAGCACACACACATGACGAGGGACAGAGAGGGCTTCGTTAAAAACCCACAGCGAAATGACGGGGGGAAAAAAGCATAACTGCTCGGTTAAAAAATGGAGGTGGAAGAGTAAACATGAGGGAGCTGTGAGTTTGACCCAGAGAGAGCAGTTTGTTCTTAATTCCACATGATTTCCTCCAGCACGGATTGGACACAGGAACCCTGCTAGCCTCATTAGCCCTCTCCAGCTGCTTTGGTGACATTTCCCACTTCATCCAAAAAAAAAAAAAAACCCAAACTACCATCACTGCCAGGACACTGCAAACAACCCACATCTAATTTAGTCCAACCCGAGACTCTCCGGAAGCATAATGAAGGTTTGCTCTCCATACAGACATCAATTAAACGTGTTCTGCGTGTGTCTCTCTGTATCTACAGGTACATCTGTTTCCTTTACTTTCTAACTCCCACGCGCTTTTCTGCCAGCATCACCTCCGCCACAGCCAATATGGCCACTGTGAACAAAGAGATGGTCTTCCATTAGTGTAATTGGCCAATTTAGCCGCTGCTGCAGCTACAGGCGGCTTTGCACAAGTGGCTTTTCATGAATAACAAATTAGACACTACCTGGCCACTGTGGGTCCAACAAGTAGGTCTGTCTGCGGTGGGAGGGGGGGAAAATTACTCTTCAACAATTTCATTTAATTTGAAATCGCCTGTCGGATTTTTCCAATACAGGAAAGGTGCATCCAGTTAACAAGAAAGCACTACATATGTATATACACACACACAATGTACTATACATCACATTTGCAATTCAGATTTCAACTCAGACAAATAATGGCTTTTCTGATGATAGACATTATAGAGTTGAATTATGATTGTTTTTCCAGACAATAATTGTTTTCGTCTGAATAAAAACTGCAAAATACGTGTACAAAAAAATGTCTGTTTAATTACTACTGCACGGGAAATGCAAACAAAATATATACATACAGTCTTATCAAGCCAAAATTACTTTTATTTTGAAAGTTAGATGCCGCCGGCATCAACAAAGGCGGCAATAAGACAGCTTTTGCATGGCTCCATTGCTTTGCCACATGCTATCAATGTGGAATACTGGGGCGGTACAGTTACTGTGTGTGTGTAATTAAAAAAAAAAAATAATAAATAAATAAATGTTTTAATTATATGTTTTTAATTATACGGCCCTGGTTCATATAAATTTGTCTTACAAATGTGTGAGTAAAAACAAAGAACGCCAGTTATGAAAGCCTGTGTGTTTTGGGACGATATCATTTTTTTGTGTCTGATACCGATACCGATACCAATATCACAAATTCAAGTATCTACCAATACCGATATTAGTAATTTTGGACCATCTATGAACTCTGAAGCTGTTAACAACACATTTATGCCGAGTAATTTCAAATGCATCATTGACTGTGTCACATAATTGTTCTCCCAAAAAATAAAAAAAAATAAATAAACGGCCCTAACATGACTCAGCTAAAATGCTTTAGCGGATTTTTATTCACATTTTTTGTAGCCTGTATTTTTAATAGGGATGGGACGATACCACTTTTTGTGTCCGACACCACTGTCACAAACTCGAGTATCTACCGATACCAATATTGGTCCAATACAGTATAAATGGTCTACTGTAAAAAATTTTTTACAGTAGACCATTTCTGAAATCTGAAGCTATTAATAACACATTTGTGCTGAGTCATTACAAAGACAACAACATTCTCCAACTGTGTAACAATAATATTGTAAACGGCCAAAACATACCAAGCTAATGTGCTTTGTATCAGATTTTACATATTTTATCTGTCTGATACACTGATTTTGACCAGTATCGGACCGATACTGACCATTACTGATTCCCATCCGTAGTTTTTAATCACAGTTAGACAAAATGTCGGTTTCGTTACAGAGCTTCATGGATACTGACGGGTGCGGGTTATAAAAAATGGACTTGTGCAGGACTCACATGTAAACCTTCAGCCAGACTAGAGTCAGACTACAGGCCTGAGCTCACCAACACACCAACCTGCCTCCTACCCCCACTCTATACAATGGCCATCACACATAAAATGCATTAACTCTTCAGGCTCCTTCAAACAATCAGAGCCTGCAGGGAGTCGTGTGTCTGTGTGTTTACAACGGTGGCACAGTCATTCATTTCAATTCAATGCAGCACTGATAATCAACCTGTGATAGGCAGGGGGAAACAGCTATTCTCTGCCCTCCTCCTCTGAGCAGGCAATCAGATAACACAAATAACACACGGAAAAAAGCTCTAAATGTGTCATTTTACAAAGCAGGAGGAGAAGAAGTGAAGGGACAGAATGGTGGAATGGTGCGGTGCTGTGTGGAGAGTGACACGTTTTAATTAAATATTCGTGGCTGGCCTTTCATTGCACCTTAAGCTGCCAAAAAAAACAAAACACATGATGCCTCCTGTCAATTACACTGACATGTTCATCATTGAATGAGTCAAATCTATTGGAAAAATTGCAATTGCCCAACGTTCAATGTGTCTGTGGACCGGAAGTAGTCACAGGCTTGGAGTCGCTGTCCGTCTTGAACTCGTTTCGCAAGTTTTCCCCGTCAACATCCCACAAAATAACGTTTATAATCTGACAAACGTTAGATAATTACAATTATAAGATCCAGACGGACAGCCACTCCAAGCCCATGACTACTGTCGCTCTAAAACTCGGTAGCCAATCAGCAGGCAGCTTTCTAACGCCATGGTGCAAAGAACAAGTGTATTTTCAAACAATAAAATACAATATTTTGGAATGTTTTAATCAATATTTCATTTGCTTCTTAAAAAGTGTTCTAATTCCATGATTCCCCTGCATCTTCCTCCTGCTAATCATTAGCATTTTTTGGTTTATGTGCGCCCAAAGAGGCTGTCATCGGCACTGTAATCCCATCAACTGATTGAGATTATTCTCTGCCAAACAAAAATAATGCATCAACATGAGACACGGCCAGAGAAAGAAAGCAAGTCACTCATGAAAACACGACAGACGGTGCAACACTTAAGCCCAAGAGAGGGTCAAATCTGTCCATCACTGCAATATTGGCACTTGGCTCTCACTTGCTTTAAACCCACAAATCATGGCTGCTTGTTGCCACCGCACCACCGTGTCTGCAGGAGCATCCTGGCTCCTTCAGACCATAAGTCACCTGGTTTGCTCATGCTGCAGTGAAGAAGACGGGGAGGGGGGGGAAGGGGGAGCAGTGGTGCAATGTAGGTCGTGTCGCAAAAGGATAGAAGTCACACTTTGTGTTTGTATCCATCATGTCATTTATTTCATTAGCACTCTGATGCACCTGCTGACAGCGCGGAGATAGAAAGGGTGCGATGATACGGGGAGACAGAAGTGTGGCAGAGAGGTGTTGATTGATCGCCTCGAGGAGGAATCAATCTCTGTGATCAAGTGCTACATGATCCGTCAGTCCTCATACATGCAGGTGTGCAAAGGCATGGAATGTACGGAGAATCGAGTTTCGGAGATGAATATCAGCGATCGGGGTCTGCAGCATCAGGCAATTAGATTTCCCCTTTCACTCATTTAAATGTCAGCTGGGGTTGGAGTGTAACGGCATATCGGCGCTGCACTGTTTTAGACCTTTCTATATTAAGTTTAATAATGCAGCTGAACTGTCAGTGAACTCAAACAGGTAGAAACGGCGCCGCTCCGTAAATCACACCGAATCCCAAAGTCAAAAGTGACATTCTGTGAAAGTGTTGGCTCATTATCATAGGCAGCGCAATTATACAGAGAGTTACATGTGCCGGGGAGATTCTGACTGATGCAGAGTTAACCCATGCAGGTTTAGAGGAGCAGATGTTTGCAGGCAGAGATGAAATATCGAAAATAGCAAATGTGTGGACTCACTACTTTGCTTGATGTGTCACGACCACGCGTTTTAGTTATTTGTACTTTTTTACGTTTCTTTTGTTTAGGTCAATTTTAGGTTGTGTTTTTTATCCCTTTCTCTTTTTCTTTTACTTCAATACAGACTCCATTTTCTTGTTTCAGCGAGTTCTGCCTCCCCCCAGCACTACCTGCTCCACCTAAAGTTCATTTAGGTTCACCTAATGTTCTTACATTGTAGTAGTATATAAGCTAAGGTCATGTGATTTTGCACCCGATACCCGTTTTACCTCTTTTTTTTTGTTATCGGTATAAGTTTTGTGTTCTTGTATGATTGTGGTGTTTTTGCTTTTTGTTTGTATGTTTATTGTCAGTTAATGTCTTCATTCATTAAGAAAAAAAAACCAGTTAGGGTTAGGGTTAAACACCACTACTACTAGTAAAGGTTAAAGTCACAGCCAGCGCGTTTACATGCATGTTAAAAGTCCGATGTTAGTCGGACTAAGACATTAATTTGGTTTTCTTAATGTCTTTAGACCAACTGAAATCAAGCTTGTCTTAGTCGGACTAACATACCCGGATAATGTGATCCATAGTCCTATTACTCCTACATGTATCAGCTTAGACAGACTGGAGTCGGACTTGGAGTTCTGCGCATGCACCAGAACTTCCTCCCCAGTCCTTGAACAACGCAAGTCTGCAAGTTGTCCGACTGCCTGTCTTAGTCGGACTACCGCCTTAACTCGATCAAACTGTACATGAAAGCGTACTAATTGTCAAAAAACAGATGCACTTTCTGTATAATAAAATACAGAGAAATGTCCTTTACTGCTGTGTGATAAATGGATGTTTAAGATTCATAATATTGAATTAAAAAGAAGGTTATTATCTCCTTCTCAGACTGTACGCACAGCATGTTGGGTCAGTGCATGTTTGCGTGTAGCCTGAGAGGAAACAGAAACCCAGAGCATATACAAAGCCCGCGAAGCACTTAAAAGCTCGCTCTTAAAGCTTAATTACTGTCCTCATTAATATTTAATTGCCCTCAGTGTTAAGTAAAAACCCCCTTGATGAGAATAGCAACCTCCTCCTCTCCTCCATCATCTGAGTTACGGAGGCCAGACAGTCAGAGGACATACTGCGGTTCAAAGTTATTGGTCTTTTATTTCCCCCTCATTTATATCATTAACAATAGAGTTATATATATATATATAAAAGGAAACGGAAATGGAATATTTTAAAAGCAGATGTGAGAATAGACACAAAAGTCAGACCGAACCACTTTTTAAAGACAAGAAAATGTGTTGATGAAATGAAAATTTCACACATTTCACCATTTATTGGTAAAAAAGAATAAAAGCAAAGCTCATAAAGATAGGAATCTCTGACCTCAGCTTCGTGACAACAGTGTCACAATCTTTAAAATAAACCACCGCAGCACAGGTTATCCACATTTCAGGGTATTATCTGATAACTTGACGATTGGACCTCGCGCAAACAGATCCATGTAAATAAAGGTATTGTAACGTGGCCGTTTAAACTACAGTTTAAATAAACATGAGTTAAGAGTCCGTGGTGGCTCTGTTAACTTCTTATCTAATCTCCCCATATCTGCAGCAGCCACAGACAACCACTCCCTTTGCTCAGACGCTGTGTTATTAACGCGGCCACAGACCGCCGAGACCATGCACCACAAAGGGTTGCAATTAAAATTCTTTCTTGGATAATATTTTACACTGAGGAAAAGCCCGGTTAAAGGCTCCGGGCTCTGACACGACATTAAAACACACAGAAAGCCATTTGTGTTGTAAAATCCACAGTGAAAAGCAGAAAAATGTTGTTTCCTTCTCTATTCAGTCATGTCGTTTGGTTTTTACCTTCCTTGAGCCAAAATAGAGCGTGATTATTTCACATGTTTCCATTGCACCGCAGAGGAAACTGTAACTAATGTGTGGAGCTGTGAGTTTGACGCGCGGCTGAAATGATCTCACCCTGCTGGCAGATTTCTCCCCTGATTTGTGAAACATTCGGACTCGGCCTGACGCGAATTGACTTGTTAAGATGAATATGTGCGCTGCGTGTGTTGCCCAATGGAATTACAATTCATTTCCTGACATGAATGGAAATGAAAGTGAAGTGACCCCTGTCCGGTTATGGCGGGGCAGACGGCAGTGAAGAAAAGACATGTCTGAGGAACAATCGGCTCCCAGTGGGGAGGGGGCTGATGGAGGCTGACCCCTGTTTGCACCGGCCCAGGTTGTATATAGAGTGTGCCGTGCCTTGTCAGATGAGGTGCAGCGCTCTATGGCTGTGGATCACCGCCCAGATGGGCCAACACATGGCCCCGAGCATTGTCATTCAGATGCAGCTTTTGAGGCATCACTCTTAATAAAGTGCAATCGCACGCATACGTACATAAAAAAACCTTAAAAGGGGGCCAATGACTACATTTGTATCATCTGTTACCAAGCAAGGGCCGCAACTGACGACTTTGATCGCAATGGAGACACAATCTGCAAATGCAGCTGTTTCGGTAGCGGAGTTAATGTCAGGAGATGGGTATAAGTCACACATAATGCAAGTCTCGTCATTCTTGCAAGAATCAAGCAAGTTACAAGTCAAGTCGTGAATATGGAAGATGAAGATGATTTCACAGATATTCCGCTTTAAAATAAGTGTTATCTACAACACAAACACTGTATTACTCATACAATGTAAGGACTCCTCCATGGTCCCATACAACTGCATTGTTTATGATAAAAAAAGGATATAATTAACATCAATAAAATGAAAATAAATGAAACTAGAGAGCCTAAAATGTAAAGAATGCTAACATTAAGCCTACATTAAACCATGGACATGCATTTCAAATATCAGGCAAGAATGCAAGTCACTCATGAAAGCACGACAGACGGTGCAACACTTAAGCCCAAGAAAGGGTCAAATCTGTCCATCACTGTGGGATTTGTAGTTAAGTGTCAAGTGTCTAATCACATTTCACTTAGTGGTGTTGGTGTCGCTCGGTTGCCAGGTTTGCACGCAAAGGCACCCCGATGTTTTATGTGTCGCAAAAAAACAAATAGTAACTCCTCGACATTTAAATCTGGGTAGACGCTGGACATTTTTGGCACCACTGATCCAATAATTCCTACAGAAACTTTCAGCATAATGTAAATCAAGAGAGAACAAGAGTTCTGCAATTCCTCACTGCTCTGTTTTACAGCCTTTGGGGAAATCTGGCCAGTGAGAGGAGACTTTGACCAATCAAACATGGCTAGATGTCACAGATGGAAAGATTGCCTTAGGTCGGTGCACAAGTCTGTCCATGATCATCTGTTGGTGGGAGACTGAGGACATCGACCCGTGGATGAGACTCAGCAATCGCCTTTTCCTCTAGAAAGTTTTACTTCACATGACTATCATGTTTCAAGTCATTTTGATGAATTAAACCTGCCGTAACAGCTTGTTTTATTCCTTTGTCATCATTGACAACGAGGTGCGAACACACACATTTGACACCTTTTAAGTTGATCTTCAGCCAACTTTAAGTTAGGATAATATAAAGTCGTGTATGATAGGACACAAACTAGAATCCAAGGCGCCAGGCATCTGAACCGGATACACTATCTCAAGGCTTACTAAGTATATTATGTATCAGACTGCGACGATGCCTCACTGTTCAGATGTCAGACATCGTCTCAGAACTCCTCGGATCTGAGCTGTCGTCACAGACTCCAGAGGTTCCGTCATTGGTCGTCTCACCTGATAATCAAAAAATCTGTGTTTACTGTATCGCTAACTCCGTCTGTCTACTGTTTCCTGCTGCAGAGAAAGTGCACAGTAAGAAAAATGATGCAACCTGTGGACAGTAAGGCTGAACGAGAGCAGTAAACTCACTCCAAAGCCGTGCGGAGCTGCTGATTCAGCTGATAAATCCATGTTGGTGCGAGCAAGTGGCGATCGCTACTGTTTGTCTGTTGAACTGTGTGTGGAACAGCAATAAAAAAAGAAATGTACCTCAGCTGTCAGTCTGAGCTCCTTCAAGAAAACACAGCTTCAGTTTCAGCTGAAAAGACCACGCGGCTCACGCTGGAAGCAAGCGGGTGAATTTCAGGGGAGGCGAGCTCTGCTTTCGTTGGCACGCGGCGTTTAATTCAGCGGCCTTGTTGAGCGTCGTGGGACCACAGCTTTGGCAAAACATGTGGTGAGACAAGCAGTTTCTGCTTGAATGTCCACTTTCCGCTGGTTCTGAATAAAATTGCCCACTGGCTGCACACACACACACATACAGTTTGGTTAAAAAGCAGCGGGACCACATGCTGGGCCTTTATGCCTGTAATCTCAAGCTCAACTCGGTTCACAGCAAACAGAAAAGCTCAGTTAATCCGGACAAAGAACCACAGTCACAGCCACACATTTGATGCGTGTCCATGATCCATATCTATAATGTACTCACCACTTGGAATACATCCTGAACGACCATTAAGTTTCCATCAAGCTGTGGCTAAGGGTTAAATGTGCTTTAAAAATGTCCATGCTTCCGCTATAGCTTTACATCTGCAGCGCTGTCTGAGTTATATCCATAAAATAAAAGTGAACTTTTGCCATTACATTTATATAAATTCAATTCGTATAATCAGAAGCCACATGCGGCCATCTACTCGATTTCATGTGGCCCGCAACTTAATATAATATATATGTCGTTCCATATCAAATCAGACACTTTTATTTTGAAGTTCTGTGAACTATTTATCATCACCAACATTTTTATTGAGATATTATGATGGAATATGATATAAGTTTTGACTGGCCCCCTACTGGCCAGACTATATGCTAGGTGGCCCCAAGGGTATTTGAGTTTGAGACCCCTGCTTTACAACTTTAAAGGGCCAAATATACATATTTTTTTAACTTATTTCCAGAGATAAATGTGTTATTTGATCATCAGACAGTGGATCTGAGACACACGTCTCATTCCCACAACAACAGAGGAAGTTGGGATTGAAAACGATAAATATAATTGACCAAAAGTGAACGTCAACATCACTTCCTTCAAAGAAAATAAAAGCCCCTCTCTGCTCTTTACAGTGTTTCTGTCAAGTTTTATGAGTAAAAGAACTGAAAAAATCAAATGAATAATAAAAAACTGGTCAAATTTAATGATTTTAAGTTTACTCTTCATCATTCATTTGACCAAAAATGAGTGAAACGATATTTTATAACAGATTAAACAAATCAGGGAGTTGCTTTGGCCCCTGAGCTAAAAGGGCCCCCAAGAACAGTTGAATACCTTTGAGTACTACTTGAATTTTACGAACAATTATGAACACAAAACTGCAGTCACACCACGTTGCTGACTTGGGTTTGGTTGGATTTGGGGCCCCCTGGGTCCCCTCAAAGTCAAACGTTCTACAATGACAAAGAGTGACATAGAATCATGGTTTTGCTGCTGTTGTCACTCTCAATATGAGGTGAAACACTTGGGTCTGACATGTGCAGCACTGATAACAGTAGTCAATAAACTCTGACATCCACTACTGAGCTGAATCCAGGCGAGATCAGACTTAATTATGATTCGATTTTGTTTTTTTTTTACTTGTTTTTTCAGCGAGTGATTTCAATTGAGACATTTGAATATCAATTGAAAATCTGTTTTGCTTGATTCCACTGTGCTTGCGTTTAATCAGTTATGCGGCGTCGGTTTTGTCTGCAGGATAGAGTGTATTTACTACATAGATAACAATCTACAGAGCCCCAGACATGACATGGAGGAAAAATACACAAAATAGGTTTAACATGCAAACAAAATACTAATTAATAATATTAATATAGTTCCAATGAATTACCTTGAATGTTACGTAAGCAAAAAGGGTCACAAAAGGGCTGGAGCTGCACGATGGACAGAGATTGTGTGACTGGAAACATGAAAGGTGCGTTTGAATGCAGTACGCTGTAGATGGTCCTTATCTTTCTAACTATACTGTAAGCGTCACAGTTTCAGGTGTGCTCGATTTGCTTATCCAGCTGTCCAAGTTGTTGATGGGAAGAATACTAAACCCACAGATTACTATTTTGTGCACACAAATTAATATTTCGTGGCCACAACTCAGCATTTTGTGTGCTCACATAATATTTCATGGCCATGACTTAGTATTTTGTGCACAAATGAATATTTCACGGCCACAATTTAGTATTTTGTGCGCACAAATTAATATTTCACGGCTACGACTTAGTATTTTGTGCTCACATAATATTTCATGGCCACGACTTAGTATTTTGTGCACACAAATTAATATTTCACGGCCACAACTTAGTATTTTGTGCGCACAAATTAATATTTCATGGCCACAACTTAGTATTTTGTGTGCACAAATTAATATTTCGTGGCCACGACTGACTGCAGTATTTTGTGCGCACAAATTAATATTTTGTGGCCACCATTTAGTATTTTGTGTGCACTAATTGATATTTTGTGGCCACAAATTAGAGTTTTTCTCCCCCATGTCATGTCTCTGGTACTGTAAACAATATTAAGAAAAGTACTTGGAAATGAATGTTTCAAAAGCAAACAAAAATCACTAGCCAAACTACCAAAAACAACTAGCCTTGGCAAATCCTCTCCATAAAAAACAAAACTGTCCATAACACCACAACAAATCTTCTGATGCTCAATTGGCCTCAAACTGTGGTCTGCTGCTTGGCAGGTCTACTCTCCATCTGTGAACCGTCCTCCACGGATGAGAATTATGCCTCAAATACTACGTCACTCCCGCTGATACATCAAAAACAAACATAATCAGAGAGAGAAAACATTCCTGACCAAATGTAACAATGCAGTTTAATGGTATGTGTGAAAATGATGTCGTATTACCATATTTTTTTACTTCCCTATTAAGACTTTCTGCTTAAATGGAATTCTCATGAACAGCACAGCTAAAGTTTCACACGCACACAAAAATGTACCGACTTATGATGGACGAGGAAAGACACAGTGTTCGCCACCGGCCGGCAATATGGCAGTGCACAGGGACTCGCAGTAGTCACAGAAGTATATAAGGAAGAGTTGTAACAATGTGGGGATCTATAAATTGTATAATGTTCCGGCAGACACATAAGGAGAAAATGGTTTTCGGGAGTACGGTCACAAATCCTGTCGCTCTATGCGGCGAGCAGCGTACGTGTATAAATCCAGGGGATGAGCTTTCTCCCTGACCTCAGCAACAACATTCCCCGTACAATCTGCCTCCTGTGAATGAGGCCACCGCCATCCCATCTCACGCCTGACTTTCCCTGCCTCTCCCTGCCTCTCCTTCACCTTGCATCTCACAATCTGAGTTTACAAGAGCGCCCCCCCCAGCTTCGGGCAGGGCTCTCGGAAGAGCTGCGTCGGCACTACCTGTGGCTGGGGATTTCCAATGTCATTATCTGGGTGAGGTGCACACTGGGGACAAGAAGAGAGAGGAGGAGAAGTACTGTACGTCTGAGAGTGGAGAGGGGGGGGGGGGGTATTTACTGCAATGGTGCAGTAGCTGGTGACGTGCACTGAGATTTCTGTGAGACACAGACGGAGCGTGCCGTGCACTCACTGAAAACTGGGCTTGTGTCCTCCAAAACTTTTTTGCTTCAACGTGATGTCAGCGTTGCTCCTTCTTTCTCCTTCTTTTCGCACGTCTGCATTTACATTTTTTTTAAAACTCAACGCGGCATTCGCAAACACAAGAGACTTGCTCTTTTTTGAGTGAGTTCAATCTTTTCATCTGTCGCAGAACTCTCGCCGGTAAATTCCATTAGACTGAGATAAATGACAAAAACGTTTGTTTTGTTTATGTCTATAGGTTTAATGTATGTTTCGACAAATGACACAACTGAAATGCACCCAAACAAGCCCAAAATCCCTCTTTTAGTTGCCTTTGTTTTATTATTATGTCTTATTCGTTTCCTTTTTCTTGCCAAGTCACACTGCCTACCTTCTCATTTGTAGTCTGTAAACTATCGGTGAATAAAATGGCTTTTTAAGATTTTTAAAAAAGCACTACCACTGTCCACCCTCTGACTGATGTAGCTGATATTATACATCCCTACTCTCTTTAAGTGCTCTTGACCTGTCAAACAAACATTTGTCTCGGATTCCAACCTAATTGCATTTAAAGATATCTTTTTAAGAGTTTCATCCACTTTTGCAAAAGAGTAAAAAAAAACTCAAATGTGGCTGAAGGAAGAGGGATGAGAACAAAAGAGCCCATGGTGGTTTGTTGGAGAGAAAAAAAAGGAAAGAAGCAAAACAAGTCCATGGCATGGAGAGAAAACTGTGTGGACGTGATGATAAAGGAAAGACACATAAACAACACAAGAGTGTGTGAGGAAATGCATCTTCCATCCAGCGCCCGGAGGCTGATGGAGAGAAAATAAGTTGAGCAAATGCAGCCAGCCCGGTTTTGTTTTTTTTCTTTTTCCAAAAAGTCTGTCTGGCGTTCTCTTCCCTGTTCCCTCCCCTGATCGATACCAATGGCTTCTCAATTTTGCCGTGCAATGAGTTCTCAATAAAAGTGGTGAACGGGCATTATACTCCCCCCCCCACACCACCACCATCTCCTCCCTCCTGATACTGAATCCAATTCCACAGACAACTCCAGCCTTGCCCATAATGGATTCTCTGTTTCATAGGCTTTGGCTTGTGTTCCTATGGCGCTTGGTTAATATTTCAGCCCTCTGTCTCTCTTACCCGCACAGCCCACTTTGTTGTATTGATTTATTTGTGCTTCCACCCACATACCACCTCTGTGGTAGGAAGATGATCTATTATGGAATTTAATACCTTTCAAAGACCCTGTTTTATTCTCTCTTTTTTTCATCTACAATTTTTCTGGAAAATGATGATGATGAAGAAGAAGGAGGAGGTGGTGGAGGAGGAGCGGGGATATAGTCTATTCTGGAAGTGAATAGGAGAGGTCAGGAAAGGTGATGCCATTTATGCAGTGTTGTCCCACAACTAACACTCAGGAACTGTCTCATCAGGCTGATGGTTGGTTGTGAAAAGTGTCTCTCGATGCAGGGAGTTCGATCAGCAGACAATAGCCGCAGCAGAGCAGAGAACATCCGTTTCCTGCTTCATGTCAGTGGAGGGAAGCAGCCAACAGATGTGAAGGAGGAAGCCCAAAATATATCCCTTAACCCCGGGGATGCACGCCTCTGATCCTTCCTGTATCCTGCATCCCACAGAGACCACCTGGTCAGTTCATTAGGACGAATCCTGACGAGTCCAGCAGAGGTGTGAGACTGAGGATTAGAGGATGGAATGGTAAATGTGCAGATATACTGGGTCTCTATAAGGTCCGGCTTTTGAACAGCAACGTTCTGTATGCCGGTCAGGGTTCGCCTCAATGTATAATTCTGCAACAGAGCAGTGAGTTGCTGAATAGATATGAGCTTTGTCTCAATTCAGGGGCAACCTACATTATATGGAATTAGATCTGTGTCAATCAACAAAACTTCAAACAACACTTTTCACGAAGCAAGCAGCCCCGAACAAAATTTAACCACAAAATAAAAATACACATGGAGTTCACGGAGAGTGTGTATGTGCCCCTAATGGAAACTCTGGGTATAAAAATGGATGTTGGCTTCTGGTTTGAAAAGTGAAGCCCAGGAAGTATGATGGAAGCGACAGTTAACCACCAGGAGGCAACTCTGCTTCTGCTACTTCAATTTGACGTAATGGCGTGTTTCCACTAGCATGACTCGACATGCCTCGGCACGGCACGGCACGGCACAGCACGGTTATTTTGCTTTTCCATTAGCAATAGTACCTGGTACTTTTTGTAGTACCTAGGTTCCAAGCGAGCTGAGCCGATACTATGCGTGAAGTCGTCAGACTGCCACGCACTGACTGGTCAGAGTGCAGTCACAGGAAGAGGCACAAGAATCAAACTGAACACCGTGAACTGTAGATCAGTTAAAAGCTTGAAATCCTTCAGCTAGGAAATGTCTAAAGTGTAGAGCCGAGGCGAGGCGAGCTGAGACCATAAGTCTATGGGAAAATTAGTTAAAAAAAATGATTAAAATTGAATAGTTAACAGTACATATGTTCTAAAAAAAATGGCCTTAAAGCTTAAATCTTTGCCAAAATAATCCCATAATATGTGCACTTAGTGATAGGTGTTGCAGTGACAGACTGTCACTTATGTGGACCGTGGCCTTTAAAGGGAGGCGGACCCTGAATTGAACATGAGCACAATAATATTATAACATACTTTACATAAGAGTATATGTAAAAAAAAAAAAGTGTCTTGAGCTATTAACCTTAAGTACAGTGAATGCAAGACTCCGTTTTTGCCAGGGCTAAATCTAATCATTCCCTTAGAGATGTATAAATGTGCCTTTCAGGCTGCGAATGCAACCACTCGGCTGAGCGAGAGTGGACACCTAAATCATAAATTTGTCTCGGGGGCTGTTATTCAACTCAGCAGTCTAATCTGGAGAAACATTATATAGAATATGACCTTGACTGCAAACCACTCACATGATACAATCTACCAATCGATGACAGATCAGCAATTCTTGATTTTTTGATTAAGACGGCTGATGAGGACAGATAAGTCCTCCTCTGTCCATACAGTGTTGGCCCATGTACGCGTTATGTTTGTGTTTAGTTTAAGGTGAAGGAGTAATCAATTCACTTTATCTGATCAACTTAAGCCTTTATGCTGAATAACCCACTTCCCTATAGTTCCCTATAGACCACATACAAAAAGTGGACGTAGTCTTTGGTTTGCAGGGTAAGCAGAATGTAACACTATATCAATTAGCCTCTAGAGGGCGATACCGCAAGTTGCGAAAAGATCTCAGTTTCAGCGAAGGTCTATGGGAAAATCAGCCAACTTGATTCAAAATGTTGCTTAACACTTTCCTGAAGAGTTAATGGTCCAGTTTCGGGTCTTCCTCAGCGTGATTGACGGTTTGTACCTTCCAATAAGTGCAGGTGACATGTGTGAACTTCAGATTTCAAACACGGGCATGGCTTTTAGTCAAATTACAAATGTCAAGGCGTCAAAACAGAAGACTATGTCCACTTTTTACATAAAATGGTCTGCATGTAGGCTTCGGCTCCCACTGCAACCATCAAAAAAGGAAAAAAATTATGGATGGATGGATGGATATATAAGGAATTCTGTCATAAAGACAACTATGGAAATTCAGTCAGATTTAGGGACTGACAAGTGAAAGGAAAACCTGTCTGAAGACATAATTATGAATAGATTCGCAATTGGGTACAATTAGATGTTTAAAATCATAGACCTTTCAATGATTCACATAATTCCAGCTGACGGCTGAGTGGGATAATATTGTTTGGCAAATTACAGTCTTTATAAATTAGCTTCCAATTCATTGTTTAATGTTGTGAAGCCTTTGGAGTCAGACTGGTGGTGCTCCTTCTCTGGTGGCATGTGACAGACAATGTTCTTGCACAGGATACAGAACCACTGCAGTGCTGATGTAAATAAAGGACGGTTTATTGTGCAGATCCCGAGGCACCGCACTCGACTTAACGGCAAAGAGAAATCAGCTCAATGTTGCATTTTATTACGTGCTCCTCTTTTGCAGCAGGGGTAACTGAGTGGGTCTAATCAATGACTGTGATGTCAGCGAGGATCTGCTTCGTACCTGAAGCTTATCCACAAAAGTCAAGTCAAGTCAACTCTATTTCTAGAGCACCTTGAGGTACAGCAACATATAAGGAATAAAACATGAAATCAATAAAAATAGAAGTAAAACAGTAAAATAGTGACATAATAAATGGTAAAAAATACACAGAAGAGTCCGGGTTGACTATTTTTGTCCTGAGGTGAAGGCCAAGGAGAAGAGGTGGGTGTTTAATCCCATGGGTAACCCATTCCAAAGTTTAGGGGCAGCTATAGAAAATCGCCCCGGGTTTAGAAATAGAAAGGAGGGCAGGAATCAAATAATAGTGGAGAGAAAGAAAGAAAGAAAGAAACAAGGTTAGATATAACTTGTACATAAAAGCTTCAGTGTATTTTGTAAGTGCGGAATAATATCAACATGTTTAAGCCAAATAGCGTTTCTTTGTGCTTTAAAGCAACAGTTAGTAGTTTGAATACTAAGCCCTAAATGGCTTGAGACTTCTATATAATTGTATACAATTATACCTATTAATTGTAAATGTGTAAGTTAACAAACTCCATATCCTATTAAGCTTATTCGGATGTCTCTTTTCTAATATTTGTATAATGTTGAATGTGATTGTGTGATTAGACCTGTGTATGTGCACCGGCTTATACAGTGTCTTTTTTCCCCCCCATTTATTTCATACTGAATTGCACCTCGGTGCTACATTACCTGCAGTTTTCAATGAAACGATGTGACGTGACTGATATTTTGACATTGTAATTACCATCCTGAATGCGAGTCAGCTCAAAATTAACACCTGCCACGCTAATGAAACGATCGACGGTGGGGGTACAAACCCGTCCCTGACAGCGTCTGCTGCCACTTTGTCTGGCTGTCAAGTAATAGAAAAGCGATAGAATTCGAAAAAAGAAATAATAATAGTCAGCCTCGTGTTGCAATGAGAACGTTTTTCCTGCTGCTGAGAGGAAAACGAGGCCGGGAGATTATAAGCGTGCTGACTGGAGACACCGTGTTTGTAGAGGAGTGACGAGACAATGATGAACAGTAGTGGGATATCCATCCATCCATTTTCTACTGCTTTATCCTGACCACTGAGGCATCAGCTACCAACGCTAGCAGTGCTAGTACTAGCAGTGCTACAACTAGCAGTGCTACTACTAGCAGTGCTACTACGAGCAGTGCTACAACTAGCAGTGCTACTACTAGCAGTGCTACTACGAGCAGTGCTACAACTAGCAGTGCTACTACTAGCAGTGCTACAACTAGCAGTGCTACTACGAGCAGTGCTACAACGAGCAGTGCTACAACTAGCAGTGCTACTACTAGCAGTGCTACAACTAGCAGTGCTACTACTAGCAGTGCTACAACTAGCAGTGCTACAACTAGCAGTGCTACAACAAGCAGTGCTAGCAGTGCTACTACTAGCAACACCCCTGAAGCCAGTCAAGCTAGAAACGTTGACGACATGTTCAGGTAATTATCAGCTAGCTAAGACTATGTACTGTATGTATCTTTTTGGTCCTAAATGTTCTATATTGATTTGTGTTTATTTATTTACTGTTTTTAAATTTTCTTAATAAAAAGAACTGAAAACTGAGAAGTGTAGACTTTGTTTTACAACTGAGAAACATTTTCAAAGTAGCGAAATAAGGTACCAAATTGCAGATACCGATACCGGTACCGTATCGCTTCAATTATGAACGGTACCCAACCCTATACAACACCACACAACCGTGTGGCTCCCTGCCAAGATAGTTCACCAATCTAAATCCTCACTCTGAACCAAAAAAACACCAACAAAAAGAAATCTGCATTTCCACAGCAGTGGTCGACTCACAGCAGATATAAATCACACCCCATAGGCAGCAGCGTATATATCAGGACTACATATTCCCCCCCCTGTGCATCGATCGCTTTTCAGACAAGACTGTGATGAGGATTGTGGAACGAGAGGGGAAATGAATGTCAGCCTTAAGCGCCTCATCTCGATATCCCCCCAACTAGTCAAGCGATGTGCAGCAAATTCTTCCCTTTCTCCACCCGTGTCTCCTTTAATCCATCACTGGTCGACTGCCGGCAAACACACAGGGACGGGGCTTCCTTTTAGCACAATAAAGCCGAAGTGTGACTTGGGTGGGTGTACAGTCTGCGGTATTAAACGGTGCTCTATTGAGCAGACGGGAGTGATGGAAATTGGGTGAACAAGTTTGAACTCTGGTTTTTGAGTGGAATAACTTAACATCCTGATAAATTTACTAAAACTGAAATTATGTGCTTCAAATGACAAATATCATAATTAAATCAGGAGGAGGTATGGCTCGGTTTGACTGGGACATAAAAGGCGGAGGGTTTTTTTTTTTTGGGCTCCGGCGGCTTCTTTTCATGTGCCAAAGCGAAAGAGCAATTGCATCTACAGAGGCTCACATTTGAAATACGTCCATGAGTTCAAAGCAATGCGCGGCTAAAATAAGGAAATAAAGACTCTCTCAGCATTCAAGCAGCTGAGCTCGAGAGCAGAACAGACGGGATGCAAGACGAAGGCCTCCTCCCCAAAAAAAAAAAAATCCATTTACTCAACCTGAAAACATATAATACACACACCCACACTAAAGTATGTGCACACACATATCAACGATGCACACACACACTCCAGTACAGACATGTCAGATCAATGCCAGGGGAGAATCAATGCATGGTGGGGGCTAAGACGGCAAAATGGCTCCAAGCTAAGATATATTTAGAAAGGTAAAAGACCTGCAAGTGGGGGTGGGGGGGGGGGGGGGGGGAGTGCTGGTGGTGGAGGCAGCTAAAAAAGAAAAGGGAGCAAGGGGAGATTTGCTGGGAGTTAATTGATGCCGTGGAGTTGAGGAACGGGGACATTGCTGGATTTCGCCCAATTCTTCCCCCCTTGACGCTCGCCGAGGCCAGATGCTGCTCACCTGTAGCGGTTAATCTGCACATCGTCTCATCCACACATCCCATAGTGTGCGGGTTCTTTACATGCCAACAAGCTGCCACTATGGATGCGTTCAGATTACCCGGCCGCGCTGTTCAAATTTGATTCAAATCCGATCTCGTTACAGATCAAATTTAACGGTTCGCACAAGTGTCTCGTGTCGGCAACTGTCCCCAAATGGCACACGTATACCTTTTGGGCATGTGTGCATGTGTGAGACCCATTAGTATTGAAGTGGTTTAAGAAAGATAAGATGTACCTTAATTGATCCCCATGAGGGAAATTCAGAAACAGACGCTCTCACAGTGAATGTGTGAGTGAGACTTGGCTCTAAAGGCCGACACTTTCCTCCAGTGTTGTTGGATTTTGCCGCAGAATCAGATTAGATCGGAATCAGTATTGTTGCATGAACAAATATCATACATGTGGCCGTGCGATATATTAATATATATATATTAATCCCTGGATTAACACGATGCAAGACAAAAAAAACTTGCAAGTTTGTTTACTTCTGATTTAGTCATTAGAGGAAAAGCAAACTTTTAATTGCGATTAATCTAGATTAACAAATTTCAATACTTTATTAATCCCTTTAGGGAAATTATTCTCTGCATTTTGACCCATCCTAGAATTAGGAGCAGTGGGCTGCCACACTGAGTAGCACCCGGGGAGCAATGGGGGTTGGGTACCTTGCTCAGAGGTACCCCAGCCCTTTCGACCTGGTGGGGACTTGAACCGGCGACCTTCAGGTTACTAGCCAAGTTCCCTTTCCACTTGGCCACAGGTTGCCAGAACATGAGATGAATTAGTTTTAGTTCATTATAATCTATTGGAAATTGGGAATTTCTGTGTCCACACAGCCCTGAAAAGAAATCAGATCTTAGACACGTCCATGGAAAAGCTGCACCTAACCTTTGTCCTGTTATCAGAATCCTTCAGTGAGGACGTTCAGAGACAGAGACAGAGACAGAGACACTCCATCACGACATCTACAGAGGCAGAGCACGTTGTGTGATGAGGTTGAGGCGGCCGGATGAATTTTAAACACACAGCTGTAAATTTGGGCTGACATGTTTTTCCTTGCCGTAAATCTCCGTATGCAGTCGCTTCTAATCTGGCGTAAACACACACTGTGTTTTTAGGCTGTCGTTTTTGCTTTAGGAAGGAGTTCAAGAAAAAATCCGCCTGAGTCTGAACAAGACTACTTTAGAAAGCCCATTCTTGAATTTAGAAGCACATGGTGGGTTTACTTCATGAGTGAAGGACAAATGTAGAACAGTTGCCTCCACCATGTGATTAAAAAGTATAATGCAGAATGAAAATGTCAAGGCTTCGCTGTCAGGACACTTTAATAGCTCCAGTTTTTTACTGTTATCACTTCTAAACAACCTTTTTTCTTTTTTAATTAAATCCACACATCTTTTATAAATCAATACAGCCTCCGCTTGATTTAGACTTAACATAAATGGACGGCGCATACATATTCCACATAATGCATTCACGTCTCCATAGTGAAAGGACAGTGGGCCCGCCCACACAAACACACATATCCATAAGAGATGGAGGCGGGGGGCGTGTCAGCGTGCCAGAGGGAGTGATGGATGAAGGTGTATGTCTGAGGACAGCGCGGGACAACGGGGAGGGTGTCCCAGAAAGTGCGACGCCCCCTTCACCTGTCACAGATGCTCAGCAACAGCCACCACACCACAGGAAAGAGGACAGACGGAGAATTAAATGCAACAAAGACAACTTTAAAATTAAATTAATTAAAAAAACACCAAGATGTGTCCACAATCATCTCAACAAAGAAAAATCGGAGGCATTTCAGTCTCAGAGGATGTGGACACAGTCTGTGGGGGTTTGATGACTGACACTTTTCTAGCTCCCTCTAGTGGTCAAAGGTGAGCACAACATACTTGAACGCTTTCATCTACACCAGGGGTGTCAAACTCATTTTAGTTCCGGGGGCCACATACAGCACAGTTTGAACTCACTTGGGCCAGACAAGTAAAATAATAGCATAATAACCTAAAAACAACAAAAACTGACATTTAATGAATGTTTTTTAGGTACTTATTGAACTGATTTGGACTGTAATTATTAGTACTCCCGGGTTAGATGTCTGACTTAATTCCGTTGTACGAGTACTGCACTTATTCAATGTCAACAAAATGACTCTAACCTAATCTAATCTCTAAATCTGAGGAAAAATAAGTGCAATTTCAACAATATTATGCCTCACATTTGCCACATGTGCATCACAGTTCGGCAAAAGCATTTAGTCACAGGTATCTGAAAAATATAGTATTTCAATAGTTATATAGTAATTTCAATTTTAAATTCATCCTGTGGGCCATATTGGACACTCTGGTGGGCAGGATCTGGCCCGCCGGCCGTACGTTTGACACCCGTGATCTACACTGTCACTCTCTACTGAAATTCATGAATTTCTGTTGGCATTACTGTTCCTGTTTGTTTTTCTTATAGTAAGAATAGAATAGAGTAGAAAGTCTATGGGAGTGCTCATTAGTTAGAGTATTATAATTGCACAGTAAAAATATTCCAATATGCAAAATTTGCATTATAACTGTTTATAATTACCAGTGTAACACACGCTATTTTACTTTTAAATATTAAAATATTGCTTAACATGACTCCAATTCACCGTTACATCAAATATCAGGTCAGAAAAAGACCCAAATACGATTTATTTATACTGCGTATGGATTTAATTTGGAATTGAATGTGTCTGATCCCTTATTTATTGATGTAATTCCATCATGTGATGATCATTAGACCAGTACAGCAGAATGGCTGCACACACTGCGATGTGCTGCTGACATCTGGTGTCTCACACTGGTATCACAGGGACACTCAGGTCTGGCTGAGTCACATAATCCCAAGGGAATTCTTCTCCCTCCTTTTCGCCTGGCGGTCTGTGTGAATATAAACGAGGCTGAACAGCTGTGAGGAGTCTGTCCGCAGCTGTTCTCCACGGCGACAACAACCTTCCTCGTCGGCCTGAAAACTGATCAGAGCGCAGCGAGAAATGACCTGATCTATTTAATGAGAGCCGTGCTACTCTTCCCGTTTAATTGTAAGATAGGTTAAATATTGGTGAAGCCTTAACAGCAGGGACGATTGAAGTCTGAGGTAAGAAATGACGAGGCTGTGTTTCCCCCACGAGGCCACAAGAGGGAGCCATAGCTCTGAATGAGGGCTCTCATTTTGTCAACATTGTCAACAACCATTAACGGCCTAATTCACCTTAAACTGTGTTGTTGTTTATGTCTTATTTACTTGATCTGAGCAGAACAAGGATGTAGATAGAAAACAAGTCAGTCAATGTGTCCAAATCTCATTTATTGTGCTTTCCAAAGTCTGATTTTGACTTTTTGTCAAGATTCATTTTGGAGTGTGATGACTGCCAGCATGTCAGGGGCTTCAATGATTCCACTTGAGGTCGCTCTTGTGATTATATTGTTATTATATTATATTGTATATTGTTGGTGAATTGCCCTAGGTGTTTTTTGGTTGTTTTATTGTTCATTTGATTGAGATAAATTGTGTGTAAACAGCACTTGTGCCTTCAAACCTCATATAACAACAATACAGCTTTGTGTGGTTAATGCTACCAAATCAAAGCCTATTATCCACTTTACTGCGTCTGCAGTGTTGTCTCCCACAGTCACTGACTCGTCCTCGGTCCATTGACGAAGCGCTGCCCTTTGACCCCTGACATTTGTTGACGTGTGCAGGCCATTCTTTGAGAGAAAGGCAAGAGCCCTTTGAAATGCAAAGCTCCACTCGGCTGGAAGAGGATGACAGAGAGAGGAACAGAGAGAGGAGACACACCCCGTCCCCTGCCACCGCCGCCTAAACACTCACATTTTACCCAGAAAATGTGCAGCCAATATTGCTAATTGTGTGGACGAATGCTGAACCATGTCCTCTCCTCCTGGAGGAGGAGAAAAGGAAGAAGAGATAAGAGGAGGAAGAAGGCGGCAATGGACGCCCACTGCAACTAAACAACACCGTTATCTGACTCTGTTACTGTTTTATATGATATAACAATAATAATAATAAAATAACGTACTTCACCAAGCGCTTTGACAAAGCACCAAATGACAATATCGATAAAAACAACACATCACATAAAGGCATTTGAGAGTACAAAAGGAACAC